>NC_137847.1:36820000-37420000 GCF_948465745.1 Chenopodium album
TCCGAATTTCTGAGTACATGGCTAATGAAATAGATCGGGAGCTGAATGCCATCTCTCTCAGCAAGGAGAACAACATAGAGGGCATGATTTGAGATGGCTAAGTACATGTATAACGTCTCTTTGGGCAGAGGGCTAAAAAGCCTTAGCAAAGAGTGCAAGTGTTGTTTCAATTTTTGAAAGGCCGCCTCAGCATCATTTCCCCATTCAAATTTAGTCTTCTTCCTGATTGCTTGGAAGAAGTAAAGGTATTTGTCACCTGACTGGCAGAGGAATCTCCCCAATGCCGCTAGGCAACCGGTGAGTTTCTAAACTTCCTTAACAGTGCGGGGTGACTTCATGTCAATTACCGCCTGTATCTTCTCGGGGTTAGCCTCTATCCTCCTTTGATCAATCAAGAATATGTGAAACTTCCCAGACTCAACACCAAAAACACATTTCTTGGGGTTTAACATGACTTTATGCCGCCTGAGTGTGGTAGAGATCAGCAAGATGATTTGTCTGTGGCTTAGATTTAACTATCATGTCATCAATGTACGCCTCTACATTCCTCTTAATTTGATTAATGAATACTATATTAATCATCTGTTGGAAAGTAGCAGGCGTATTTTTCAAGCCAAATGGCATCATAGTATAACAGAATAACCCATGATCAGTGACGAAGGTCGTCTTCTCTTGATCTTTCTTCCACAGGGGAATTTGATGAAAGCCCGAATAGGAATCCATAAAGCTCATCAAGGCATGCCCGACTGCAGAATCGACCAGACTGTCGACCTTTGGAAGCGGGTAACTATCCTTTGGACATGCCTTATTCAAGTCAGTGTCGTCAACACACATGTGCCAGGTACCATTCGGCTTCTTTACAAGCACAATGTTTGTAACCCAATTAGGGAACTTTCATGGCCGAATTAACCTAGCGTCTAACAGCTTTTTAACTTCGGCAGCTACTGCCTGACTTCTTTCCTCGCCGTGATTTCTTTTCCTTTGTCGGATGGGCTTCTTTTTAGGATCAACAGCGAGTTTATGGACAGAGAGATCCGAGATGATGCCTGGCATCTCTTCCACTTCAAAGGCAAAGATGTCTTTGAATTCTTTCAGCAGCAGGTGCAAATCTGCACCCAACTTAACAAAGGCAACCGTCTCCACCTTAGCAGTGAGCTCTGGACGGCGGATGGCTGTCGTTCAGAGCGATGTCAATGCGTTCACCAGCCAGTTGGGGACGGAGCTCCTCTGACCGTTCCCCGGTCAGTGATTGCTATTTCTTTTCTTTCTTCACCTCCACCAGCTGATCAGGTTTTCTTTTCTTTCCGGCTGCTCGTGGGCCGGGTTGGGATCCTTGACTTTATCAAGATCTATTGGCTCCTCCCCCTGGCCGGCTGAGGCCACTGTGGCCTTGACATCTGAGAGGTAGCACTCTCGAGCCGTCTTGTGATCCCTGTTTAGGGAGCCAACAAAACTGTCATCCCTTTCATATTTCAGTAGCATGAGGGAAGGGATAATAACTGCTGTAAGGAGGGGGTTCCTATCGTAAGGGGTCATCTCCTTAAATGCCCATGGCCCTTTAAAAGCTTAGGACTTTACACTTGTTAGGGTGCAGTAGGATTTGAATTCCTGACTGTTTGGGGGACCTTGAATTAGATTTAATTCTATCATTACGCTTTTTTGTAAGAAACAAATAGGGAGTCGCCAATGAGTTTTAGGAAAAACTCATAAACCTCGTTCATGCCTTTCTTCCATGTGGAGTTCATGGAATAATTAGCACGAATCATAAGTTTACCCATGCCCAAATTAGTCTATAAACCAGAAATGAGTTCGGGAGCAAGGGTACTAAAATAACGTTCCCTTTAGAGAGGAATCGTTATCCTAGCCCTAGTGCGGCCTCTACTAGCTCTTCCTTTTTTACAATTTCATCACCAAACAATATATGCAACGCGATACCTAAAACTATGTTAGTTGATTTTATTTACACGTACCAATTCACGTAGGAATTACATCGTAATGTCGTTATTCTTTATTTAATCAAGTTCGTGAAAAGGACTAGAAAATAAACAATATTCGCCTTGACTTAAGTGATCAACCAACAATTATTTAATTCAATTCTAATCTTTATTTAACGCAAGATACTATGTGGAATTGATTAATTAATTATTTTAAAGGTGATCGAACAACACTAATTAATTAATTAAGGTTCTTTAAACAAGAAAATAAATGTGATTTAACTAAGTGCTCGGGAATTTACCACTTCTCTTTGCTATATCTCCGTTTAGAATACTTATGGACTCCTTGTTGGGGAACCTCCACCGTAGTAACAAAATATCAAAAAGGGGTGAGTGTTTAGGACAAGAGGGGCTAGGTTGCACAAGTTCACAAGTATTTCGCCAGAGTTTTTAGGACAAGAGGGGCTAGGTTGCGCTGATACGGGCATCGTAACTAATTGTCGTGCGCGTGGCTTTAAGATAAGATTCGATTTTATATTTTCCGTATAATTCCAAATCTTTCGCATCGCAACTCTAGAGGTTTCGCTGGGTGTCGCGCGCAATTGAATTAGCTGCGTGCGGTAGCCCAGCGTGACTGTTTGAGATGCGCGCGACGTTTTCTGCGGCAACACTAAAATTTAACCTAGGTGCTCCTAAATCCGTCATTGTTGGGTTTTAAGCACGGGCTTAAGCCTAATTATGATCGGGTGTAGTTAATTGGACCTTTGTTTTCGCTTTTATCTATAATTTGGGCTAGTCTTTTGTGTTTTGTGGCTTAACCAGTTCTCCATAAGTATTCTTCACTTTGATCCAACACGAAGATGGTTTTATTTATCGTCATTGCACTTCCTGTCGGGATAGGAGGCCAAAAGTAGATGTCTACATTCAGCTCCCACTTTGATCTAGTCTAGAATAGACGATGATCAAAGTAGTCAAGGAAATAAATCTGAGACTCATTCTGCGAAGTTCTCTAAGGATAGAGAATCTTTCAGTAATGTTTAAGGATGTCGAAACAATCCTTGGTTCGCTAAGTGTTTGAAACAAGTAGCTATTAAGGCTCGAAAAAGGTTTTCCCTAGTCTTAACGCGCTAAAGAATCTAGATTGATCCTTTGCAATTGTAGAACGCTTTTACAAGTAAAGGTGTTCCGGGTGATGTCAAGTCATGAGAAGAGATCGGTTTTAAAAGGACAAAAGGGGAAGATTTCCTCTCAATCGTGTCATCGTTGGTCTAAAGTCCCTCGATATGTCATTGAAACTTTAGGCTGACTTTAACAAAGTAAAAAAAGATGAAAAGGGGTTTTCGGTATTCGAGCCGAAATGGTCCGCTATTCGAGCCGGGTTTGGTATTCGAGCCGGATGTCCACAAGATAGAAATACATGTCTCAGGACTGGAGGCATATATCCAAATCTAGTGAGAGGGAAGAAGGTCAGCAACTCTCTCAGCAGTTTTGTCCACAAGATGAGTACACGTGTCTCAGGACTGGGGGCACGTGACTACATAGGCGAGACATCGTCTCGTCGCTTCTTTATACAGGGGGTGATTCGACACCCTAACTGTCCGGTAAGTTAGTAAGCACACTAACTATCGTATTTGCTCCTATTCAAGAAGTGCCTGTTCCTGATGGTTCGGCACGCCTTTCGACTCGTGAGCTAACGCCTACAGTAATTCTCTACCTTTTAGTTCCGAGAGGTAGATCTCGCAAAGCTTGGGCTGAAGTGAAATTTTACGCAACACCTACGCCGTACAATTTTGCGCCGTACGATACGCCATTTGCATTTTTACACTGCATGAAAACGCCTTCCTTTTGCCTTCGGACGTGAAAAAAGAAGAAAAACCCGGACATTTGTAACGTCAGTATAGTAAAATGACAAACCTGTCTATGGGTGATTTTACGCAAAGCACCACCACGGAACGTCTTAAGGCACTCTTACGAAAAACGTTCAAAACGTATGCTTGGGGAAGGCACAAAGCACGGTGTGCATGCAAGAATGATGCAAAAAACTAACAAAGAAGAAAACAAACTACAATATGCAAAGCAATTTAAAAATATTTTGATAATTTGCGCGCCATTACGTCTAATAACGAGCAAAAATCGTTAAAAAATGATCAAACAGATCAAAATCAAGATTCCGTTCATTTTAATGCCCAGTATCCGCGCGCAACTCAGTGGGTCGCGCTGGCCAGGCGCGCGCATCTTTCTGAGTTGCGCAAGTCTGTCACGCGCAACTGATTTAGTTGCGCGCGACACTCAGTTCAGCAAAAAGAAAATCGCAAAATGCGATTTTTCATTTCGCTTTCTCTCTCCTTCCTTCATCTATTTTCGCCTCTTTCTCTCTCTAAAGAACTCGGTTTCTTGCGATTTTCGAAGCTAAAGGAAGGAAATTTCGTCCTTAATTCATATTTTCCATAATCCAATGTATGTTTTCTGTTATTTTTCGTTTGATTTAGGCTTAATTGGGACGATTTTCGAATTGTTGAACCCTAAATTTCGAATTTGGGGGTTTTCGGTTCGATTCATTATTCTTGAAATTGTTTGTTCCATGTTGTTATACTATGTTTGAGGAGTGTTTTGCAACAAATTTCATGAAAAATGGTTAAGTATTGAACCTTGTATGAGCATTTCTTCGTGTGAGTGCGTTTTTTGCAATCCTACTCGAATTTGGTTTGGTTTTCTGTTATTTTGTTTGCTCATTTTGGTTATACTTGTCAATTATGCAGCAATTGTAGTATTGGAACTAGTTTTTCTTCCATAATTAATATTTTGAAAATTTTGAATCCGAAAAATTGGCGCGAAGTGTATACTTAGCCTATTTTTTCCATGTTCGAACTTCAAGATTGTTTGGTAGACGATGTTTGTGTTTATATTACTGTTATTCGTCTAGAAGTAGTTGATTCTTTGAGATTTTGGAATACAATCCCTTGAATACTTAGTTGAAACTGGTATAGGATGGCCTTTGTGGGTGTTAGAAGCCCCCATTTACTAAGTTTAACTGCAGTTATCGTAGCCCCCAAGTATGGGTGGCATTCGATTTTCGTATTTAACCTTATCGACAGCCGTTATTCTGCCGAAAATGGGTCTAGAATACGTATATTAGTTTAGTTTAGGAAATAAAATAAACTAATTAAAGAAACTTTATCCATCATAGCACGGATTTGCCTCCATTGTCGATGCTGAGGAGATCCTAGGTGGTCCGGACGAGGCGGTTCGCCCTCGGAAGAGGGTGACCCGTCCTCGAGAGGAGGTTCGAGAGCGACGCGTCCAGCCGATCGACGTCGCCAGGAGGATGTGGTTTGGGAGGCTCCTCCCAACTGGGACCCTAGGGTCCTTAAGTGGGACCCAGACCATCATGTTTCGATTAGAGGGTGGCGAGGCATCGTGAGTTTTTCGCGCCTTTGTTTCTTTCTCTTTTCCTTTGTTTCTCCTTTTTAAACCATAACCGTTTTTTTTCTTTATTCTTTTATTTAGAGTGAGCCTAGCATGCGTTTATACGGCTCTGGTGGCAAAGGAGATTGTAGCACTTTCCGGGATTGACTCCCAACTGGCGGTTCTTCGGGATTTATCGAGTCAGCCTACATCGTCAGCTTTCCTCCGTGGATTGCTGGAGTTTTGGTGGGATTCCACCAACACTTTTCATTTTCCATGGGGAGAGATGACGGTTACCCCTTTCGATTTCTCTATGATTACAGGTTTTCCTTTCGGAGGCGAGCCCGTAGTCATAGAGTTCGTTAAGGGGTCAGACAAGAGACTGCGCGACCTTGAGGGGGACTATCTTACGTCGGCCCTTCACGTGTACGCGCAGTCTTGTCTGTACTCGGTTCTTGCCGACGAGTTGTCGGCTGACGAGCTTGATCGGCAGTGTACACCTGAGCAGCTGGCTCGGATATACATTGCTCACTTTCTTTCCGTCACCATCTTGAGTGATCGAGGAGAGCGTTTCGCTATTGGGTTACTTATTTGCCTCGGCGATTTGGGGCAAGTAGGTGACCTGAGTTGGGTGGAGGTGTCGTATGCCCGTATGCTTACAGCTATGGGCAAGGCGACCCGGGTGATGGATTCCACGGCAGCTACTGAGGTGCCTCGGATCTCCCTTACGTGGCATGGTCGTATCCTTGAGGTACGTGTTTTAAGCTTCTTTCGGTTATTACTTTCTCTTTTTTTCCTTTAGGCTTATCTTTTCTCAGTTTCAGGCTTAGGGATACACGTACCTGCCTTTCTTAGCCCCCAGGGTGCTTGGGGCTGCTCGTTTTTCTATCGGCTATCGATTGGTCGCGATTAAAAAGAGACGAGCCACTTCTGCCGGCGATTTTTGCCAGAGGATCCTTTCGGCGACTCGTGTATCGGTGAGTATTCCAACTACATGTGCATTCTTTGATTTTATTTATTTTCTGACGATTTTTCATGTGGTTGTGTTTTGTAGATCGATCTCCGTCCTTGGAGTTTGATCGTCGGAGTTCATGAGGCTATCCGATCTGACATGGTTTATTTTCGTTTCCGGGCCCTCTATCCGGGACTCTCGGTGCTCCAGAGGACAGACGCTTGGTTTTTAGGCGAGCGTGTTCTCAGGCAGCTTTCGTCCGAGGAGCCTTTGGTTCCTGCGGATCCTCCGTTCCGGATGTTACGTCCGGACTTGCTGTCTACAGAGGATCGAGCTCAGGTAATCCTTGGTTATCCAGTGGAGCAGCTGGTGCTGGCAGAGGTTTCTTATCCGGCTTTTATAGCATCCAGGCTGACTCCTTTTCCGGCTTTTGTTCCGGTTAGCACTCTAACTCTCTCTTTTCCTTGTTTCTATTTATTTTTCGGAACTTTGACCCTTTTATCGTTTTTTGTCATGTATATTTTAGCGGGTCGAGCTAGGTGGTTGGGTACCTCCTACAGCGGAGATCACGTATACCGATGCTGTCGGATCGGTAATTCGTGAGACCCTTCCAACAGCGGAGAATGATGAGGGGATACCATTTGTACCTGAGACGATTGAGTCGGTATGTCTTTTGTGTATATGTACTTAAACATTTCTATTTCTTTTCGTTTCATATACATTTGTTTACTAACTGTCCTTGTATTCTTGGAACAGGTTCCGCGGGAAATCGTGAACGGCATGGTGAGGACTTTACGTGCTTTCCGAGCTGCTTATCGGCGAGCCCTCGTGACTTTATCATGCCGTGATCATCGGATGATCGCGGTAAGTTTTATTTATTTTCTTTTCAACGAAGTTATTACATTTCATGTATTAATCTTTGTTTTGGATTTTGCAGGATGTGCAGCAACCGTCTACAAGTCGCCGAGCACCCTGATTCCTTTTGTACACATATTTGTTATTTATTTTAGGAAACAGATGTATATATATATTTTTTGCATTGTTGTACATATGACACATTTGTATATATGTCATCATTATTATATTTTTGTTTCCATGTGTACATTATTATTATTTTTATTATTAAAAGCAAAAAATTTTCGAGGGAGGGGAAGGGCTCCCGACTTACCCCCCTCGAAAAAAATAACCAAAACTTGAAAAAAGGAAGGCGAAAAGAAAATAAAAAAGAAGAAAAAAGAGAAAAAAGAAAATAAGAAAATAAGAAAATAAGGAAGTAGGAAAATAATAAAAAAGAAAATAAAAAGAAAATAAGAAAGTAGGAAAATAATAATAAAAAAAGAAAATAAGAAAGTAGGAAAATAATAAAAAAAAAAGAAAATAAAAAGAAATTAAGAAAGTAGGAAAATTAAAAAAAAAAAAGAAAATAAGAAGAAAATAAGAAAGTATGAAAATAATAATAATAAAAAAAGAAAATAAAAAGAAAATAAGAAAGTAGGCAAGAAAAGGGACACAAAGGGTTAAAAGACAAGCGTATGATTCGTCTTAAAATTTCGTGAAGATTTCGTCATTATGTGAGCCAAAATATGGAAATAAACCCAACTCATATGCTGCGACAGGGGAGACGCGCGCAACTGCGTGATTTGCGCGCGGTTGTCGCGCGCATGTGAATTAGTTGCGCGCGGATGTCGCGCGCAACTCATGAGTTTTTCACGCCACCTGTTGGTGAACTTTCCTTTAAGCCGAATTTGCCGAAAATTTGCCCCTCTTGGTTCTATTTAAACGTGGTTTCGTGTAGGCTTTTGATCATCTCACATTCATTCGCTTAGTAATATAAGAAATTAAAAAGAATTAATCTCTCTAAATTCTCATTCTCTCTTTTTTTTTTAACAATGGTGAAGACCTTTGAACAACGTTTGAAGCAATGCAACTAGTGGTTAACTTTGATTTTCTTCATGCCGCAGTCAACCATTGGGACTCTAACCACCACCATCTTTTCTTGTTTAAAGGGGATGAAGTTGTCCCTCTACCCGGTGAGTTTGAGGCCTTGCTAGGTTTCCCTACAAATACTCCCCCGGTGACTTATTCGCCTACCTTGTCGGATCCCAAACCTATATTTCAAAATTTTTTTGGCTTGTCCGAAAATGATATGACCAACATTAGAACTGAAGAAGGCGTGAACTTGATTCAATTTATTGAACATTTTGTCGCCCCCCCTGACAACATGACTAAACAACGCTTTAAAATTCTTGCTTTATGTTATTGTCTTGTTGTTAATTGTTTACTTAGGACAGGCAAAGAATACGGAGATTATTCCATGGTGTCCATAGTAGAGCAAATAGAGGGATGTCATTCACCCGCTCCTTTGGCTTTGGCGGAAAACGTTCTATGTTTGAATCTCCATAGAGGAGACCCTAACGAAAACGGTTTCACGGGAAATCCACTCCTATTACACGTACGCTTTTTTTTTGCTGTTTATCAGCGCAAGTTACGAAGTTGCGCTGGCATGACCAGTGCAATCTTCTGTGTTGCGCGCGGATGGCGTGCGCCACCTGCTTGTGTAAAAATCGCAAACTGATTTTTTTTTTCTTTTTTTTTTTGCAGATTTGGCACATGGATCGTTTGCGAATTTTTAATCAGCCACAAAACCTTGAGGCTAATGGAGTAAGGACATTCCCTGGACGTCGAATCCTTTATAAGCATAAGAATGAGGAATGGACGTCGTTTTTCTGTCATGGGGTGCCTAACATACGTTTTGTGATTCCTTGGTGGAACATAAATAGTATGGTTGGGAATAGTCTCAATTGCCCTTACATTAGGCTTTTAGGCCTATCTAGTACTACTTATATTTTTCCTTGCAGGGTAATGAGACAATACGGGATGAAACAAATTATTCCCTCGCAAGATTGTGATGCCCCTAAAGATGTGACTTTTAGACCCGATCGAATTTTTCGTTGGATGGAGTATTGGTCAAGCCTTCCTAGATGGGTAGTACAAAATCCTACTGCGAGTATTGCATTATCTTCCTTTTACAAAGCTTGGATGAATGCGGCGGATAAGGGCGAATTAAACAAGGCTCGATCTCAATATCAAGCCGTCACGGCTCGCAATCAACCTAAGCCCTTGATGCATTCGGCCACCACTACTCCTCCTAGTGGCTAAAACAAAGGGGTGAGAAGAAAATTAGACTTCTCATCTCCTAAGGCGCGTTCGAAGGAAACAAAAAGGAAAGCTCCCTCCAAACCTGCACAACGAGGTGTGATAATCAAGGAACCTTCGCAACAAACTTGAAACGAAATCTCTAAGGTTGAAAAGACCCCAATTCCCAAATTGAAGAACAATGTATGGGTCAGGAAGAAGAGCGTAAGAGAAAGCTCTAAGGTTTCTGAAAATACTGCGATGGAAACTACTCCTCCATCGTCTGTGACAATTGAGGACATAGTAAAACCTTAGAGTGTTACAAAGTTTTGCCAGTAGTTTTAAATTGAATAAAGTGTAATCACTACTATGTTTTTTTGTTTTTCGTTTACAATCTAGTTCAACAATGTCTCTCTTTTCTTTGAAATTTGAATGAAATAAAACGAGCTTTATATTTTTATATTTTGATATGACCGAATCATAAAGATTGCCTACGTATTCGCATTATCAGGTCTTTGCATAGTTCTAATGTTTTTTTTATTATGTATTTTTTTTTATTTTTCTTTAATCTCTTAGGTAGAAATTAAATGAAAAATTGATCAAACCTTGTTTAAAAAGAATTAAATCAAAGTTTAATTTTATTTTCCGAGTATAGGTTATATTTAAGAAACACCCTCTTTTTGCCGCAAGTAGAAGTCGCAACTTCATTCAAACGTAAAAAAAATCGGGTTCGCAGTTCGTCATCAGGTGGCGTGCACAACATCTGTAGTTGCGCGAGCCTGCTGCGCGTAACAAAATCTGTTGCGTGTGACATCTGCGCGCAACTAATTCAGTTGCACGCGACACTTGTGCTACGAATGTCTCGAAAAATTCTGTATTATTACCCCCTCAAGTGTGAAGATTTTTTCGTGATGTTCGAAAAAAATTTGAACACTTAGAACGGTTAGAACGGTTTATTATTTCTAAATTACCCCCCAAGTGTTATGTATTTTACTGTGTTATTCGGTAAAATGCATAACACTTAGAATCTTTCCATTGAATGCTAATTAAAATTGGTTGTATGAGTGAACGAGTTTATCCGGATTTCATATGTAATATTTCTTAAGTCAATCAATGTTTATTAATTGGCGAATTTCATCTCCTCCGATATCCATTAATCTGATGGCTCCTCTTGATAGGATTTCAATTACACGATAAGGACCTATCCAATTGGGTTTGAATTTCCCTCTTGGATCGGTTGGTGGACCCCTAACCTCCTTTAGTACAAAGTCACCTTCTTTTATATTTCTGGGTTTGACTTTGTTATTGAAATGACGCGCAATGCGCCTTTGGTAGACTTGTACATGATGCAAAGCTCTTAATCGTCGTTCATCGAGGAATAAAAGCTCTTCATACCTCGCTCTTACCCATTCAGCTTCCGGTAGCTTACTTTCAAGTACGATGCGTAGGGACGGTATTTCCAGTTTGAACGGTTGAACTGCGTCCATTCCGAAAACTAAGGAGTATGGAGTTACTCCTATTGATGTTCGTATAGACGTTCTATAATCCCATAATGCGAAGTGTAGTTTATTCGGCCAGTCTTTATAATTTTCTGCCATTTTCTTAATGATGACTGTTATATTTTTATTTGCCGACTCTACAGCTCCATTCATTTGAGGTCTGTATGGGGATGAGTGATGATGTTTTACTTTATAACGAGTTAAGAGGGTCTCGACTTCAGCTTTGAATTGAGATCCCTGATCACTAATTAGTTCATGTGGAACTCCATATCTACAAAATATGTTTCGTTCGAGAAACTTTGCGACATGTTTAGAAGTGATATTCACGTAAGAAGCATCCTCAATCCACTTAGTGAAGTAATCGATGGCTACTAATACGTACTCGTGCCCTCCTGCTCCTGTTGGAGAGATTTTTCCAATTATGTCTCTTCCCCAAGTTGAAAAAGGCCAAGGGGAAGTGAGATTGTATAGTTCGGATGATGGAAGGTGTTGTAAATTAGCGAACATTTGGCACTCCGGACATTTTTTAACATATTGTATGCAATCATGTTCCATAGTGGACCAATAGTACCCTTGTCGTGAAATTATTTTTGAAAGCATTTTACCATTCATGTGAGGTCCACAAACACCTTTGTGAGTATTTTCCATAAGGCGTGTGGCTTCCGGTTGGTCTATACATAATAAACTTTGACCATTAGGTCCTTTTTTGCATAATTGACCATTTAATAGACCATATTGGGCTGCAAGTGTTCGTAAGGCTCGTTGATCTTTTGATGAAGTATTTTCGGGATATGTGCCATGGGTAATATATTGGAGGATATGATCTTACTAGGGACTGTCTCCTTCGATGTCATTTATTTCCTCTATTGCGTTGCAATACGCTGGTTCTTCTCTTCTATCAACGCATAATGGCATCATATTTAAGTGATCTGGAATGTTGATCATTGAGGCTAATTTTGCTAGCGCATCGGCAAATTGATTGTCATCCCTTGGGAGATATTTAAAATCAATATGTTCAAAATGCTCGATGAGTTGCTCTATGTGTGCTTGGTATAATATCATTGTGGAGTTCTTTATTTTCCATTTTTTTAGTATATGATTTATAATCAAACTAGAATCTCCATATACCTCTAATTTTTGCACACCTATGCTAGCTGTTGCTTCTAATCCAATAATGCATGCTTCACATTCTGCGGCATTCTTGGTAACCTCAAAGTCTAGTTTAACAGAGATTGGAGTATGTGCTCCCTCTGGACTTATGAGTAACACTCCTACACCACATCCTTTTTGATTTGACGCACCGTCGAAGTACATTACCCATTTGTCATCTTGTGTCATGAGAATCTCTTCATCCGGAAGATGAGTAGTTTCTGCACGACTTGTTTGAATTGGATGTTGTGCCAGGAATATATTTTAACTCAAATTCGGCCAACATCACCAACCACTTAGATATCCTTCCTTGTATAGGTGGTTGTTCAAACAAATACTTTATCGCGTTTTGTTGAGAAATCACATGAGTAGTGTGTGGTAGCATATAATGTCGTAATTTTTTAGTTGCCCACACTAATGCTAGGCTTGTCTTTTCCAAGGTGTTATATTTTGTTTCATATTGGATGAATTTTTTACTTATGTAATATATTGCACGCTCGACTTTTTCTGCCTCTTGTGCTAACATGGCGCCTGTGGCTGTGTCTGTAACTGTAATGTATAGCCTAAGAGGTAGTTTGGGTACTGGTGGTTCTAAAATTGGTGGACTTTTGAGATAATCTTTGATTTTTCTCAAAGGCCTTTTGGCATTGATCGTCCCATTCATGTTTCTCCTCTTTTTTCAATTTTTTAAACATTGGCTCACAAGTCATAGTCAATTTGTTGATAAACCGACTAATGTATTATAGTTTGCCAAGGAATCCCTTGATTTCTTTTTCTGTTTGAGGGGGAGGCATGTCAACAATTGCCTTTATTTTAGAGGGATCGATCTCGATGCCACGTGTGCTTACTACGTATCCGATTAACTTGCCAGAAGTTACTCCGAAGTCGCATTTTTGTGAATTCAATCGCATTTTGTATTCTTTTATGCGAGTGAAAAATTTGCGTAAAGCTTTTATATGTCCCATTCTCTCTTTGGACTTTACAAACATATCATCCACATACACTTCTATTTCTTTGTGCATCATATCATGCAAGAGAGTCGTAGCCGTTCTTTGGTACGTAGCTCCTGCATTTTTTAAACCAAATTGCATGACTGTGTAGCAATACTTACCCCAAGGGGTAATAAAGCATGTCTTTTCTTCGTCTTCTTTCGCCATTAAAATTTGGTTGTAACCTGCGTATCCATCCATAAAGGATAACATCGCATGTTCAGCTGTGTTATCTACCAATATATCAATATGTGGTAGAGGAAAATCGTCTTTAGGGCTAGCTTTATTAAGGTCCGTAAAGTCGACACACATGCGAACTCGTCCATCCTTTTTAGGGACTGGGACGATTTTCGCTACCCATTCTGGGTAATTACATACGCAAATAAAACCTGCGTCCAATTGTTTTTGTATTTCTTCCTTTATTTTTAATGCAACATCAGGTTTCATTCGTCGAAGTTTTTGTTAGACTGGTTTAGAGGTAGGGTTCAAGGGAATGGTATGTTCCGCAATTTCCCTATCTATTCCAAGCATTTCCTTGTATGACCAAGAAAACACGTCTTCGAATTCTTTGAGCGTCGATATGAGGGTCGATCACTCTTCCGGACTTAAAGTTAAGCTAATTTTGACTTCTCTTTTATTTCCGTTAATTCCTATATTAACTATTTCAGTTTCTTCAACCATAGGGTTCTTTTGTTCTCGTTCGTTCATTAGTTCAACCAATTTATTAATGTTATCATCTTCATTAGATTGATTGTTATAGCATTCGAAAGATTTAAGAGAAGGAATATACTCGGAAATAGAGCTTATATTATTAAAATCAAAACAGAGTACATCAAGAGAAGAATCCTTTTTGGGATCTTCGTCCTTAGAACTAGAAAATAAAGACTCAGTAATGGCCACAAGGCCTAGATTTTCAGCTTCCCTAGAGTCTATAATAGATTCATCGTCCGATTCTTCAAACATCTTCCCTTCGCCTGTGACGATTTTCAGCTTATCGCCTTTGTGATTGGTCCATCTGAAAGATTTCCTCCATCCATGCTCAAAAGTTTCATTTGAAAGGGTGATCAACGAGGTTGGGTCAAAAGCTTCATCTTGAATGGCGTTTTGATTGGTCATTGTAGCGACATGATTTTGCTCTAGTCCAAATAGCAAGTTAAATGCTTGCCCATCATAGCACCCTGGAGTTGGGTGTTTTGATTTAACGATACTAAGATCGTCATCCAAGAAGTAGCAATCATGAAATATTTCAAATCCAGGCTTCTTGATTCCTTCTAGAACTAAGGGTTCTGGAAAGTCGTAGCATGGGTAATCTTCTCCCTCCTTAATAAATTTCCCATTAAGGGTTTGTTGATAGGATGGAAGTAAAGTGATTATCCCTTTCTTATTATTGTCTCTATGTGCTTTGTTTTTTGCATCGTGAGACTCCAATTCTTCTTTGGTTGGTTTCTATCCCAATCCAAAGGAGAAGCTTTTCTTTGGGATAGGAAGTAAGAGAGATTTCTTCATTCCTATTCCAAAAGGCATCCCAGGAAAGTAACTACTCTTGAGTAAGATGTTGTTTACTATCCGAGTGGAATATGGATCAAGCTTGAATGGTTCTTCAAAGTCTTCTTCCATTTCAATTGTGTAGATTGGCTCCGCGGCGAATCCCCACATGTCCTCTTCATCATTATCATGGTTTATTTCTAAGAGTGATTGATCATTTATTGTTATTTTGAGTGGAGAAGCATGTATAGTCATAGGAAGCCCTTAATAGTTCAACCTAATCATTTGATGCAGTGAGGATGGTATTGCACCAAGCTCATGTATCCAAGGACGTCCAAGTAAAAAGTTGAATGTAGGTTTTATGTCCATAACATGGAATTCAACCATCTTTTGAATTGGGCCTGTGGTAATTGGTAGCTTAACAGTTCCACACACTGACCTTCTCGAATTGTCATAGGCCCTAATGCTTTGTGTTGTTGATTGAAAATCTTTTTCTGGATTTAGGCCTAAGTATTTTGCCATTCGTAATGGGCATACGTTTACAGCTGACCCATTGTCTACCAAAGTTAGAGGGATATTGTATCTCTTGCATCCTACAGTTAAGTATAATGCATTGTTGTGGATAGTGTCTTTTGAAGGCAAATCATCATTAGTGAAAATGATTGATTTGTCGGATTTCTCGCTAGTAAGCAAGCTAACGAGATCCTGAGGGGTTGTGTCTGTGCTTACAGACAAAGCCGTTAGAGTGTTCATGAGAGAATTCCTATGTTCTTTAGAAGTACTTAGGAGTTCCCAAATGCTAACATTCACCTTGGATTGGCAAAGTTGTTTAACCAATGGATCTTCCACCTCAAGTGGAGGTGGTATTGGATTTTGTACTTGACCTTGAGTTTGATTTTGTGTGGTCGAAGATCCATTTGGTGGTGGTGCTTGGTAGACTCGCCCAGAACGAGTTAAATGATCTATCTCATTTGGGTTAGTTGTAGGACTTACAAACCAACTTTCTTCTAGAGGATTTGGATGTGCCTCCATTTCAAGATGTTCCAAGAGTTGTGCTTGATGCCATTGTTCATCCAAGGAGAGATTCGATAAATCTTGCGACTTCCCCGAGAAATGATCCCAATCAAGCGCTCCATTTGTTTCATTTTGTAAACAAGATGGAGGTGGGACGGCGGCATACTTAGAGACATATAAGTCTTGAAAGTCGTCGTCCCATAGTCCACATACTTCATTAGTTGCCCATATGAGTATTGTGGATAGAGGTTCTCCTGTAGGTGTGATATAGTCCAAGGGATTGAACATATCACTTCCCATATGGTCCTCATTGATGTGAAACACCCCTAAGGGGGATGCATTATTGTTAGGTTTAGGCGTGGGAATTCTCCCATCATCTACTAAATCTTGTATTTTGTGCTTTAAGACATAGCAACATTCAGTATCATGTCCAACGCCTCTATGATAAGCACAATAAGCATTACCATCCTATTGAGGAAATCTTCTTTCTGGTGGAGTGGGTGGTGTTGGCCCTGTTGGCGCAAGTAAGCCTTTTACATTTAATTTTTCTAACAATTCTTTATAGCTTACAGGAAATGGAGTAAATTTTCTTTCTTTTGTCCATCTTTTTCTAGGATCATTATATCGATTTGTGTTATTGTATTGCGCGGAAGTCGCAAATATGTCAATAAAGGATGATGCACTATCATTCCCCTTCTTGTAGTTATTATTAGGTTGATGATAATGATGAGGTTTGTTTGCTTTTTCTTTAGCAAGATCATCTTCAATCCTAGAAGCCACATAATAGACCTTTTGAAAAGTGTCTAAACCAAGGTAACATAGATGTTTATTGTACTTTTCATGAACCGCCTGACGTAGGAGCGGAGTCCTTCTCTTTCTCTCCTTAATGGTGCTCAAGTCAAGACTTGTTTTCTTCGCATGGATGTTCATTAAGAAGTTAGAAGCAAACAAGAAGGCAAGCCTCTTGAAGCTGTCAATACAGCCGGCTGGCAAGTTGCCAAACCATTGTTAGGCGATGCCCTTCAATATATCCAGGAAACACCGACAACACGTATCATCATCCAACCCATGTAAGTACATGAGGTTGGTGTATGCCATGAGGTGGTCCTCAGGGTTGGTGGTACCATCATAGGCACAAACCAACACATTCTTAACCTTTATCGGCTATACCGCCTCGGTTATTTCCTTGGTGAACGAAGAAGGTTGTTCACCAAGTTTTTTCAGACGGAGCTGCTAGTCCAGGGGCTGGATATTGTATGCCGCCTAACCTCTAAAGAGGGCCGACTGCATGTAAGGGAAGGCATATTGCCCGTATGGCATCTGAGGCACATACGGGGCGGACCCGATCATTTAAGGGTTAGTATGGACGGACTTGTTGCCTGTATGGCTCTCATGCAAGGATTGAGAATTCCTTGCTGAAGTATTTTTGAAGCTATCTAGGAAGCTCGATGTAGAGACTGACTTAGACATTTGCAGGCTCCGATTATGGTCGATAATATGTCGAGCATCGGAGAAAGTGTTCTTGCTACCATCTGGCTAGATTGTCCGGATGACCTTCCTTGTGCCCGTCTTAGGCAGAAGGATCTTTGAACAATCAATGGCAGGCATGACCTTCGCCTTTGGATGTGGAGTAGGCTACCTGTCTTTGACCGTCTTCCTTCTCTCAGCTTGAGAAGTCTTCTTAGCTGAATGACCCTTGCTAGAGTCAGCCATGCTTTTGTTGATCAAGTCCTATATTTCACCCTTGAAACTAGTCATGGATTTCATGAGTTCGTCTCGAGTGACTAGAGCCTGACCTCTTGCCGTCTGGGTTTCCCCAGCTGACTGCCCAGGGGGCATGCTTGTACCCGCCTGGTTCTCATTCCGTTCCAGCTTATCCCTGGTATGGATGCGTTTAGAGATGAGTGACCCATCAGTGGCCACATATGTTTCGACTTAAATGTCGTTATCAGTGTCATTGTTCGTTTGGACCTCCCCATCAACCGAATGACAGTTGGGGTCTGGTGGCGGTACAGATTCTTGAACCATCTTTGAGGTACTATCCCCACAGATGGCGTCAAATGTTTTTGGTGTTTTTTGGTCCCTCGGGAGAGTTACAACTCGAAGATTGGTCTGGTGCGGTCTGTACATGCAAAACAACAGAGACTTCGGTTGGGTGGAGTTCCGCCTCCGACGATCAAGTTAGAAAATGTAGGAGAATGTAAAAAGTGCGGAAAAGTAAAGTGAGATCTTCTCGGATTTTGACATCAGGTGTTTTCTCTGATGTGAGAGAATGTAGGGTAGTTATAATAAATGAACGTGCCCCAGAAATGGGGGAAATCTCCCTATTTATAGGGTAATTAAAGAATGTGCCCTCTCTTAGGTCACTCTAACCTAGATTTGGTGGGCAGCGCCGTTTTACGGCTTTCTCGGGAATAGGGCCTTGAAGGCCGCAATTCTAGCTGACATTTGAAGTTGACACGTGTTAGCTGGTGAGTGGCCCATGTTTGACCTATCCAGGCTTGACACGTGTCCCTATCTTATTGGGCTACGTGTCTAGGGTATTTTTATTCTAAATACATCCCATCCCAAGGTTAGGTAGATTTTAGTTGAAAAATAAAAGGTCTATCATTAGACGAGACTCAAAGGGGTTTATCAAGAAAGGATTGTATATTTGAAAGGTGAAGGTGATATGATAGGCTACAAGGGTGCCTCAAATCATTGGTATACCTTTTGCTTAGTCCAACAATGATTTTATTTTATTTTATTTTATTCTATTATTATTATTATTATTATTATTATTATTATTATTATTTAGTTCAATAGGGATAAAATGCTCATTTTATTGAAAGTGGAAAGGGTAAAGAAAAACCTATGAAATAAATCTAAAGTAAAAGACAAAGGGTGCCTATGCTAGACTTATTAAGGGGAAGGGAAATCAAAAATAAGAAAAGAAATCATGAAATCTTTGTGAGAAGCTTGCCTCGTGTTTTGTCTCATCATTAATAAATGTTTTTCTTGTCAATCACATGACTCGAACTCAATTCAACATGCATAAATGGGAAAAGATCATATAAAGAATATAGAGAAAGTACGGGGAGAGTGGAAAGATGATGAAGATGGAGAGATATGGAAGAAAATTAGGAATAGAATGGACCCTTAACTCAAATGACGTAAAGAACGAATCATGCAAGAACCTAAGACATGATCATGGTGATACATAAACAAAGTGTGTGCTAAGACTAGTGAGTGTAAGTGATATGTTCAAGACTCGAGTCATAACCATGGGACTAGACATGTGATTAGACTTGAACAAAGACTAAGTTAATACCTCATGTACGGGCTGTAGTAATTCAGTTATAACTTGTGATCAGTGACTCTGATTGGGACGAAACCAACGCCAACTGAAAGATATGACCAAAACAAGTTCACGCTTGTGCATTATACGAGAATAAAAATCCGGGTTGACTTAAAGGAACTATGACTCGGTTTGAGACATATTTATAAGTTCAAATGAATTAATTAATTGAGCAAAGTCCTTTTTAGTCATTGGTTAGTGGTTTAAAACATTACTTATGAACACAAGTCAGCACAAACGGTTAGCTTAGTCACATAAGAAGGTTATGCACAAGCAAAGAATGCACAAATAGTCTGAGCACAATATGAAGCAATGGGTTTGCAACCTAACCATGGCTCTAGTTCTCTAAAGTTCAAGGATAAAGGTAGTTAAAGAGGGTCCATGGTTATGAGTCCGGATGCATCGCACGGAAGCCTTACGTTTGGAAGGGTTGGCGCGTATGGATGAAACCCCGCAAGTTAAACTTTCTTTCATGGTTTGGTGAATTCACAAACTTGGATGTACCCTTCGTTGCAATGAGCGTTCGATTGGGTATATGGAGCGTGAATTCCCAGAGGGTTATAGCCATATGTAGAACACATATGGGTTCAGAAAAGAGGGAAAAACTCAATCAAGAAGTAAAATCGAGCAAATAGTACTAGAACCGGTCAAAGCAAGATGGAAGATTTCTAGCTCGGTATTGGAAGAACATGGCGCGAGACAATAGGGACCATCGCGAGGAGATGTCCCTGTTGCGCAACGATATTGTTATCGCATCGCGATAGAGACATCGAACTGCGATGGGCACTGTTTTCTCAGCGCTAGTTCCTATATGCCTCAGCATCTCTTCTATAGCAAAGGTCCAAAAAATCTTCAACTTCCCTATACTAGAAGAATATACATGCAATAGAGTGGCAGCAAGGGATTCCCACCATTTCCCAATTCCTGTAAGTGCAGGACCTTGCTTGCAAGTCAACCACCTGGCCAACTAATCTAAAAAGTAAGTCACATTGAAAAGATTGTCAGTTGATGGTATAACTTCACAATTTATTCTAACCTGCATATTTTGCTTAATATTATTGTTATTGTTGATCATGCCTTTTTTGCAGGTTTAAAGGGAATTTGTACTTGAAATCACGCCTAATAAGATAATTAATAATTTGGTTTACCCTAATATGGTTTTAATTCAAGTGATCGCCAATAATAGATTTATTTGTGCATTAATACTCAAACAACATAGATTAAATAGGTTTAGGATTAACTTAATGATTGTATATTAATTGGGAAGCGCACATGAATATGAGAAGAATAAAGTAGAGGCCTATTTTTAGGGCATGTTCAATCTCTTTCAGATTGGATTCGTACCTTCAACCCGAATATCCAGTCATGGTTCAAGACCACTATGGAGTTAGCGATCTCTAGGATCGTGAAGGGGTGTAACCTTCACCCAATGAACAATTTACAAGTTCCTAAAACTTGTTGGCGAATCTTTTACTCTAGTTTCCTTCCCTTTGGACGCCACCATGCTTAAGTGTATGATCACATTGGGGTTCAAGTTTGGGTTTCTTAAAATATGCCCTACAGTTTTTTGGTGACTTCACTGGGGAGGATTTCTATTTAATTCCAAAAATTTATTTTATTGGAAATTTTTTAGAATGAGTGGATCAGACTCAAAAAGTTCTAAATATTCATGTGCGTAATTTAGATTAACATTGTGGCATAAGAATAAAAAGGTCCGCATTGGAAAGACCATCCGAAATGCGTCAAAAACATAGGCTTTTTACACATAGGAAATTGGGAAATATCTTTCACAACTAGAATTGAAAGAATACTGCGAAATATCTCAAAATTCTAAGAACACATAAAGCTGCTAAGGCATGTAGGAACCGTCGCTGAGAGAACAGTGCCCATCGCAGTGCGATGGCTCTGTCACGGTGCGATAACAATATCGTGTCGTAACAGGGCTATCTCCTCACGATGTTCACTGTTTTCTTGGGTCAAGTTCTTCTAATATCGAGCCAGTAATTTGCTTTCTTGCTTTGATCGATTCTAGCACTATTCTGCTGATTTTACTTCCGGATTGAGTGTTTCCCTGTTTTCTAAACCCATATGTGTTCTACATATGGCTATAACCCATTGGGAATTCACGCTCCATCTACCCAATCGAACGCTCATTGCAACGACGGTACATCCTAGTTTGTGAATTCACTAAACCATGGAAGCAAGTTTAACTTGCGGGGTCCTATCCATATGCGCCAACCCTTCCAAAGGTAAGGCTTCCGCGCGATGCATTCGGACTCAAAATCATGGACCCTATTTTGACTACCCTTATCCTTGAACTTTAAAGAACTAGAGCCACGGTTAAGTTGGAAACTCCTTGCATCATATTGTGCTTATTTGACTATTTGTGAATTTCTTGCTTGTGCATAACTTGTATGTACTAGCCGTTTTTTTGACTTGTGATGAGTTTAAATAAACTGATTAATGACTAAGGAATTTGCTTAATTAATTAATTAATTAATTAATTAATATGAGTAATTAAAGTCTAATAAAATTGACTAAGCTTGACTTAGCATGACTATACGCTTGTCCTTTTGAGTAAAGTACTGGAAACAGGCTCAAACTAACGTTTCAGCATTGACACGGAATTTGGCCTGTGGCGCGACACGCAAGTTTCTTACATAAGTCTTCGCGTCGAGTTTAATTGATTATTTAATTAATAACCAAGGTCAATTTTGGTATTTTATCGAGTCTAAGCACATAGTCCCATGGTCTTACACAATTGTCAAGCATGCAACTTTCACTCACCATTTTAAAAGCACACACTTTCTACATATGCTTCACCATGACCACGTCTAAGAGTCTTGTATGCTCTTGTTTTCCGTAATTTTTTTTAGAGGGGAAAGTCAGATATTAATCCTCCTATCATAACCATGTTGTTTGAACCATTAATATTATTCCCATACTTGATTCGCAAAATATGCACCCATTTTTTGCTTTTTTTTTACCTTTTAAAACCAATAAAAGTCAAAGTCAATTTGAGTCAAGTCATTAAGTCAAAATGATTTAATATTACAGGGCTTGGTCAAGAAAGGAAGGGCGGTTAATCAAGGATAACACCTTCGTTCAAGTTCTACTCTTTGATCAACCTATTCGACACATAAAAAAGTTCACAGTAATGGCTTCTAAACAAGAGGTTGATGAGCTGAAACAAAACCTCAATAACCTAACTGTGATGATCAAGACCATCTCGCTTCAAGTCAATGACCATAGTCAGCAACAAAAGCTTGAGGGCATGGAAGAAAGTCTGAGTAAAATTTCCAACAAATACAAATTTCAGGTGATTAGCTCACAAGGGGTCTTGGTGGACAAGGAACTTGTTCCGCATAAGTTCAATGCCAATGACATCCCTAAGTTCAAACCAACTAACAACCCTTAATTTCATTTAAGAGCTTTCAAAACTTTAATGAATATTAAGGGAATTGATAAGAAGGTTTTCCCCTCATTATTCTCACTATCTCTTGAAATCGTTTGTCAACAATGGTTTCTTCTCCCTAGATAAAGAGAAGATCTCTTCTTGGGACTCAATCACCACTACCACAAAAATGGGAATACAAAACGCCTAAAACATGCAATATAGAACGCCTCAAATGCACTCTTCTGGGGGGGTGCCCTATAAAGTCTACAGAACGCCTCTTCGAGGCGTTCTATATCTAAGACAATACAAATCGCCTCTCTAAGATAGAAGCTTCATATTCTAAGTACAAAGTAAATAAAAAACATGGGAAAAAGAGCGGTCATCTAGAGATAGGCGCTTTATAAGTACGTAAATAGAGAAGGCCTCTCATAGATAGGCGTTCTCTTTTCCTTACCTTTTTTTTATAAAAAAATAAAATATTATTATTACTATTAATATTATTAACAATAATAATAATTCCAAAAAAATATCTATAATTACCACAAAATATCGAGGTATAGTTTCTCGTTTTAACTTCAATTAATAAAAAATATACATGTACATAGACAAACTCAAATACAATTAAAAACTAAATATAATACAAATTATACAATTTAAGATCAATTTTCTAAACTTATGTAGCATCTTTGCATCGTCACGTGCTCCAGAATTATTCTATCGGTTAATGTCCATTCATATCTGCATCTGCATCAAAAGCCAAAAAAAAAAACAAATTTACAAAACAATTGTATAAAGAGCACCAACATAGCAAATTACCACCACCAACTACAACTCCCACGGCCACTGCACCACAATGACCTACACCACCACCTACACCACTCAATACCGCACGCCCACAAGCCCCAACTGCGACATAGCCTCCACGAAATTAGAATGTAAAATAGAAATTATTAGAGAGCTAAAATAATTGAAAATTAAAACAGAAATCTAAAATGTAAAACAAAAATTAGAATTGGAATAAAAAAAAAAAAATTAGATCGAAAAAAAAATCATAAAAAATGCAGTACCTAGAAACTTAAATGTAACGCAAAGCAACATAAATAGAGTTAAATCAAATCAAACAATATCATATACAACATTTAAATTGAAAAAACTTGCAAGTCATATTTGATGATTACAAAGAGAAATATCTTACGCTAGTGGCTCAACGATGTCTCGTGGCTTGGTGTTACGGTGGACGCTCGTGCAGTGCTCAACAAAGGGCGTAAACAACTTGCGAGGTGGTGGACTGGTGGGTGTGAGAAGCTGGACAACGGTGTGGGGGGATTTGAGGAGAGGAGGATGATTTTTGATCTAAAAAACAAAGAGAAAAAGGAGTGAGAAAGAGAAGAGGATAAGGAAGGGGGCGGCTGTTTTGTTAATTGTATAGTTGTACGTTTTAGGGTTAAGGTAGGTTGTGGGTATATACGATAGGAGGTTCGGTTTTATTTATTTTTTATTTTTTTAAATACTTATAGAACGGTTACCATTGACAGGCGCTCTATATTATATAGTGTAAAATTTGGATATATTAAATAGAGCGGTTACCATTGATAGGCGCACTATAGGTTTCAACATACAAAACACTTATCATACATAGGCGATTTGTATAATTTTAGAGATCGCCTATGTAACTTGAAAGATGTGTATTGTGTGTTACTTATTCCCTATCTTGTGGTAGCGCGCACAAACGCTTTTATTGATAGGTACAAATGCAACATTCAAGTTGAAACTGACCATAGGGAACTTGAGATGTTGAAACAAAAAGGAAACGAAGGATTCACTTCCTTCTTCAACAAATGAAGGGAAACTTTCGCCAAAATGGTCGAGGTCCTTACTAAAAAGGAATATGTGAGGATGTTCATCAAGAATCTCCAGGAAAAGTATTCAAAACATCTAAAATACCAAAGCAATTTGAATACTTTCAAGGTTGTCTATGACATAGGTATAGATATTGAAGACGACCTTTCAAAACAAAAAGTTGCTAACAACTACAACAGTGGCTGGAAAGGAAAGAAGAACGGCGATTCTTCTTCTTCCAAAACCCCCCACTCAAACAACGTTAGTACCTTCAACTTGAATGAGGTCCTTGCCATGAACAATCAAGGACAAATGAAGCCATTTAGGAGAAACTGGACATCTATTGACATGAGTTATGACACGGTATTTGATCACCTTCATGTTAAAGGTCTCATAACTCCTATTAGACCATTTGGAGATCCACCAGTCGAAAGGAGGACGACAAATTGGAACCCCAATGCACATTGCAAGTATCATGATTAGGGTTATTATGATTTGATTTGACTAACGATATTATTGTTGAACTACTTCCAATATTAATTTTTATTCTATTGTTATTATGATAACCATATTGCATGTTAAATGAAAAAAGTAATTAAAAATAACGTCTAATAAGATAATTTAAACAACCGGTTTAGGTTCTGTAGACACCTGACACTAGTAAAAAAATTGAAAAGGGCACCGAGTAATGCCGCCAGTTTTTAAAAATAGGTGGGAAAAAATCGGGCGGGATTAGGGGTAAGCTAATTGTCACCTATAGGGAATATTTCAAGCATCCCACACTTGATCCCTATTGTGATCATACACTTAAGTATGGTGACGTCCAAAGGGAAGGAAGCTAGAGTAAAAGAGTCGCCAACAAGTTTTAGGAACTTGTAAACCGTTCACAAGGTGAAGGTTACACCCCTTCACGATCCATGAGATCGCTAACTCCATAGTGGTCTGGAACCATGACTGGATATTCGGGGTAAAGGTACAAATCCAACCTAAAAGAGATTGAACATGCCCTAAAATAGGCCTCTACTTTATTCTTCTCATATTCATGTGCGCTTTCTGACTAACATACAGTCAATATATTAATCCCAATCCTGTTTAATCTATGTTGGTTGAACGTTAATGCACAAACAAAACTATTATTGGTGATCACTTGAATTAAAATCACATTAGCCTAAACAAGATTATTAATAATCTTATTAAGCGTGATTTCAAGTAAAAATTCCCTTTAAACCTGAAAGAGATGGCGTGATCAAGCAATAACAATAATATATCAAGCAACATAATAATTATCATCATAATCATAATAATATTCTCAATAAAGCATAATAATATTAGCAAGATCCAAGGCATGATACTAACAAGATTAATAACAAATCCTAGCATGTCACTAAACAATAAAGATCAAATCTTTAACCCTAACATGATACTAACATGATAGAAGAAATAGGAAGCAACCTATGATATTAGAAACATATATGATATTAGAAATAATAGTTATTACCCTAAACATGATACTAGGAATCATAAAGACATCCTAACATGATACTAGGAATTAAAATAATCTAAGCATGCTTTTAAAAGAAATAGAGCAATAAAAACTACTTACTTTGTTGCCTCGTATCTCTTTCTAATAACAAAATACACACGTTAGTAACTTCAAGGAAAATATTAAATCAAACAATTAATTTAAATAATTGAAACAGGGATTTGGGACCAAAACCTCAAAAATTATCAATCTTTCACGTCTAGGTCGAAGGAAACTTCGAGCTTGGCTAGGTATGTTTAGAACTCGTGAATGCAGTATTTTTATTTGAAAAGAGGAAGGCTTAGAAAGAGGGAGAAAGAATAAGCTTCTAGCTTGAAGAGAGAAGAGAATCGAAGATTGTTGATGATTTTGAATGACAAAAAAGGGGGAAATACGACCCTATTTATAGAGAAAATAGCCCGAAAACGTTAAGAAAAAGACCGAATCCAATCAGGAGTAAAACTGCCCCTTTCCTAGAATGACAGGGTCCGGCGAGATGCGACAACCCTGTCGTTGTGTGACAGGCTTGTCGTGGCGCGCCACCTTTGTCAATTCGCGATGGTTCACGCGTTTTCTAAAAACCTGTACGGAATCCTTAATCTAAATATTGTCCGTACTTATCTTTGAAAAATCAGATTTAATCTCTTTAAAACACTTGTTTTAATCCAAATAGAATTATTTATTTTCATAAAAGATATAATTACTAATCCTAACTCCATTAGAACTCAAAATAACCTACTAGATTATTCTAGAAAATTAAAATCAATCCTAGTAATTTTAGAAATATCAATTATTGGACCCTCCACTAGATCATTGGGCCATAAAACCATTTCGGGCCCAATTTAGTATTTTGGCCATAACTTTCTCATTATTCATCGGAATTGGGCTTATAATATATCATTGGAAATCTCTTTTCGAGCCCAATCGAACTACACCTTTATTGGACCCTTATCATTGACCAAACTAAATTGGACTAGACATTTTCAATAAATAAAGTACATTTTCGAAAACAGGAAGAAAAGATTATTTAAAACAACTGCATCACAAGACTTTTCACACTTTTACTTCGTTCGATAATCAAGTAATGTGAAAGGTACTCATCACCGGGTTTGGTTTTTAGGGAGACACAATTAGGTGTCTATAGAAGCCCCCACTTTGACTAAGTTTTGAGAAACGCATGTTTCAAAAATGAAAGTCAAAGTATCAATAGGGAAGGAGAATGATCAAGAACATTCTGCAATTCTAAATCATTCTTGTAACGCTGATACCGGCAGACTAGCGTTAGTTAAACAGATAAAAGAGTTTTGAAACACGTATCTTGCACCGTCGAGTAAACGTCTATGAGGTAACCGAATTTATTGCTGCATGCTGTTGTGACTATCTTCCTCAAGCTAGGGGATATCGCCTGAAGACCGCTCTACTTATAGCTGCCTTCAATTTCCGCTGTGACAGTCCACAAACTAGGGAACACCATCGAAGATCGCTCTGCTTTTAGCGATCTTCAGCTGCTTTTTCACCATCTTCCGCAAGCCAGGGAACATAGTCGAATATAACTCTACTTGTAGCCATCTTCTGCTTTCATGACAACTTCCGTCGTCGAAGATGACTCTGCTTGTAGTCATCTTCAGTTGTTTGTGACAACTCTCCACATGCTAGGGAACTTCGTCGAAGACCATTCTGCTTGTAACGATTCTCGATTTTGCGTGATAACTTTCTTAGGAAAATTATCGAAGATCACTGCTTGTTGATCCTCATTTTGCTGGTGCTTTGCTGGAATGCTTGTTGTGCTATTGCTCGTAACTTTACTGTGCATTTGATGCTTGCGTTTGCCTTATGAACGAATATCTTGGTGCTTGCGATGAGCCAATGCTTAGGCGCTTTAAGTTAAGTGAGACGATCATTAGAAGGTCGATCACTTACCGTGATTTTAATTGAGCCGACTATTAATCATGTCAATTTGCTTATAGGAGCTAACTGGCGTACCAAGGAACCCAAAATTTGAACAAGGTCCACATAATTTATTATGGGGCCACAGATTGCATCGCTGAGGAAAGGGAGCCAGTGCACGCTGCCATGCTCTGTCGCGGCGCGCCAGGCTTGTCGCAGCATGACATTCCTGTCGTTTTGCGCTGAAGTGGGATTCTCCGGATTTAAACCCCTTCTCCTTCATTTCGCTGTTCGTGCTTCATTCTTGCTCGGTTTCGCTCGAAACTTCTCCTTGCTCGTTATCCTTCGTTTCTCAACGAAATTCTCTCAAATTTTTTGCAAATCTAAGCTCTTGTGCCAAACTCACTCTAGTTTGCCGATCTATGTAAGTTTTGCTCAAACTCACTCTATTTTGAGCGTGTGTGCTTGTGGTTTTTGGAAAATTCAGAACTTATGTTGCTTAATTCGCTTTGTTTGTTGAATTTTATGCTATGGATTTGCTTGTTTATGCTTGTATATCACCTTAGGAGTGTTTTGAGACTTGTTTGACTCGCTTTGGTGAAGAAAAGAGCGATTTGCCATTATTGAACTCTCTGAGTTTGTGAGAACAATGTGACTTGTTCTTTATCTTTTTGCTAGCTATTCATGCTCAATTTGTCACAATATTTGTCCTAGTATTGGAAAATTGTTTGATTGCTTGAAAATGCCATTTTTGCTCGAATCAAAACATGCTCTGTTTTAGTACCACGTACTCTGTTTTTTGACAAACATAGTATCATGCGGCTAGGCAAACCTTAGATACTATAGAACCTTTGATTTACTTCTTGCTTGCATAATTAGCATGACTCAACGACGCGGTTCTGTCTCACGCTCTCGTGAGGCTCATCGAGAGGACGAGCCTGTCGACGCCGACGAGGGTACCTCCACAAGTCTAGGGGAGTTCCCTGAGTGGGATGGGTGTGCCTTGTACTTCGCGCCTCTGTTTCACATCTCGGAGTGAGTCCGTCTTGGGATGACCGACGAGCGAGTTCGTTGCCATGGTTCGGGCAACGACACCATCAGGCAGCTGTACGAGTCTTATTTTCGCAACAACTAGGAGTTGCGTGGGCTGTGAGAGTCTTGTGGTCTGACTCCACTGTTGCAGGCCACTCAGGCTCTCTATTCTTTGTCCTTGAGCCGTTTTCTAGTTCGAGCCTTGGTGGAGTTCTTTTGGGATACCACCAACACTTTTCATTTTCCTTGGGGTGAGATGACTATCACTCCTGTCGACTTCGCTCTCATCACCGGACTCGAGTTCCGGATTGCTGCAATTCCATTTGGCAGCAATATCACCATTTTCTCTCCCGAGGTAGAGGAGCTACTCGGTCCTATTGCTATTCGAGCTCGCGGCGAAGCTCGGCCGCTACAGATTAGTAGCCGATGTATTTGTCGGACCATGCTCGTAGAGGCTTTCGAGATGATGCGAGCACCCCGAAGCAGTAGGTGCGCATCTTCGTTTTGATCCTTCTGTCAGGTACTTTTTCTCCTGCCAAGGGTAGCCGAGTGCTACTCTACTACATGTCTGCTCTTTGTGACCTTCATATGGTCGGAACATATGATTGGGCTAGCTTGGCCTATGCTGACTTCCTGCTTAGATTGCGACTTGCTTGTCGCCATTACAAATTTGATGAAGAGGTCACACTTTCTAGTTTCTGGAGGATCGGAGAGGTATACCTTGTTTCTCTTTACTAAAATTTACTTTGGATATGTTTTAACACATGCTGATGCTTCTCTGTCATTTTTAGGTCTGGTTCTACGAGTACTTCCCGTCTCTTTCACCGGCGAGGCCTTCGCCTCGTGGGCTCCCCATTGCTGCCAATTGGGGAGGTCGTTACAGTGACAAGACTGCTATTGCCCATGTTCGAGTGTTGATTCTCTCGGTACGATTTACATACATTTTCGTTCTTTTGCTGCTTAGTAGGAATCTATCTCATGGGTGTTTATTTTGTAGGGGCCTGAGGTCCAATTTCGTCCATGGGCCGATTACGACCTTCTTGTACAGATTGTCCAGTATACAGCTCAACGTTTCTATGGTGAGAGAGTTGCGATTCAGCACTCTTTAGAGTCCTTCGTCGTTCTCACTCGTCCCCCACGTCACATGTTGGACTAGACGGACATGAGAGTCCATTTCGGTAGATCACCAGCTGGTACGGATTGGCAGCGTCATATCCATCCGTCTCGGAGTTATGGCGAGAGTTACATGCCGCGTTTGGCTCCACCTCCTTGTATATCGGAGGAGGCGCAGGTACATTTCATGCCTTTGATTTATTCTCTTGATAGCTCCCCAGCAAATTTTGATTGCCTAGATTTTATTTTGATAGGCTATGGCAGCAGCTATGGAGTTCGTGCCTCCACCGGTGTCTATCACCTACCAGGGGTCTTTTGGCCCGGTCGAGGAGATGATTCCTCTGGCCCCTGAGCCCTGGCGCTTGGTAGAGAGGTCGATACCTCGCCTCCAGAGCTCGGTAAGTCTTTTGTCATTATTTTGTTTACATACATGTTCTTTGATTGATTCCGACTTTATTTCTTGATAGTTCTCACGCGAGGTGATAACAAGGATGGCAAGAGCCATGGACGCCTTTTGTTACCAGCTCGTGAGATTGAGTCACCGAGCTAGTTGTCGTCGTGGTGATAACGATATGGAGGTATTTCTTCTTGATATCCTTACTTACTTTTATTTTCTTATTTTCTATGCTTGACTTGATTTGTTTTTCTATTTCAGCCTATTCCTCCGACACGTACTTGTACGAGACCCGAGGATCGGAGGGAGAGATCCGGATCCGGCTTGAGGTGTCGACGTACTTCGCTAGGGAGCCAAAAAGTTCCGTCATTTTTATTATTAATGGAGGGTGTCTAACTTTCTCCCCCAAAAAGAAAAGATGAAAAATAAAATTGAATTTGACTAAAAATTAGCTTAAATTTAATTAAACTCAAAATAATCAAATATAGGATAAGTGTTTGGAATAGATTTGCCAAAGATAATGTATGGATATGGCTTTGAAAAGAAACAAAACCGTACAGTCAAAGTATGAATCCGAGTAAAAGTCGGATAACATATGGTTAGCGAAACGCGTAATTCTGACGTGGGAAGAATTAAACTGTCGCGGCACGACACCTTTGTCGCGGCGCGCTACTTTTATTTTCTCGTTCCTTCTTGGATTCGGTTTGTGTCATCTCCGTTTATAAATAGCCCCTAAATTTGTCGATTTTGGCATAATTCGAACTGAAAAATAATCTCTTCTTTAATTTTCCATCATGTCTAAGAGTTTTAGCGATTTTACTCGTGAGTGGTGTCGGTCTTTGACTGCTAAAGAGAGGAAAGAGCTTTACTTTTTCCACTTGGGGGGTTTGCTTGGCATTAAGGAGGTATATCATGATATAGACTTTATTCATACCACCTTAGAGTATTGGGATCCAAACACCCATTTCTTTAGATTAGGTCATGATGAAATTTTCCCTTTATAGGAAGAATTTGGTGCCATCCTTGGCTTCCCTTCTTTAAATCTTGCGGTAATTTCTAAAGTGAGCGAGTATTATTATAAGGATTTTGAGCGTTTCCTTAACCTTAGGGATAGGGAGTTAAAAGAAATTATGCATGGAAATGTGGTTAATTTGAAAGAATTTGCACGCTTTTATTTTGATAGACCACGCTCAGAGTCTTTTCATGTTTATAAGCGAAGGGCTTTCCTCTTTTGCAAGTTTAGCCAATATCTCCTCACTAGTGGTAATTTTCGTGAGGGTCAAGCAATATTAGTGTCTGTCATGGAGCAAATTGAATTAGGAAGAAATCCAATGCCATTAATTGTTGGAGAAACTATGCTTAGTTTAGATGAGCTAAAAAGAGATCCAAAAGCACCTCTTCGAGGTTCTCCAATATTATTACAGTTAGAAAATTAATACTGTTAATTTCCGAAATTAAAAATATTTAATTTTGTATAGTAATACTAACTGTTTGCATTGAATTTTTGCAGATATGGCTGATGGAGAAACTTGAATTAATCAGCCCTCTTGACAATATTGAAAAATATACACCAAATTGCTTTATAAGAAAGAAGAAACGCTTTTCCATATAGATGGGCCGCCGAGAGTGGAATAGAATCTTTGAAACTTGCGACTTTGCCATCAAATGGGTTGTTCCTTGGTGGAATATTGAAAAGATAGTTGGTGTCAATAGCCAACCTTTTTGCCGTCTTCCCAGCTTGTCCACGTTGACCTTTTATTACCCTTCTAGAGTGAATAGACAATATGGACTTTCTCAAACCATTCCCTCCGGAGATCTTCGTCGCCCTAATGAATCCCCCGTATCACAAGATATAGAGAGGTTTGATGAATATTGGTGTGCTAGACCTTTATGGGAAGTTGTTACCCAAAAGGTTCCTCCTTCTTATCTAGGGATGTGAAGAAGTGGCTAATTGGTAGATCTCAAAAGGACAAGAACAAAGCTCGAAAGATGAGCAAGACCAATGTGAAAGCCCGCCTAGGAGATAAGAAAGTTCCTCCTAAGGAACACTTAGGTGAAAGAGTTGAATTCAAGACCCCTATTATGCATAAGAATAAAAGTACTACCAAGGGCAAGGAAAAAAGAAAGACTGACTCTGTAGAAAAGAAAATATGGGTTGAAAAGAAACATGGTGTAATGGCTATTGGAGAGACTATCATTTCTAAGATTGTGTGTAGGTCTTCTAAAGGATCCTTATTGGTAAAAGAGATGGATGATGAAGAAAAAGCGGAGAAGAATTGGAAAAGGGCTAGAAAAGAGAAGACAGATTAGAGCATTGCTTTTACTATCAATTTATTAGTCAAATTTTATTTTCAAGTCAATTTTATTTTTAAGACTTTTATTTTTAAATCCATCAATAATGTAATTTTATTTTTATTAATGCAATTTTCGGCTTTTTAAATTAAATTGACTTTTTTACGTTGAATTATTTATTAAAGCAATGGAAACGACTTGAATTGATTTCTAAAATTATTCGAGTAGGGAAGTCGAAAATTCTCGAAATACACCGAAATTTTCCCAGATCGACGAAAAATATTAGCGCTAGAAATTTGAATTTGCCGCAGCGCAACGTTCCTGTCGCGGTGCGCTAGATCCTGTCGATGTGCGACAGATGCTGTCGTGCAGCACTGGTCATGAATTATGCACGCCGCTTGTTTTGTGTTGATATATTGATGCGAGGATGCGAGATTTGTAAAAGGTTGCCTACGTATCCTTTCCTAAGGAATCAGGACAAACGTAGCTCTGTTGAGTATGTTACTCAAGTTATCATGGGTAGAACCTGTTAAGTTGGTCAAGATTTGTCATATTTGAGTATTCATTACCATCCATATCAGTTAGTTTTGCGGCACCTCCTGATAGGATAGTTTTGACAATGTATGGTCCAGACCAATTAGGCCTAAATTTGCCTCTTGGGTCTAAAACATTTTTCCTTAATGCTTTTAAAACTAAGTCTCCCACTTTAATGTTTCTTGTCTTGACTTTTTGGTTAAAGTGTCTAGCCATGCGAGTTTGATAGCATTGAGTATGATGTAGAGCTTTTAATCGTTTTCATAAAGTAGAATTATCTCCTCATATCTTGCTCTATTCCATTCGACTTCATCGAGTTTACTTTCCAACGTAATGCGTAGGGAAGGTATTTCTAGTTCTACAAGTTGTACGGCATCCATCCCATAAACCAGGGAGAATGGCGCATTTCCTGTGGATGAGCGAATTGACATGTGATAACCCCAAAGAGAAAAATGGAGTTTGTCAGGCCAATCCTTGTAATTTCTTGTTATTTTTTTATGATAGTCGTTAAGTTCTTATTAGCTGCTTCTACCACGCTATTTACTTGAGGCCTATATGGGGAAGAATGATGGTGTTGGATACCATACTTTTGAAGCAAATCGTCACATTCTGCTTGAAAGTGAGTTCCATTGTCACTTATCATTTCATGTGGGACTCCATACCGACATATTATGTTTCTTTCGATAAAGAGTGCTACATGTTTTGCGGTGAGTTTTGCACATGATGCTGCTTTAACCCATTTTGTGAAGTAATCAATTACCACTAGGATGTATTCATGACCTCCTGTCCCGGGAGGGGTGATTTTTCCAATAATGTCCATAGCCCATGTTTAGAATGGTCATGGTGATGTGTAGGAGGAACATGTTGCAAGTCTGTGTATATTTAGCATTTAAAGCATCTTTTTACATATTGATGATAATCCTCATTCATGGTAGTCCAATAATATCCTTGACGAATTACTTTTTGGGCTAGCATTTTGCCATTCATATGAGTTCCACATACTCCTTCATGAATTATTCTCATTGCTCTTTGAGCTTCCTTTTTGCCTACACATAGGAGAGCTTTACCTTTAGGTACCCTTTTATGAAGCTCATCGTTTATGAGTACATATTGGGAAGCCAAAAGCCTTAGTGCTTGCTTTGCTCTCTTGTTGGCGTGAGGTGGATATTCACCTTTGGTCACATAGTTGAGGATGTCCGTATACCAAGGTTCATCCTCTTATTCTTGTTCTTGAACTACCTCATCATCTTTTATAGCTTGGATGTAAGCTGGTTTATGTCTTTTCTCTATTGTTAGAGGCATTTGCTCAATTTCCTTAGGAATTCTAACCATTGAGGCTAGTCTTGCCAAGACATCGGCAAATTGATTTTCCTCTCTTGGTAGATATGTGTATTCCACCTTTTCGAGTTGATCAGTGAGAGTTTCCAAGTATGTTTGATAAGGAGCTAAGCTTTCACTCCTTACTTTCCATCTTTTGGAAATCTGATTGATGATCAAAGAGGAGTCCCAAAATATTCGAAGTTTCTTTACTCCTAATGCCAAAGCAGTTTCGAAGCTTGCCACACATGCTTCATATTCCGCAGCATTGTTAGTAACGTCGAAGTCTAGCTTTATAGAGATTGGAACGTGTTCTTCTTTAGGTGATACTAATAATACCCCTACGCCACAACCCTTTTGTTTTGAAGCTCCATCGAAGTATAATGTTCAAGTATCATCTTCTGTAAGCATGAAGTCTTCGTCTGGAAAATCATTTTCATGTATTGGCGTCGAATCTTCTATTGATAAATCTACTAAGAAATCCAAGACCACTGATCCTTTGATAGCCTTTTGAGGCATAAACCTTACATCAAATTAGGCTAAGTTGACTATCCATCTTGATATTTTCCCGTTAAGTGTAGATTTCTCGAAGAGATACTTTAGTGGATCCATTCGAGACACCACATAGATTGTATGAACGAGGATGTAGTGTCTTAACTTGGTTGTGGCCCAAACTAGTGAGAGGCACAATTTCTCAAGTGGTGTGTAGCGCACTTCTTACTTGAGCATCTTCTTACTTAAGTAGTAGATGGCGTTTTCTTTACCTTCAACTTCTTGGCAAGCATAGCTCCCATTATCTCTTTAGTGATTGTTAGGTATAGTCGAAGAGGAATTATTGGAAGTGCTGATGCTAATACAGGAGGACTAGCGAGATAGGCTTTGATCTTTTTAAAGGCTTTTTGACATTCATCGTCCCATATTACTGTCACATTCTTTTTTAGTATCTTGAATATTGGTTCACATATCGTGGTTAACTTGGATATGAACCTACTTATGTATTGCAACCGGCCAATGAATCCTCGAATCTGCTTCTCGGTCTTGGGTGGCGGCATTGACATGATTGCTTTAATCTTAGTTAGGTCTATCTCTATTCCTCTAGAGCTAATGACATATCCCAAGAGTTTCCCTGAGGTAACTCCAAAAGCGCACTTAGATGGGTTTAGGCTCATATTGTATTTCCTTAATCTTTCGAAGAATTTCCTTAAGGCTACTGGATGTCCTGGACGATCTTTTGATTTTACAATCATATTATCCACATAGACTTCTACCTCTTTGTGCATCATGTCAAGGAGTAAGGCAGTCACTCTTTGGTAAGTGGCACTCGCATTTTTCAACCCGAATGGCATTACCGTGTAACAGTAAGTTCCCCATGGTGTTATGAATGTAGTCTTTTCCATGTCTTCTTCTGTCATGAGAATCTGGTTATACCCTGCGTACCCATCCATAAACGAGAGAAGTGCGTAGTTCGCTGTATTATCTACCAAAATATCGATGTGTGGTAAAGGGAAGTCGTCCTTTGGACTTGCCTTATTTAAATCTCTGTAGTCGACACACATTCTTACCCTTCCGTCTTTCTTAGGGACTGGTACCATATTTGCGACCCATTTAGGGTATTTGGATACCCTTATAAAACCTGTTGTTATTTGTTTTTAAACTACTTCTTTTATTTTTAGAGCTACGTCGGATTTCATTCGACGTAACTTTTGTTTTACAGGTTTCATTCTTGGGATTAATGGTATTGTGTGTTGAGCTATTTCTCTAATTATTCCTAACATATCTTCGTATGACCAAGCAAACACATCTATGAATTCTTTTAGTTGATTTATTAAATCAGTTCTTTCTTCTTTATTAAGAGTTAGACCAATTTTAACTTCTCTTTTAACAATTGAATCTTTTGAGATATCAACTGTTTCAGTATCTTTAATTACCGGTGTTTTATTCTCAAGTGTTTCCACTGCCTTAATTATTTCTTTATCGTTTTCATTGTTAGCTAAGCAATGCTCATTATCTTGAGTAAGGGAATGTCACGAGGAGTAAGCGGAAGAAGACATATTATTGAATTCGGAAATCCATACATCAAATAAAGAGATGTCCGTTGGGACTTGACTACTGACTATTCTAGGGGTAGACTTTGAAGTAGAAGGGAGAGAAGGAGATGCTACTACAAAAGTTTTAGAGAACTCAACTAAAGAAGACTAGAATTCAGCCTCTGACTCTGACTCGGACTTAGATGACTCAGACATGTCGAACATTGGTCCTTGTCCTGTTGTTATGGAGATCCTTCTTCCACTTGGTGTAGTCACCTTCACGGTCTTTCTCCATCCTTGGAATAATCCTTCTGCCGGAGTAATGAGCTTTGTAGGATCGAAGTCTTCTCTTTGCAAGGTTGTTTGAATAAGCGTCGAATTGTCATCGATACGCTTAGGCTCGTTTTTCTCGTGGCCAAAGAGTAATCCTATGACATTAAAGTCAAAGCATGGAGGTGCTTTCTCCTTATGGGTAAGAGTTGGGATATCATCCAAGAAATTGCAATCCAAGAAAATCTCGAACCCAGGTTGTCTTATCCCATCTTTGACAAAAGGCTCAGGAAATTCGTAACAAGGGTAGTCCTCACCCTCTCTTATGAATTGACCATTTAGAGTGAGAGGATATTGGTCCATTAGGATTTCTTTCTTTTGAGTACGAGCATTCCTCTTTGCATTTATCCTTTCCCGAGCTTGCTTATAGTCTTTCGGGGTCGGTTCAAAACCTAGTCCAAAAGTATCTAATTTAGGAAGGCCAGGCGATCCCATTTGCATTGCTACTCCTTTCTTCTTTCCTAGAGTCATTCCAAGAAAGTGTCCTTGTTTTTGGAGTATACCATTGACTATCATATTCGAATGGAGGTCGTAGCGAAGAGGGGTCTTTTGTTCTTCGTCGATAAAAGAGACCTCTTCTGCGTTATAGCCCCATAAGTCTTCATCGTTTTCATCGTGCTCCACATTTATAATTGGCTTATCAATTGCCTTAATTCTCATTAGAAAAGCATCGATAGTGACAGGAATTCCTCTAACTATGGCCTTTACTTGTTGATGAAGGGATGAAGGGACGGCCATAAGGTCATGAAGCCAAGGGCGCCTTAACAACAAGTTGAAAGAGGCTTTGATATCTACCACTTGGAAAGTAGTAGCATGTTCAATGACTCTTGCTGTGACATTCATAGTGATAGTCCTAAGAGCTTGGCGATGAGTGTTATCATAAGCCCTTATTCCTTGTCTAGATGAAGATAAATCTTCATCTTTTATTCCTAACATCCTCCCAGTTCAAAGTTGGCAAACACTGATTGTTGACCCATTGTCAACAAGAGTCATTGGGACATTCATTCTCTTACAGATTACTGTGAGGTTTAAAGCCTTATTATGCTTATCACCCTCTAGAGGTAGATCCTTGTTGGAAAAGGTGATTAGGTTGATGGGACTTGGAAGATCACTCGTGAGAAAATTAGCTAACCCCTCAGGAGTGGTTTTAGAATCTATTCCTACTTTAGCCAAGGCATCCATTACTGCGACTCTATGCTCAAGGGATGTGGCTAGTAGTTTCCATACGTTCATCTCGACCTTAGTCTTCTTGAGTTGTTTTACAACATCATTATCTTCTATGATGGGTATGGGAATTTGTTATGTAATAGGGATAGGTTGTGTTGTAATGGGAGGTTGCATTCTCCCTGATCTTGTGAGGACATCTGTGGGCGAGTCTTCTTCATCCCAAATATCATCTACTGGACAGATTGTGGAAAGTGGAGTTTCTTCCAAATCTTTGAGGTAGACATCCTCGTCATCGCTTTCCCAAACTCCATTGATACTAGCATCTTTTTGTAAAGTTATTTGGACTAACTTCTAGCTATCAATTAGTCCTTGGACTAGATCCTTGAACTTGAAGCAATGTTCAATGGTGTGTCCCCTAGATTGATGGTATGGACAATAAAATCTATCTTTCCATTTCAGTGATTCAAAAGGTCTTGGCTCGAGAGGTTTAATATTCCCATTCTCAATGAGCTTTTGAAACATATTTGCATAAGAGGTCCCAATTGGAGTATAAGGTTTATTGCTCCTTTTGGGTTTTTCGACTACTTGGAGAGAAAAGGGTTTTCTCTCAATAGTCTTAGCAGTCGTCATCTTTTCCATATCGCGCTTATTTTGAACCATTTTTAGATGGTCGAGGAATTCGCGACATACAGCGATTGCCTCTCTCAACGTGTTTATGACGTGCCATACCTTTTCTTTGCTGGCCGGCGACTCACCTATAATGTGCTTCTGGGCATCGAAAAAGATTTCCTCTTCTTCTTCGATGGCAGGAATCTCTTTAACTGGTTTAATGAGGGTTGTTTGATCAACATGATCTTCCTCATCAGAAATAGCCAAGTGATCGGGGGATTAGGTAGTGTCGTTAGGTCTACTAACCCTAATCAAATTAGAAATTTATAATCCTAAACTACCCTAATACGAGTATAGGGGTAAGTAAAGGGTCGAACCCAAAAGGAATAAGTGTATCAATCTATGCTAATTAGACTACTAGGAAAGCTTGTGAGATAGAAAGAGGTTAAACTAAACACAACAAAGAGCGAATAACTAAAACTAGGGAAAGTGGAATCCAATTACATCAATGCATTCAACAATATCAAACAATTAGATTAAAATTACCTTGATTAGGAACAATCAACACATTTAACTCACTCTCGCGCAATTAAGCATGTTAATTATCCTACTAAACTAATTCACTCTCGTGCAACTAGCCTAGCAAAGGTATGGAGGAATTTAGGGCTCTCAAACAACTCACTTTCGCACAATTGATTGAAAACACAATTAAAAACATAGAATCAATTAGCTAGAAAGATTCTAATCCATTTAAGCATCATCCATACATAATAATCAAGAAACAATTTCATACTAATCACAATCAATCATTAAATTAATTAACATAACCTTCATCCATTTCCCTAGAACAAAACCTAAACTAACATGATGAACAAAAACAAGGAAAACAAGGTAAAATAATAATAAAAGCAAGAATCAAATAACTAAACTAATTAATCTACTCAAAACAACAAATAAATAAGCAAAAACAATAATAAATGAAAGCAATAAAAGTGAGAGAAAGTTAGGAAGACTCATTGAATTTATGAGAGGAAAAATCCACAAATTTGCTTCTTCAAAATCCCAAAAACTCCATGAAAAATCCAAGCTTTCTCTCTCTAAACTAATCTAACCCTAAGAGAGAGAAAATAAAAGAGCTAAACTACTCTAATCTAATCTAGGGTAGAATTAAAAATGTTAAGTGAAAGTTGTGAGAAAATAACCCCAAAGGGGGTATTTATAATACAAGCTAAAATAAAAATAAAAATAAAAGAGAAATAAAACTAAACAAAATAATTAAAATAACTAAAACTAAACAAAAAAAAAAACAAAACTAAAAATAAAAGGAAATAAAAGGAAAATGAAAAAGAAAATAAACAAACCCACTAAAACCCCCTAATCCCACGAAACAAATCAGACCAAAATCCCCTCCTTCTTTTTCGTGGCTGCTCTTCATCACCACGCATCATCCAACAAATCACCACCGTCAATACTCCATCATCAACGGCCATTGTTGCTCAATCACCACCGTTCATCAACCACAATCATCTAGCATCAAATCGTGGCCCTTCGATTTTCATTAAAATCACGTGAGAAGCTCGTGATTGAACCCACATTTGCGTGCCCGCGAAGACATCGCGCAGAGGTCGCACAAATGCTACTGCCTCCAATATGTTTTGGACTCCGATGTGTGCGCCTTCTAACAGGGCTGCGCGGCCGCGTAAAGATTCAATCAAATTGGGGCTTAATTGTGAATTGTGAATTGGTGGAGGTGAGTTGCTCGTAATTGGAATTGAATTTGAGATGAGGTTGTGCGTGGTTGCTGCTAGTGTGATTGAATTTGTGGGGGATTCGTGGGTTGAAGTGCGTGGCTGGGATGGGATGTACGAATTGGTGGTGGGTGGAGGGTGTTGGTTGCTGGCGTGTTGTTGCTGCAGTTGCTGTTGGTGGTGGTTGTTGTGGTTGCGTGGTTTTGCGTGGCTGGTGAGAGTGGTTGATGTTGATGTTGTTGTTGGTGTTGTTGAGTGAGTGAGTGAGAAGCGTGGCTGATGGTGTTGTTGTGGAGTGAGTGAGAAGCGTGGCTGATGGTGTTGGTTGAAACAGGGGGCAGCAGTAAAGTAGAGGGAGCAGGGGAGGTTTGGTGTTTTGGTGTAGTGGAGGTTAAGGTGAGGTGTGGTGAGGGATAAGAGGGCAGCAAGAAGGTTGGCTCAAATTCTTGTGCCTCGAACCCCGGACTTTGAACTCAAACCTCGGACAAGAATAACTTGACACTCGAACCTCAACCCGAACGCAAACCTACACACCCAAAGAAAACCGAGGAGAGGATCGGGACATAAAATATAATAAATAAAATAGAAATAAATAAAATGAAAATAAATAAAGGACGAAATAAAATAAAACCAAGACAAACAAAATAAAATAAATAAAATAGAAATAAAATAGAAAATAAGGGACATAAAACTAAACTAAAAAAAAATAATTAAAACTACGCAAGCAAATAAAATAAAATAAAATACGAAAATAGACTAAAACTAATAAAATAAAGAAAATAAACTAAAACGCTCCAAAAATACTCAAAATAAATATAAAAGACGAGAATAATAAAATAATAGAAATAAAGGATAAAAAGGGTGAAATTATTGGAAAATAAGCCGGAATACGACTTAATAAACACCCTAAAAGTGACATAAAAGTCACTTATCACCAAGGAGTCTGAAAGTGGAGCATTATTAATACTTGGCTTCTTGCTTGCAGGAGGCAATGAAAGCTTTTTATTGTCAATGAGATCTTGAATGACTTCCTTTAGCTTCCAGCAATTTTTAGCAAGATGGCTCCTGCCTTGATGGTACTTGCAGTGTGCATTGGGGTTTCAACTAGCTGTCCTCTTTTCGACTGGTGGATCCCCAAATGGCCCAATGGGAGTTATAAGACCTTTTACATGAAGGCGATCAAATGCGGTATCATAACTCATGCCAACAGGTGTGAAGTTTCTCCTAAATGGCTTCTTTTGTCCTTGGTTGTTCATAGCCAGGACCTCATTTAGATTAAAGGTGCTAACATTGTTTGAGTGCGTAGTTTTGGAAGAAGAAGGATTGTCGCTCTTTTTTCCTTTCCAGCCACTGTTGGAGTTGTTAGCAGCTTTTTGCTTTGCAAGGTCGTCTTCAATGTTGATTCCCACGTCATAGACGGCCTTAAAAGTGTTCAAATTGCTTTGATATTTGAGATGCTTAGAGTACTTTTCCTCGAGATTCTTAATGAACATCATTACAAATTCTTTCTCAGTGGGCACCACAACCATTTTCTTAATGAACATCCTTACATATTCTTTCTCAGTGGGCACCTCAACCATTTTAGCGGAAGTTTCCTTCCACTTATTAAAGAAAGAATTAAAGCCTTCATTCTCTTTTTGTTTCAACATCTCAAGCTCTCTATGGTCAGTTTCGACTTGGACGTTACATTTGTATCTATCTATGAAAGCGTTTATTATGCCATCCCAAGAAGAGGTTTTCTCCTTTTCAAGGGAAAAGAACCATTGTTGGCAAACGGTCTCTAGAGATAGTGACAACAAAGTGTGGAAAACCTTCCTTTCAATCCCCTTAATGTTCATTATAGTTTCAAAAGCTCTTAGGTGAAAGTAGGGGTTGTCAGTTGGTTTGAATTTAGGGATGTCATTGGCATTGAACTTCTGCGGAAGAAGTTCCTTGTCCACTGAGACCCCTTGTGAGCTAATTCTCTGAAACCTATAGTCATTGGAGACCTTTCTCAAGCTTTCCTGCATTCGCTCCATTTGTTGTTGTTTCGCAAGGTCATTGACTTGAAGAGCAAGGCTCTTCATCATCTCGGTCAGACTAGCAAGGTTTTGCCTAAGCTCATCAACTTCTTGTTGGGTTGCCATTAGTATGAATTTTTTTCTGTATTTGATGGGCTTATCGAAAAGTAGAACTTGAACAAAGGTGTTGTCCTTGATTAATTGTCCCTCTCTTGTTGACCAAGTACTGTAAATTAAACCATATTTGTTTTAATGACTTGACTCAAATTGACTTTGACTTTATTGGTTTTAAAAGAAAAAATAGGGTGCATATTTTTGGGAATCAAGTATAGGATTCAAACAACGTGGTTATGTTTGGAGGATTAATATCCGACTTACCCCCCTAAAAAAATGACGGAAAACACACGCGCACAAGACTCTCTAGATATGATCAAGGTGTAACACATATACAAAGTTTGTGCTTTAGAGGTGAGTGAAAGTCGCATGATTTGACACTTGTGTAAGACCATGGGACTATGTTCTTAAACTCAATTAAGGATTAAAATACGGTTAATGCCATTAATAAACTAATTAATTAGACTCGGCGTGAGGACTCAGGCATGAAACTGGACCATCGCACAAACAATGGAACTGTCGTGATGCACCAGCTCCGTCACGACACGACATTGCTGTCGCGTCGCACCGGACACTAGTGTGTCGCACCACAGGCCAAACTTCGGCGTCAATCTGGGTCTGTTTCCAGTGTTCTACCTTAAAGGGAAAATCCAATAGACGTACTAAGTCAGGTTCGATCAGTTTATTTAGACTTTTAAAAGAACTCATATTAATCGGTTAATTAATTAAGCAAAGTCCTTTAGTCATTAATTAGTTTATTTAGACTCAAACACAAGTCAAACAAACGGTTAGTGTAAATATAAACAAGCAAGAGATGCACAAGTAGTCAAGTAAGCACAATATGATGCAATGAGTTTGTAACCTAACCATGGCTCTAGTTCTCTAAAGTTAAAGGATAAGGGTTAGTCAAAGAGGGTCCATGTTTATGAGTCCAGATGCATCACGCAGAAGCCTTACCTTTGGAAGGATTGGCGCTTATGGATGGGACCCCACAAGTTAAACTTCCTTCCACGGTTTGGTGAATTCACAAACTCGGATGTACCCTTCGTTGCCATGAGCGTTCGATTGGGTAGATGGAGATGAATTCCCAGAGGGTTATGGCCATATGTAAAACACATATGGGTTCAGAAAGTGAGAAAAACTCAATCAAGAAGTAGAATCGAGCAAACAGTACTAGAACTGGTCGAAACAAGAAGGTAGATTTCTTGCTCGGTATTAGAAGAACATAGCGCGAGACAACAGAGCCTATCGCGAGACGATGACTCTGTTACCACGCGACATTGCTGTTGCACAGTGACAGTGCCATCACACTACGACAGGCACTTTTTTCTCAGCGCCAGTTCCTACATGCCTCTGCAGCTTCTTGTTCTTAGAATTTTCCAATTTTTCGCAGCGTTATTTCGATTCTAGTTGCGAAATATATTTCCCAAATTTCCTACGTGTAAAAATCCTATGTTTTTGACGCATTACGGATGGTCTTTCCAATGCGGACCCTTTTTATGCTTATGCCAATAATGTCAATCAAAATTACGCACATGAATACTTAGAACTTTTCGAGTCTCATCAACTCATTCTAAATTATTTCCAAAATAAATTTTAGGAATTAAAATAGAAATCCTCCCCAGCGGAGTTGCCAAAAAACTGTACGGAATATTTGAAGCATCCCACACTTGAGCACCACTGTGATCATACACTTAAGTATGGTGGCGTCCAAAGGGAAGGAAGCTAGAGTAAAAGAGTCGCCAACAAGTTTTAGGAACTTGTAAACTTTTCACAGGGTGAAGCTTACACCCCTTCATGATACATGAGATCGCTAACTCCATAGTGGTTTGGAACCATGACTGGATATTCGGGGATGCACGTACAAATCCAACCTAAAAGAGATTGAACCTACCCTAAAATAGGCCTCTACTTTATTTTTCTCATATTCATGTGCGCTTTCCGACTAACATACAATCAAAATATTAATCCTAAACCTGTTTAATATATGTTGGTTGAACATTAATGCAAAAACAAAACTATTATTGGTGATCACTTGAATTAAAATCACATTAGCCTAAACAAGATTATTAATTATCTTATTAAGCATGATTTCAAATACAAATTCTCTTTAAACCTGCAAGAGAGGGCGTGATCAAGCAATAACAATAATATATCAAGCAACATAATAATAATAATCATCATAATCATAATAATATTCTCAATAAAGCATAATAATATTAGCAAGATCCTAGGCATGATACTAACAAGATTAATAACAAATCCTAGCATGTCACTAAACAATAAAGATCAAATCTTTAACCCTAACATGATACTAACATGATAGAAGAAATAGGAAGCAACCTATAATATTAGAAACATACATGATATTAGAAATAATAGTTATTACCCTAAACATGATACTAGGAATCATAAAAACATCCTAACATGATACTAGGAATTAAAATAATCTAAGCATGCTTTTTAAAGAAATGGAGCAATAAAAACTACTTACTTTGTTGCCTCATATCTCTTTCTAATAACAAAATACATACGTTAGTAATTTCAAGGAAAATATTAAATCAAACAATTAATTTAAATAATTGAAATAGGGATTTGGGACCAAACCCTCAAAAATTATCAACCTTTCACGTCTAGGGCGAAGGCAACTTCGAGCTTGGCTAGTTGTGTCTAGTTAACGTCAATGTGGTATTTTTATTTAAAAAGGGGAAGGCTTAAACAGAGGGAGAAATAATAAGCTTCTAGCTTGAAGAGAGAAGAGAATCGAAGATTGTTTATTATTGTGAGTGGCTAAAAAGGGGGAAATACGACCCTATTTATAGAGAAAATAGCCCGAAAACGTTCAGAAAAAGACCGAACCCTATCAGGAGTAAAACTGCCCCTGTCGCAGAACGATAGGGTCTGTGTGACAGGCTTGTCGTGGCGCGCCACCTTTGTCGTTTCGCGATGGTTCACACGTTTTCTAAAAGCTTGTACGAAATCCTTAATATAATTAAATTCGATTAATATCGTCTGTACTTTTCTTTGAAAAATCAGATTTAATCTCTTTAAAATACTTATTTTAATCCAAATAGAATTATTTATTTCATAAAAGATATAATTACTAATCCTAACTCCATTAGAACTTAAAATGACCTTCTAGATTATTCTAGAAGATTAAAATCAATCTTAATAATTTTAGGAATATTAATTATTGGACCCTCCACTAGATCATTGGGCCATAAAACCATTTCAGGCCCAGTTTAGTATTTTGGCCATAACTTCCTCATTATTTATCGGAATTGGGCTTATAATATATCATTGGAAAGCTCTTTTTGAGCCCAATCCAACTACACCTTTATTGGACCCTTATCATAAAAAAAACTAAATTGGACTGGACATTTTCAATAAATAGAGTACATTTTCGAAAACAGGAAGAAAAGATATTATTTAAAACAACCGTACCACAAGACTTTTCACACTTTCACTTCGTTCAATAATGAAGTAACGTGAAAGGTACTCATCACTGGGTTTGGTTTTTGGGGAGAAATAATTAGGTGTCTACACCACCATTTCCATGTAAATCGGAGGCAATTTAATATAAGGCCACCGGTTCAAACCGATGGCAATTTCAAAAAAAAAAAAGCCACCGTTTTTTTGTTTCCTTCTCTTTTCACTTTCCTTCGTCATTTCATTCTTGCCCTTTGAATTTTTCGAGCTTCATTCCACCAATTCTCCCTGCTAAACCTTGTTACTTAACTAGTTGAATTTTGGTATGTTTTAATGTGTAATTTTAGCTTGTTTTAATGGGAAATTTTGAATAAATTAGAGATTAGTGACCTTGTTACTTAGTTGAATTTTGGTATGTTTTAATGAGTAATTTTGATCAAATTAGTTAATAAATCGTTTGGCAATTGTTAGTTTGATGAATGATGTGTTTTACCTTAACAATGTATGTAGCTACTAATTAATTACTAACTTTTGTGTGCAATTGTTTTCTTTTATAGATTGCTATGTGAAGCACGAGTTTATCTTGAAGAATACATATTTAGCTCAAGTGGGAAGCTCAAAAGTGTACATCCATTGTACTTGCAATATTGGTATGAGAAAGAAATAAATCATTTGATAAGAAATGTAGAACATAGGTAAAGTAAAAGTCATATAGGCCATATTTAGGTCATTTTGGATAAAATACGTCTTAAAACTTAATAAAATGCTCTTTTGATGTGATTTCAAGCCTTAGACACTTACAACTATGTGACATTGACATGTTATGAGAAAGAAATAGGTCATTTAATAAGAAATGTAGGAAATAGGCAAAGTAGAAGTCATATAAGCCATATTTAGGTCATTTTGGATAAAATGCATCTTAAAACTTAATAAAATGCTCTTTTGATGTGATTTCAAGGCTTAGACACCTAAAACTAGGTAACATTGACATGTTATGAGAAAGAAATAGGTCATTTATTAAGAAATGTAGGAAATGGGCAAAGTAGAAGTCATATATGCCATATTTGGGTTATTTTTGATGAAATGCATCCGAAAACATAGTAAAATGCTCTTTTGATGTCATTTCAAGTCTTAGACACCTAAGAATAGGTAATATTGACTTGTTATGAGAAAAACAATAGTTCATACATAATGTTTAACCTAATTTTTTTTTATAGATTCATATGTGAAGCACGAGTTTATCTTGAAGACTACATATTTAGCTCAAGTGGGAAGTTCAAAAGTGTACATCCATTTTACTTGCTATATTGGTATGAATTATAAACTTTACCAAGCTATATTTCTTTATATTTATCCATTTAATAAAAGTTTTGTCATGATATTTGAACTTGTGTATTATTGGTTAATTACAAATAATTACAACAATATATAGAATGCTTGCATCATTATATGCCTAGATACCCGTTCAAGGCTTTCTCATTAGGAGAAAATCTTGAATAGTCCTCGGTTGGGACTGTTCTTGAATGTTTACTCTCACTTAGGTGGTGAATGTATGTCTTCTTTTCGATTTTAAGGAACATCTTGGCTTACCATTTTATAACCATGTTCTCTGGGTACATACGTGGGTAAGTTATTATCTACATCGTGTACTTGGAGAACTAGGGGGAAATGCTGCCGGATTTTCCTTAAAATTGGAAAGTTGACATACATTAACTAGTGAGAGTAGACATTCAAGGATAGGTTAGGTTGGAGTGATAAGGACACTTTGGAAACATGCATTTTTTCACTATATGAATGGTAAACTCACGGTGTGTACTTGAAGTTGATTTACATAAAATATGTAACAATTATACATTATTCATAATATGTTGGTATATATGTTTAGAGACAATTTACTAAATGGAGAAGGATTGTGATTGGATGTATGGTAGACGTGATACATTGGAATTTTGGAATGGGGTTCAAGAGTTTTGCGAGAGGGATTTATCTTATCAACGCAAAATGGGTGACGAAGGCCTTTATTGTCCTTGTGTTGATTGTAATAATGTGAAGGTGGTCAACAGTGTTACAATCATTAGAGATCATGTATTTTGTCGTGGGTTTAGGCTTAAATACCATGTGTGGATTTAGCACGGTGAAGATGGAGAGTACAGCGGGGATCTTGATGGGAATGATGTGCATGATAGAAGTAACAAGATTCATGTGGATGAGGAATATGAGAATGATGAATATATTTGATAACGGTGAGGATGGAGCTGAGGATGATCAGGTGGATGAGGTCGAGGATGAAGACGTGGATGAGATGTTGCATAGTGTTGAAGGTGGCGTGTTTGAGTTATTATCGGAGGCTTCCAAAAAGCCTTTGTATCCTGGGTGCAAAAAATACTCCAAACTATCAGCCGTGCTAACACTTTCTAACATTAAGTCGAAGCATGGGTTGATGGACATTAGTTTTACTTCTTTGTTGACCGCATAAAGTGAGATGTTGCCTGATGGGAATGAAATTCCTAAGTCTTATGATTATGCTACGAAGCTCAGGTGTCCACTTGTTTTGGAGTATAGAAGATACATGCATGTCCTAATGATTGTATTCTTTATCGAAATGAGTATGAAGAATTTAATGAGTGTCTACGATGCAAGCGGTCGCGCTATAAGCGCATGAGTTGCAATCCTGGTACGGAGGGACCTCCTGCTAAGGTGTTGTGGTATCTTCCTATTATTTCAAGGTTTAAGCGTCTATTCTCAACACCAAAAGATGCTAAATACTTGAGGTGGCATGTAGAGGGAAGAAAGAAAGATAGATTGCTGAAGCATCTAGCTGACTCCCCGCAATGGAAGAACATTGATTTGAAGTTTGGGAAATTTGGTGATGAAGTCAGAAATTTAAGGCTTGGGTTGTGCACGGATGGGATGAATCCATTTAGCACTCTTAGTACCCAACAAAGCACATGATTGGTACTTTTAGTGATCTACAATTTGCCTCCTTGGTTATGCATGAAACGTAAGAATTTAATGCTTTCATTGCTAATAACGGGGCCTAGGCAACCTAGAACCGACATAGATGTTTACCTTGCGCCACTTATTGATGATTTGAGAAAGATGTGGGACGAAGGGGTTTCCGTTTTTGATGCTCATAAGAACAAGATGCTCACATTTCGTGCAGCCCTTATGTGGACTATGAATGACTTCCCTACATATGGCAACTTGTGTGGGTACAAGGAAAGAGGAAAAAAATCATGCCCCATATGTATTGATGACACATCAAGTATATACCTTAAGAATTCTCGCAAAGATGTCTACATGCGGACTCGAAGGTTCCTTAGGCGTGATCACTCATACTGTAGGCAGAAAAAGGCTTTCGATGGGATAGTGGAAGAGGAGACTGCGCCTAGGCCATTGACCGGTGAGAGGTTTATGCTCGAGTTAAGGGTATACGAACAGTGTTTAAAAAATCAAAAAAAGTTGTGGGCTCAACTGCTCTCTTTAAAAAAGAATCAATCTTTTGAAAGCTTCCGTACTGGAAAGAACATAACGTTAGGAATTGTCTTGATGTGATGCATATAGAGAAGAATGTGTGTGATGCACTTCTAGGAACGCTGATGAATATTCAAGGCAAAACAAAGGATGAAAAAGGTGCACTGTAGATATGTAAGAGATGGGGGTTTGTTTAGAATTGTGGCGTCAAGATAAGGGTAGAAAGGGAAAGGAACTAGAAAAGGAAAATGTAAATGTTTCAAAAATAGGAAAGGGGAAGAGAAAGGGAAAGGGAAAGGCCACGCATGCGTCAAAGAAGAAAGATGAGGGTAAAGGCAAGGATGAAAAGACTTATTTACCACCGGCTTTCTACACATTGTCAAGGGTAGAAAAACGGATGTTTTGGGCATGTCTGTACGGAATTAAGGTTCCATCATTGTACGCATCTAACATGAAAAGATTTGTATCCTTAAATGGACAATTGAAGCTGACAAGTATGAAATCCCATGATTGTCACATTATGATGCAAGTATTCCTACCGATTGCAATACGTGGTATTTTACCGAAGCACGTGAGGGTAGCTATTACAAGCCTTTGTTCGTTTTTCAATATAATATGCAGCAAAGTGCTTGATCCTTGTACACTTGATGCGTTGCAAATGGATGTGGTTGTGACTTTGTGCAAATTTGAGATGTATTTCCCGCCCTCATTTTTTTACATAATGGTGCATCTGATTCTTCATTTGGTGCGTGAGATTAAGTTGTGCAGTCCAGTGTTCAGGAGGTGGTGCTATCCTTTTGAAAGACACATGGGCAGCTTGCTAGATGAAGTAAGGAATCCGGCTCACCCGGAAGGAAGTATGATTTAAGGGACCGTGAGTGAGGAGATTGGTAATTTTGTGGCCGACTATAAAGCTGTTGCTGAACCTATTGGTCTTCCTACTTCTCGACATGAAGGGAGACTTGATGGTGATGGCACAATTAGGTCGAAACGAATGTCACCCGACCGAGATCAGTTCTTACAAGCACACCTTTATGTGTTGCACCATGTTGTAGATGTTCACCCATATTTAGATGAGCACATGGTAGTTTGCGTGATGAATTTCCATCGAAATGTGAAAGAGAATTGATTCAGTTGCATAATAAGAGGATTTTCAGTTGGTTTCGTGATCGAGTGATGGGTCGATTGGATGATAGTGTCATCGATATAGTAAGGTGGCTTGCTTATGGTCCTAGGGATGGTGTTTGCTCATTTGAGGGATATGACATTAATGGGTACACTTTTTGGACAGAGGGTCGGGATTTGAAATCTTCTTCGATCCAAAACAGTGGTGTAACGCTTGTGGCATCATCAAGGGAGTTTGCAAGTGCTAAGGATAAATCACCTGTCGATGTAAAGTTGTCATACTACGGTCGAATTCAAGAAGTATGGGAGCTTGATTATTGTAACTTCACGGTTGCTCTTTTCAAGTGTAAGTGGGTTGATAATATTAGGCGTAACGTCAAATATGATGACTTTACTCTTATAGATCTTGGCCACTTGAATGATAGTGCGGAACCATTCATCCTAGCATCTCAAGCTAAGTAAGTGTTCTATGTAACTGACCCAGTCGATTCAAAATGGTAAATTGTGCAAGGCGGCAAATGAAGAATCCTAGGCATGGAGATGTTGAGGATAAGGACGAATATGATGCTTTTGACGATTCAGCACCTTTCACTGTTCCTAGACCTGTTGTAGAAAATGACATAGACGACCAAGCAAATTATATGCAATCAGACCACAACGAAGGAATATTAGAGTGAGGTACTATTATTGTGAATTTGAGATTGTAAGCATTAAAAGTATTATTTAATCACAAGTTAGGTGATTTGATGATTAATTTTGGTGAAAATGAATGAAAGTGTTAACTTAGTTGCCGATTAATCACAATTTCTTTTAAATGAATGAAGTAAATCTCAAAACATGTTAAATATGATAGCATATAATATTTTAAGTTTTAACAGTATTAGAAAATCATAAGTTAGGTAATTTATGGAGTCAATTTGGTGAAAATGGAATAAAAATGACCTATATGTTAGCTTACTTTCCCATTTTCTATGTTAACTTGTATTATAATTCGTAAATAAATATTTAATTTTTAAGTTACCTAACTAATTTATTTCTAATATAACTAATAACGTGTTATGTTTGTAATGGCAAGTGTTTATATCTCATGGAGGACGATTATGACCTTAATTGTGTAGAGGATTTGGAGGTGGATGATGATGAGGACAAGGAAAAGCTTTACGATGTCAACCAGGAGAATGATTTGGGTGAGCCAGAAGATCAGGTTCAAGATGAGTTTGAGCGTAGGCTTGAAGAATTTGAAATTTCTGCTGAATGTGTGCCTCCTATTGAAAATTCAATTTGTGAGATTGTTGGTGAGAACCCTACTCCTCAAACTCAAAGCCAAGGACAGGATCAAATGAACACAGGTGGTGGTGGAGGGGGGGTAAAGGCACCAGCTAAGATAAAGGGTAGGGGTCCGACGACAAGTTTTAAGAAACCTACCAGTCCCATGGTTCTGGAGTATGACAACAGAGGCCAACCTATGGGAAAATGGCGTCGGCAATACGGAAACCAAGTTGGCATGTGTGCACGCAAAATCCCCATTACACTGAAATGGCTCCAAGTACCTCCATGCTTGATTCAAACATTTTGGGATGGTACAAGGGTTAATGATTTGTTGGCACATTTATCTGATTATAAATACCTTCCTCTTAGGGTTTGTTTAATTTGTAAGGAGAAACTGATAATCTCTTTTATTTGTGCTTGTAGAAGCTGTTTAATATTCCTAATGATGACGCCAAGAGAAGGGTGTTTGAATCTTTAGTAACAGAAAGATTTAGAGGCTTCAAGACCTTATTAGATAATAGATGGATCCATAAGAAGAAGAAAGCTTGCAAGGGAAAGGATAATGAAGGTGGAAATGACGAAGCTGTTGAGGAAGACCAACTCCCGTGGCAAAAATGGCCAAGTGTGATAGAGGATCAGTGGAAAGCTTTCATTGTTCAAAAAAGTCAACCAGAAGCAATTATAAGTTTGGGTAAATCTATTGACAATTGTATAATATATTGACTCTTTTTGAAGTAATGATACTAACATTTCTATTTATGTAGGAACTTCGAGAGCAACATACAAAAAATGCATTGCAGAAGGAGTAAACCCATCGTATGGGGGCCAAGAAATTTGGTTAATGGAGGGGAACTTGGGTCAAGGAGGGAGTATACCCCACTTCGCTTCTAGAGTCATCTAAAGAACCCTCTGACTCTACGACCACTACGTTGGTGAGCCGTGCTGGGGATTTCATTTGTTCTCTCCATGCGTTTGATAAGGAAACTGGAAAATGGGTGATCAAGGATCCGGAAACCAAAAAAATGGCAGATAAACTTGTAAGCTAACTATGAACTTGTTAACTTTATGAAGTTTTTTCATAATTATCACTATACAAAAACATTAATTGTATTTATGTTACCTTTTTCTTTTTGCTACAGCTTGAGTACACTTCAAAACTTGTTGAAGGCAAGCTGATCCCAACTGTAGAGAAAGACCCTTTCACCTTGGCTTTGGGAAAGCCCTACCATCTAGGAAAGGTTGTAGGTTCAAGAAGGGACATTGCTAGGATGACAAAAGGTGATGGGTCCGGAATACACAAAATCGGGAAGATCTCGAGCAAGTGTTAATTCACCGGATGACTTGGATGCCAAGGTGGCATCAATTAAGGAACAAGTACGCAACGAGATAGTAGGTGAATTCAATGCTTGGGCGAAGCAGATGAACTTACCGAGCTTGCTGTTCCCCTTGACTACACTGGTCGACTCATGTAGTCACCCACAAGGACAAGCAGAAGATGAGATACATGGAGAAGATGTGATACATGAGGTAGTTTCAAATCTATTAGTTTTGAAATATTGAGTTACGTAAGATCTAAGGTGGCATTATTGATTAACTATTGCAGGTTGCTACTCCTACATATGCGGACTCGAGGGAGCTTGAAAATCCAACACCGCATGAATTACCCGATTTACAAGTGATTTGTTTGGTTCTAACATACTGAATTTTGTTATATTATCAATTGTGTAGGAAAAGACGTCTTTTGATAAGTTCTGTTTTTACAAGTGAATTTCGTTATTGGTGTAGGAAGACACCCGGTGTGCACTTCTAGGCTCAGGGCTATCAAATAGTGGAGAATTGCATTTGGTAGCGTATGGTAGTGCACAAAAGACGACCGGTGATACGGTCCATTTCTGATCGCTTAGGCCACAACATTACTCGGTTGGGATAAATTCTGTGATTGCGGGGTTCGAAGACATCCCACCACCGGTGCCCATAGAGGAGGTTGGGATAACTAAACATTGGCAAGCACAGGGTAGCTTTAGGGAATGGCCACGTGCTTGGGTAAGGTTGATCAATGAGGTAATTTTTTATTTTTTTTTATTGTGTTAAATAACCAATCTGCACTCACTAACTTGTTATCTTAAAAAACACGCAAAACAGCACTCACTCACGACTCCCCGGCCCCCATCTCCACTGCCAAGGCTACGGCAGGGTAGCAACTGCCTGAGATGTAGAGGCTTGGCCAGCTGCAGCCTTGGCAGGTGCTACCTTGGCTGCTGCTGCCTCGGCAGGTCCTGCCTGAGCTGCAGGGGCCTAGGCAGCTACTTCCTGGGCTGTAGGGGCCTAGGTAGCTGCTGCTTGGGCTTTTACGGCCTGGGCAGCTGCTGCCTAGGCTGCTGCGGCCTTGGCAGCTGCTGCTTGGGCTGCAGGGGCCTGTGCAGCTACTACTTGGGCTGCTGCTGCCCTAATTTTTTTATTTTTTATTTCTTATATCTCTCACTCGTGATTGTTTGATCATATTTAGAATCAAAGCCAAACTTCAAAGATAAGGCGGGTGGAGAAGCTTAAAAGCACTGATCAACCTACAAAAAAGATGAGTGAACAACGATCCAAGAGTGAACAAGCATCGAAGAAGAACTCTTCGAGAGGTTCACCCGTGCAAGCTACTCCACTTGTTGAAGACATTGTACTTCAATCGCTCTTTAAGGATTTAACGTTTCTACACAGTCGTGTTAGTCATTTGGTCGATCCCATTGAAGTTGCACTTCCTAAGGGAATGTTCCACTATGATGAGGATGTAGTAGCATGGATTAACAAAGAAGATGTGAAGGAATTTCTACGTGGTTCAATGGTTAACATTTCCCTCATTCAAACATTCATGAGGTACTTTAATGCCACTTAAATTATGTTATTCAGATTAGTGGTGATTATCCTTCATATTTTCATTAATTTTTCAATATTCATGGACGCAAAGCACTACAAGAGCACTTAAGTGACACTGATTCTCCTTGTAAAGTTGTGTGGTTATGCCCCGAGCAGATATCCACTACTAGAATCTTAGGCAACCACTTTGACGTGATGTATTATGTTGAACAAAGTATCAAGGAATCAGTGCGTGCGGGAGACAAGTTCATATTTCTCCCATGTTATGATGAGTACGTCTAACCATGTTAAATTCAATTGTTTCCCCTTAATATATGTTGACTCCTAATTATTGATTTGTTTTTGTATTGTGAATTTATGTAGGTGCATTGGACCCTCATGGTGATTTGTTTTTCCAATAACACAATCTTTCACCTTGATTCAGCTCGATCAACAAAGAAGTTGCTCGTGAAGGCTATACTGCAAAAGTAAATATAGCTAGTGTGATTATCATTACCCAACTCATTTAAACGTTAGATGACTAGTCAAATTTGAATTTACTTTCCTACAGTGTTATGAAGAAGCTACATTGTCAAGCTCCTCAAGGTCCTACATGGAAATCACCGATGGTAATGCCACACGATATTATGATTATCTTAATAAACATTGCGTAAATTATTGCTAATTCGTTATGCATGTTTGACTTATGTGATTTGTTCCTATGGTAATGCGCACAACAAGTTAATGGAGTTGATTGTGGCCTGTGTGTGATGAGATTCATGCTTGACATAGTGACTCATTGTACGGACTTTCTACATCTTAATGAGGTACGTCCTTAAATTTTGTAAAATGTTTTATGATGTAATTTCAAGCCTTGGACACCTAAGACTATGTAATAAAAACATGTCATGAGAAACAAATAGTTCATTTGGTTAAAATGTAGAAAATGGGAAACTTAAAAGTCATATAGGCCTTAGTTGGGCCATTATGGATAAAAAGCGTCCTAGAACATAGTCAAATGTTCTTCTGATGTGACTTCAAGCCTTACACACCTAAGACAAGGTAACATTGACATGTTATCAAAAATAAATAGGTCATTTGATAAGAAATGTAGAAAATAACAAAAGTAGAAGTCATATAGGCCATATTTGGGCCATTTTATGTAAAATGCGTCTTAAAACTTAATAAAATGCTCTTTTAATGTCATTTCAAGCCTTAAACACCTAAAAATAGGTAACATTGACATGTTATGAGAAAGAAATAGGTCATTTGATAAGAAATGTACAAAATGACCTAATTAGAAGTCATATAGATCATATTTAGTCCAATTTTTGACAAATTGCATCTTAAAACTTAGTCAAATGCTCTTTTGATGTGATTTCAAGCCTGACACACCTAAGACTAGGTAATTATGACATGTTATGAGAAAGAAATAGGTCATTTGATAAGAAATGTGGTAAATGGGCAAAGTAGAAGTCATATAGGCCATATTTGGGCCATTTTGAGTAAAATGCGTCTTAAAACTTAATAAAATGCTCTTTTGATGTGATTTCCAGCCCTAGACACTTAAAAATAGGTAACATTGACATGTTATGATAAAGAAATAGGTCATTTGAAAATTTGTAGAAAATGACCAAATTAGAAGTCGTATAGGCCATATTTGGGCCATTTTTGACAAAATGCGTCTTAAAACATAGTCAAATGTTCTTTTGATGTGATTTAATGCCTGACACACCTAAGACTAGGTAATAATGACATTTTATGAGAAAGAAATAGGTCATTTGATAAGAAATGTAGGAAATGAGCAAAGTAGAAGTCATATAGGCCATATTTGGGCCATTTTGAGTAAAATGCGTCTTAAAACTTAATACTACGGTAAAATGCACTTTTGATGTGATTTCAAGCCTTATAAACCTAAAACTAGTTAATATTAAAATTTTATAGAAAGAAATAGTTCATTTGATAAGAAATGTAGGAAATGGGCAAAGTTGAAGTCATATAGGCCATGTTTAGGTCATTTTTGATAAAATGTGTCTTAAAACTTAATAAAATGCACTTTTGATGTGATTTCAAGCCTTAGACGCCTAATATTAAGTAATAATGATATGTTATGAGAAACAAAAAGGTCATTTGATAAGAAATGTAGAAAATGGGCAAAGTATAAGTCATATTGGCCATATTTGGGCCATTTTGAGTAAATGTGTCTTAAACTTAATAAAATGCACTTTCGATGTGATTTCAAGCCTTAGGCACCTATAATTAGGTAACATTTACATGTTATGAGAAAGAAATAGTTCATTTGCTAAGAAATGTAGGAAATGGGCAAAGTTGAAGTCATATAGGCCATATTTGGGCCATTTTTAATAAAAGGCGTCTTAAAACTCAATAAAATGCTCTTTTGATGTGATTTCAAGCCTTGGACACCTAAGACTAGGTAATAATGATATGTTATGAGAAACAAATAGTTCATACATAATGTTTAACCTAAGTAATTCATTCTAACATATTTTTTATGTATTCCAAGTTTTGCAAGGTAAAGAAGGAAGGTCCGTTGACAAGCAAGGAACTTAATGAACTTCGAGACATGTTGGCGTCTTTCATCACCTTTAATTTGTAAATGTCACTTCTATTTGAAATTATATTTTGTTAACTTTTTCACTACATTATTAAATAATTAGTATTGTTTGTATATATGTATATGACACTTTTTATTTTTTGTATTGCATTTGGGATTATTAATATCTATGTATATATGTATCATTGTTCTTATTTTAATTTAGATATTATTATAATTATTATTAATTATAATTATTAATAATAATTATATAATATTGCAGAATTAATATAAATATTCAGAAAAATTACAGGGTTTACAGGGTTTTTTTATATTATTTTTATTATAATTGCAGCAAACAAAAAAATATAAAAAAAATTACATTTTTTACCACCGGTTAAACGGTGGCAATTACATTTAGTACCAAAAAAAAAATGAGCGGGAAGAGTAATGCCACCGGTTAACCGATGGCATTATGTGTTTTTGCCACCGGTTTTGAACCAGTGGCTTTTCGATGAAGAATTGCCACCCCTCAAATGCTGAACGGTTCAAAACCAGTGGCATTGAGGGGTTTTGAACCGGTGGCAATCTTGTTTTTTCTACTAGTGTGATTGTGTCTCCCCAAAAACCAAACCCAGTGATGAATATCTTTCACGTCATTGATTATCGAATGAAATGAAATGTGAAAGAGACTCGTATATCTCTATGTTTTTAATTAAAATACTTCTTTCTGTTTTCAAAAATATTTCTTTTCGTACCTTAATTATGGAAAATGTCCTGTCCAGTTTAGTTTGGTCCATTATATGGGTCCAATAATTATGTAGTTGGATGGGGATCGAAAAGCACTTCCAACGATATATTATAAGCCCAATTCCGATGAATAATGTTATGGCCAAAATACTAAACTTGGCCCAAATCAGTTTTTATATACGGCCCAATGATCAAGTGGAGGTCCCATTAATAATTATTCCTCGAGTTATTAGGATTTACTTTAATCTTTTAGAATAATCTAGAAGGTTCTTTTAAGTTCTAATGGGATTAGAATTAGTAATTATAATTTTAGAAAAGATAAAGGATTTTATTTGGAATAAAACAAGTGTTTTAATGATAAATCTTATTTTAATTAATGATAATTACCGACTCTAATTAGACAATTATATTGGAAAAAAGACTCTGTATAGTATTTTTATCGTATTCGCGCCATCATGCTCCGACAGGTCCATCGCGTCGCTATAGGCCTATCGCATTGCGATAGAGCCATCGCGCCGCGATTGCTCTGTCGCGCCGCGATGGGAGCAGTTTTACTCCGAGTCGAATTCGACTCTTTTTTGATCTTTTTTGAACAATTTTCTCTATAAATAGGGTTATTCCCCGTTTTTAAAGTATCAACAAGCTTGATCATCAACATTCATCAACAAGCTTGATCACCAACCATTACCATCTCTCTCTTCTCTCTTTAAGCAAAGCTTATTATTTCTCTCTCTTGATTTCAAAGCCTAGCCTTTTCAAAATACATTATTCCTCGTTCAGGAGACTTAGACACACATAGCCAAGCTCGAAGTTGCCTTCTCCCTACACGTGAAAGGTTGATAATTTCTGAGGGTTTGGTCCCAAATCCCTATTTTAATTATTTAATTTAATTGTTTGATTTAATATTTTATTGATGTTTACTAACGTGTGTATTGTTTTGATAGAAAGGGTATATATGAGGCAACAAAGTGAGTATTCCAATTTCTCTATTCTTTCAGAAAGCATGTTTATATTTTATTAATATTCGTAGTGTAGATACCTACTTTTGGCCTCTGTTCTTGACAGAAAGTGCGATGATGTTACAAAAACCAGTTCTTCATGCAAGATCAAAGTTGAAGTGTTTATGAACTACGAAATGCATTATGAAGTAATTTAAAACCCATATTTGAGACCAAGTTATCTTAGAGCCTTGTTCTATTGCTAATTAGGCCTAAAACATGCTCATAAATGTTTAAACTTGATTAATAACGGACCCAAATGCGTCGAATGCAATGATTGGATCCAATGGATCTTACATTGTTGAAAACTGGGCCAAACAGACAAACCAACCATAAAATTTCCGTGAAAGGCCTATACATATGAATGGCTCTTTCAAAGAGCTTTCCAACGGTATATTATAAGCCCAATTCCGAGCAAAGACAAAGACGTTATCATCAAAATACTAAACCGGACCCTAAAACAGACACCCTTGCGCCCCAACGGCCATATCTTTTGATCCATAAAATATTTTAACCTAATTCCAACAGAATTTAAAAGTAGAAATTTAGAGCTTTTGAATGATATCTTATTTTCCAATAATCTGACTTCGAAATTAAAAGTTATAGAAGTTTTAAAAATGCATTTTTGTATAAGGTAAACCGCACCCAGCGCAACTCGGTGAGTTGTGCTCGCCTGGCTCGCGCAAGTCTTTGAGATGTACGCGGCACCTAGTGCGACCCAGAGAGTTGCGAGCGCCACCTGATGCCGCGGCTCTAAAAATCTAAACCTAGATTCCTACGCCTATAAATAGGGGTCTTTGCTTAGCCTAATGACAATGGAAAAATCAGAATTCTAAACCCTAAATTCTGAAATCCCTAATCTCTCAAACCCTCTTACTATCATACTACTTTTCCTCTCTCTTCCCAACTACTCTTCAATCCTAATTGAATCCCTTGAAGCCCTTGGAATTACTAAGAAGAAAGAAGGTCCATAAACATCTAAGACGGAGATCTAAGCATACAAAGAAGAACGGTAAGTTTCTTGAGCACTTAGAAAAATCACTTTTCTTTTCTTGTTTAAATAACTTTAATTGATTAATTAGTGTTGTTTGATCACTTTAACAAACTTTTAATTAATTGATTTCACATAGTATTCTTGCTTTAAATAAAGACTAGAATTGATAATTAATTGTTGTTTAATCACCTAAGTCAAGGCGAATCTTGTTTATTTATTTTTCTTTTCACGAATATTGATTAAATAGAATAACGACTTTTGAAATGTAATTCCTACATGATTGACGTATGTAAATAAAATAAACTAACTTATCTTTTAGGTATCACGTTGCATATATTTTTTGATGATGAAATCGTGAAAAAGGAAGAGCTAGTAGAGGCCGCACTAGGGCTAGGATAGCGATTCTCCTCTAAAGGGAACGTTATCTTAGTACCCTCACTCCCGAACTCATTACTAGTACACGTAGACCAATTTGGGCATGAGTAAACTTACGATTCGTGTTAAATATCCTTTGAACTCTACTTGGGAGAAAGGCACGAACGAGGTTTATGAGTTTTCCTAAAACTCATTGGCGACTCCTTACTTGTTTCTTACAAAAAAGCATAATCATAGGATCAACTCTAATTCAAGGTCCCCAGATAGTCATGAATTCAAATCCTAATTCACCCTAACAAGTGTAAAGTCCTAGGCTTTTAAAGGGCCATGGGCATTTAAGGAGAAGGATCCCCTACGATGGGCACACTTCCTTACAGTGGCGACTCCACTAGGGACTTAGAGGTTACAAGATTAGTTCTTAGTTATGGTCTAAGGATTCCAACACCAGGTTACCTATGGGTTGTAACGATGGCTAACTTGGATAATCTCTAGTTAGAGAGCGAGACTTGAACGCATAATATTTTCCTTTTTTACAAAGTAAAAGCCAAACAATCAACATTGCATCATGCATAATCATAGCACACTTTAAACATTGGGGATTGGCTCATTGACTATAGGTTGCCAACACCAAGCTTTTATCCCGAAATCAATAACAATCATCCCACTCATATCGCCAATAAAATGTTGGGAGGGCTATGTCATGGGTCAACATGTTGAGTGATTGATTCGTGCATCGTCTCTTAAGATATGGTACCCTTGGAAACCCAAGCCTTGACCATAGAACGACATTGTATGCTTTGGCGGTTCCTTTTATGTGCTTACGTGACTACATGAATATGTGCTTCGTGTCCAATCTAATTCATTCCAACTTGTTACCTAGAGATATTAAAAACAAATTCGCAAAAATTGTGGTTCGAAAAAAAAGAAAAAAAAAACCTACTAGGTGGCACGCGCAACTGCAAAGTTGCGCGCGCCCTCAAGCGCAAGTCCAGAAGTTGCGCGCAACACTTCCGCGTAACTCAGTGTCATGCTCGCGCCCATTGTTCAACGTTGACTTTGACTCGTTACGAGCAATGTTGTATGGAGAAAACGTTATTACCACTTTAAGGTTAATTGTTAAGTAGGTGCTAAAAATATCTCTTTGGCTAACAATATTGTCTAACTTAGTTACTTTTACTTTGATCGTATTTTTCAAAAAATCCAAAAACATGTTTTTTTCGCGGTTTCCCAAAGAAAAGAAAAAAAAGGCATGTGACCGATGCTACACTTGACTGTGGATTTGCCAACCTTTAATAATTAATTGCACTTAGGCATGTGACATATTCTACCTAAGCGCAAGACGGAAAATTGCGCGCGATACTATTTTCGATTGTGATGATTCGTTTACGTACTTTATAATCGAACTAATGACATTACTTCTTATAAGGTTCGTCATTAGAAGTTCGCATCCCATAATAGGACGTCATCAATATTCTCATTCTTAAACTTGTCTATTTTCGTATTCATCATTTTTTAGCTGTAATTGATCAACCTTGATTTAAGAGTATAATTTATTTACCTCTTCTATGTTTTAAAAAGAAAATCCCGAGAACCTTACTTGGGATGATTGCCTTACACAAAAAAGGGAAATAGTATGGAAATTTTTTTTTTTAAAAATGTTCTTAAAAAAAAAAAAGAGTATGATACAAAAAAAATTATTATTTAAAAAAAAAGAGAGAAAATAATGAATCATAAAACCTAGAAAATGATTTAATTATTTCTTAGATTTTACATTCGGAGGCCATCATTCTTTTTAAGAAAATAGTAACATATTATCTTTTAAAGATGAGCAATATGAGAATCATAGCTAAAAAAACGATATAGATCTCTATGGTAATCTTAATGATCAACAAATAACATATTATATTGATCATATTAAGGAGTGTACTAAGGTTGACTAATATTTCTGAAAATTTGATGAACATGTCAATCCAACTTTCCTTTTCTTTCTCTTCTCTCTTTTTCGAAAACAATTCACTTCAAGTAAAATCCTTAGATGATTACCTTGTTGATGTCAACACAAATCATGACATTCCATTGATGATTGATCGTAATTTTTTTGACATTCTTCATCAACATATTTGCTTAAAGTGAATTCGTATTACAAGGATTAAAAAAAAAGGAATAAAACAAGCATTTTGACTTTGATTCATTGTTTGGATGCTTGGCAAAAAAGGTTTAAGTGAACATGCTGAATTTCTCGTGATACACACTACTAGGTCACATTCCACATTCGCGTACTAGTCCAATCATGGGTGACAAAGCAGCATTTGAGAAACTTAAATAGGAACTCCAAAACCTAAAGACCCTACGAGAAGAAGAAACCCAATTAAAGGCTCATAAAAAAGAAGAAAAGACTAAAATAAGAGCAGAAAAGGAAAAAGAAAACATTCTGCAAGAAAAAGCAAGAGCCGAAAGACTAGAGGCTTTGGAGAAACTTGTCTTTCGAGCTAGCTCAGGGACTAAGTACTTCAATTATGAGCTTGAACCACAACCTAGTGGCAGGACTCTCCCAAAAAAGTTCTTGACTACGGATTTTCCAACCTTTAAGGTTACAGACAATTATAGGATTCACATAATGAGCTTTACTAGAATTATGGCATTGAAAGGGGTTGAGCAAAGTCTATATGCATGTACTTTTCCTCTTTCATTGGACCCAACTGCTAGATCATGGTTTTATAACCTCGACGCAAAACAAACTTCCACTTGGAGTGACGTTGTAAAAGAGTTTTTAACCCAATATGGAAATAACATTGAGCTCACAACTACCATGCGCGATCTTGAATTGCTTAAGCAAGGGGAATAAGAAGGCTTCATTGACTTCTTTTCCAGGTGGCGATCAAAGGTTGCTCTTCTTTCACAAAGACCTCTGGATCATGAACTTGTTCCAAAGTTCATAGACAATATGTCTCCACTATATAAGTGCCATTTACAATACCTTGGTTTAGACACATTTCAAAAGGTCTATACTGTGGGAACAATAATTGAAAGGGACTTGTTAAATGAAACCATCAATCACATAGATGGACTAGATTTTTAGAGAGGATTTCACCTACGTCAAAAACGGACAAAGCTCAAAGACGCAATCTCAAGAAGTTGTCAACAATTCAAGATGTAGCACCCTAGGTCTTGTTTTGTTTCTTTCCTTTTGTTTTTCTCTATGATAGACTAAGAGATTCGTGCTGTCAAATCTACTTATTTTGTACTCTCATTAATTAATGAATAAAAAATTATATTTTCAAGTACATTTATCTTGTTCTCTTTTGAATCTCTTTATTTTTATTAGCTCAAATTAAATGAAACATATACATACAAACAGGCAATATCAAAAAGTCATACATACTCAACACTTTAAGAATCTTGATGAACTTTGGCTTACTAGATTTATCGAATGAAAAGAGGCCCATCTTTGGCCCACAAAGAAAGGATATGATGATTATATCAACACAGGAGGAAACTTGAAACTCCACAAAGATAATCCCATGTTCTTAACCTTTCAGCAAATCCATCTTTTGGCAGCCCTTTTGAGCCTCGTCAATTGAGCCTTAGTTATTCAACCTACATTATTCCGAACCTTGGGATGGGAATGGTGCAAAGAGATATAAATGAAAATTTGGAGGAACGAAATATAAGAAGAGGACACAAAGTTAATCTAAACCCAAAAGGAAAGATCCAATGCAAAAAAAAAAAATCGTTCTAAACCCAAAACAAAACTTGTCAACAAAAAAAAGGAAAGGAAAAAAAAAAGAAGAAGAAAAAAAAGGGAGAGGACAAGGAAAAGGCACCTAATGTAGGAGTTGTCACACACAGTAGAAAGGTTTTAATTTTGAGAAGCACCAAAAGTAAGGGATTATGGGAGTATACTTGAGCCTGTCCATTCTTCATAACCCCAAGCCTAGCCACGTTACATACAACCTTGGAAAGGCCCTCCTTGAGGCAGACCATAACCATGTACCAAAATCATCATTCTGCGAAAATATGGCCAACTTTAGGCCTTTGCACATATAAACCTTCTATTGTGTAGTTATGCCCATACATAAAATGCATGATGTGTTGAGTTATGATTACGAAATCATATATAAAAAAAGAAAAAAAACCAAATGATTTGGATGATTTGGTGGCCATTGACTTGATGACACCATTTTAGTAAAACAATCGAATCAAACTAAATTCGATGTTTTCCATATCTTTTGCCAAGAAAAATGAGATGACTACCACTTTTAAAAACAATCATCTTATTTTCTTTTAATAATAGGGCTATTTATTACCAAGGTAATTCAAGTTCTATATACATTGCCTAGAAAGAAAACGAATTAATACAGTAAATTGATTTGATATATCGACAGCCTCGACGTCAACTTTAGATGCCTTTTACAACTCTTGAGCATTGGTCTTCTCACTTATCATGAGCAAATAATATGTCCACCTGCGTGGGATATCGTCATCCTCTCTAAGCGAAGAACATTGATTGAACAGGATCGCTACATGAAAAATGATCGTTATCTTTATTACACGTATACCTCACTGCCAAGTCATCATGATGATTCAAATATTGAGTCAATAATCCTTACTTTTCGAAAACATGTCTAATTCTCTTTCTTTATTCTTCTATGGGAAAGTTGGATTCCCATTCCTATTATGAAAATCCGTCTTTTTTGTTCATTTCTTTTTTAGGGGGTAAGTCGGGATGATCCCTCCCATTTGGCAACTAAAATACTCGAAAAATAGTATAATTTTTTCGTTCTTTGCCTCAAATTGGGGGCTAAAAAAGCCAAGACATCCCCACTTCTCTCTATTTACAGACATGCTATTTATGTTGCGAAATCAATGTCATGCAAAGCATATTACGAACCATTTTAATAACTTTAAATGACAAAGGGAAGAATACCACTTCCTATTATTTGACCAAAATAATTAATTATGTTACTTAATCAAACAATTCATGATAAACATTTGCAATATTCCACAAATTGATAATACAAATCTTGGGGCTTCAAATAAACATGAGAAACATCCCCTATCATATGTATACATGAAATCCAAAAATCACCTAAGTTTACACTTGGGGGCTACAAAAATATAGGTTTTACCTTAACTGTCATTTTGAAATGAGACCATATTTTGAAAAGTGATTCGAATGATTTTATAAATTATTCTAACACTCCATCAAACCTAAGTTTGATAAATATTCATTTTCAAACTATGACGCTTGTTTAATTGGAAGAACTTCACTTTCAATTAACAAAATATGATAATGATGACAAACACTAAAAGGGGAGAGATAACAAGATTATATATATGAAAGTTTTCTCACATTTTCATATCTTTGTTGAAATAAGTTGCAAATTACAGCTTACCTTCATCAATCTTGGACAGAAAAGTCACACTCAATTACGAGCTAGACTTTTCTTTCCATTTTGGGTCCAGTTTTGAAAATAATATGATTATGTATTTTGCCTACTAGAAACAGTTGCTTTTCAAAAATAAACTTTCATTTAAATTATTGGACACTTTTCAAATTTTGAATTCTAGTTAGAAATAACATGTTTCTAATAAAAAAATAGTATTCAAAATTTCCTTTCTGAATTTTTGTTTTATTTTCACAAATAAATAAATTTTCAGATTCTCAATAACCGTTTGGATAATACATGTATATACATAAATATTTCCAACAGGAATGAACTAAGATTCAACTTCATCTTGACTCGAACTTGTTCTTGCCTAGTCATCCTACGAATATTGGCTTAGGGATGGTAAACGAACCACCTACAAGACCAAAATCAAAGATAGATAAGAACAAAGAAAATATTTGATGTTCTAAATCAACTTTAGGAATAAAATCAGCGCAATGATCTTTACAAACGTTTAGACATTAGGTAAAGATTACTAAACCTTAACTACAATTGTTTTTAGTTTATAAAACTATCAAAGAACTAATTTGCTTCCTTAAACATGACTTTAGCTAAAATGCATTAGCCATGTCATTGTCCTAAAATATTCTCAAAACACAAAAACATGGGATACATATATAGGCTCATTCCAACATCATGATGATATGAATTGCCTAAACAAAAGCAAGTCTACCCCAAATTGGGGACTCCAAGACTTGTAAAATAGCAAGAATGCGCATAACCCGACACATGGGGGCTCCAATATCAACAATAAACAAAATGAGATATTCATGTCATACGCGCTACTTTCGAGAATCGCCTAAACTACAAATGTTTTACGTAGATCTCGAGCCTTACAATTTTCAAATGCAGCATAATGATTTAATCACTATTTTGTTCCTTTGAAAACTAAGTTTGCAACTGAACTTGGCCATTAAACATGTTACGTATTTGAGCTATTTTCAAGTTCAACTTCAAAAACTAATCTTAGTGCATAATTGTTGTTTCAATACTTGCTTCAATTTACTCTAGAGATTAGAGATTATGACTAGTATAGAGCGAAAGAAACAAAATCATGAGTATCAAAATAAAGTCCAAACGTATAAAACATACTTGCTCATACGAAAATTTAGTACTCAATCATTCATCATGAAAATTGTATCAAGATACTTTATTAACATAAGACAAACAATTTCATAAGTTAGAATGTAAACGAAAAACTCCTAAATTCTAAATTAAGGAATCTTCATTTTAAATTATTCTCCATTGTTGCACACATTGGAATTTCGCGAGGATAACATCTACTTTCTCGAGTTTCAAATCAGTAACAAAATTTGAACTTAAAAGAAAGAATTCGAAAGTAGCAAGAATAGATGAAAAAGTTGAACAACATTTTATTTTCCCTCTTACTTGTTCTAATGAATGACCAATATTACTAGACTTAGCAAATTTCCTTTGTTAAAACTATGAATGGTCAAAAACGATTTAACAAACTAGTTTAATCGTTTCCAACATCCTAGTTGTTATCATAATAAGATAAAACACATGATTTATGGACCCATTTCAAGCAATATGAAAAGGGTCCAATTATTAAAAACAAACAAGTCATCGAAGTCACCCAACATTGGGGGCTACAATATTCGAAAACATAAAATGGGGGCTCAAAAGCCCGAAGTATAGCCAAACTACTCTAGTTCGATGATGTCTTCAGAAATTTCCTAAACTAACTAGTTTTGTGCAAGTCTTGAAATCACAATTTTATAAGTGAATAATAATAACCATCGGTTATTTTTATCATTGATAAAACCAATTTTGCAACTTACGCATGAAAAAAATAAACATGAGTCGCAAGAACAAATTCATGCTATTATCAAAGTTCAAAATTTCATTTATAATTTTAGTGCATAATTGTCGTTCTAATAACACTTCAATTTACATTAAAATTTATAAGTACAGTTCATGTGAGAAAAAAAGAAATGTTCAAGCATAAATTAAAAATTAAATGAACAAAAAAACACATATATGCTTGTACATGCTCATAGAGGATCAATACTTTACCACTTCACATGAAATTTGTTGCAATATATTTAAACATGTCACAACAACAAAACAAACAAATTCATGAAAACAAGTCGAATAAAAAACCCGAACTTCTAGTTAGGATTCTTCATTCGACTTTCTCCATTTTATTGACCAAGTACAAAGTCTGGTAAAATAAAAGGAGCAAGATTTACTTTCCTTAGCTTCAAACTTGGAGAAAGAGATCAAAATGGAAAGAGATCAAAATTGGAGAAAGAGGAGAAGAAGAGAGTGAGCTGCAGATCGCGCTTCTCCAACTCTTTTTACTAATTAAAATGTTGCGCGCAACTCATCAAGTTGCGCGTGGCATCCCAGCGCAACCCAGTTTCTTGCTGATTTTCTTCTCTCTCACTAGATTTGGATATATGCCTCCAGTCCTGAGACAAGTATTTCTATCTTGTGGACCCCGAATACTGCGTTTTGGAAAGCGAATGTCAAGAACTTTATTTATGTGTTAGGCTACGAATGCCAAAACACCTCTCCTTTTATCATCTTTAACTTGTTTCAATGACGTATCGAGGGACTTTAGATCAACGATGCCATAATTGAGAGGATATCATCCTCTTTAATATTTTTAAACTGATATTTTCTCATGACATGACATCACCCAGGACATCTTTTACTTGTAAAAGCGTTCTACACATGCAAAGGGTCAATATAGCTTCTCTAGAGCACTAAAACTAGAAAATACCTATTCTAGCCTTAGCAGCAACTTGTCTCGAACATTTAGCGAATCGAGAATAGTTTCAACATTCTCAACACTACTGAAAGATTCCTTATTCTTAAGGAACTTCGCAGAATGAATCTTAGATTTATTTCCTTGACTACTTTGATCATCGTCTATTCTAGACTAAGTCAAAGTGGGGGCTAACTAAAGACACCTACTTTTGGCCTCTTATCCCGACAAGAAGTGCGATAATGTTACAGAAACCCGTTCTTCATGCTAGATCAAAGTTAAAGTGTTTATGGACTACGAAATGCATTATGAAGTAATTTAAAACCCATATTTGAGACCAAGTTATCTTGGAGCCTTGTCCTATTGCTAATTAGGATAAAACATGCTCAGACATGTTTAAACTTGGTTAATAACGAACCCAAATGCGTCGAATGTAATGATTGGATCCAATGGATATTACATTGTTGAAAACCGGGCCAAAAAGACAAACCAACCATCAAATTTCCATGCATAGAACATTCATATGGATATCCATTTCAAAGAGCTTTCCAACGTATATTATAAGCTCAGTTCCGAGCTAAAATGAAGAAGTTATCAGCAAAATACTAAACCGGGCCCTAAAACCGACACCCTTGCACTCCAACGGCTCTATCTTTTTATCCATAAAATCTTTTAACCTAATTCTCACGGCATTGAAAAGTAGACATTTAGAGCTTTCCAATGATATCTCATTTTCCTTAATCCGACTTTGCAATCAAAAGTTATGGAAGTTTTAAAAACGCGTTTTCGTATAAGGCAAACCGCACCCAGCGCAACTCGGTGAGTTGCGCACGACACCTGATGCCATGGCTCTAAAACCATAAACCTAGATTCCTACGCCTATAAATAGGGATCTTCGCTTAGCCTAATGACAATAGAAAAATAAGAATTTTAAACCTCAAATTCTTAATTCCCTAATCTCTCAAACCCTCTTACTATTATACTACTTTTCCTTTCTCTTCCCAACTACTCTTCAACCCTAATTGAATCTATTGAAGCCCTTGGAAGTACTAAGAAGAAAGAAGGTCCATAAAAATCTAAGATGAAAATCTAAACATACAAAGAAGAACGGTTAGTTTCCTAAGCACTTAGATAAATCACTTTTCTTTTCTTGTTTAAATAACTTTAATTGATTAATTAGTGTTGTTTGATCACTTTAACAAACTTTTAATTAATTAATTTCACATAGTATTCTTCGTTAAATAAAGACTAGAATTAATAATTAATTGTTTTCTTATCACCTAAGTCAAGGCTACTCTTGTTTATTTATTCTTCTTTTCACGAATATTGATTAAATAAGAATAACGATTTTTGCAATGTAATTCCTACATGATTAACGCATGTAAATGAAATCAATTAACTTATTTTTTAGGTTTCACGTTGCATATATTGTTTGGTGATGAAATTGTGAAAAAGGAAGAGCTAATAGAGGCCGCACTAGGGCTAGGATAGCGATTCCCCTCTAAAGGGAACGTTATCTCAGTACCCTCTCTCCCGAACTCATTTTTGTTACACGTAGACCAATTTGGGCATGGGTAAACTTATGATTCGTGCTAAATATCCCTTGAACTCTACTTGGGAGAAAGGCATGAACGAGGTTTATGAGTTTTCCTAAAACTCATTGGCTACTCCTTACTTGTTTCTTAAAAAAAAACATAATGATAGGATTAACTCTAATTCAAGGTCCCCCAAACAGTCAGGAATTCAAATCCTAATACACCCTAACAAGTGTAAAGTCCTAAGCTTTTAAAGGGCCATGGGCATATAAGGAGAAGGATCCCCTACGATAGGCACACCCTCATTACATCTAGTATCATGTTTGGATGCTTTTATTGCTTTCTAGTATCATGTTTCGGTTGCTTCCTATTTCTTCTATCATGCTAGTATCATGTTAGGGATAAATCTTTAATCTTTATTTAGTGACATGCTATGATTTGTTATTAATCATGTTAGTATCACGCCTAGGATCTTGCTAATAATATTATTATGCTTTGATGAGATTATGATGATGATAATTTGTTGTGTCAATATTATTATTGTTGCGTGGTATTATTGTTATTGCTTGATCACGCATCTTTTGCAGGTTTAATAGGAATTTGTATTTGAAATCACGCTTAATAAGATAATTAATAATTTGATTTAGGCTGATATGATTTTAATTCAAGTGATTGCCAATAATAGATTTATTTGTGCATTAATTTTCAACCAACATAGATTAAGCAGGTTTAGGACTAACCTAATGATTGTATGTTAGTCAGAAAGCGTACATGAATATGAGAAGAATAAAGTAGAGGCCTTTTTTTAGGGCGGGTTCAATCTCTTTTAGGTTGGATTCTTACCTTCATCCCCTAATATCCAATCATGGATCCAGACAACTATGGAGTTAGAGATCTCTATGATCGTGAAGGGGTATAACCTTCGCCCTGTGAACGGTTTACAAGTTCCTAAAACTTGTTGGCGACTCATTTGCTCTAGCCTCCTTCCCTTTGGACGCCACCATGCTTAAGTGTATGATCACAATGGGGTTCAAGTTTGGGATGCTTGAAATATTCCCTACAGTTTTTGGCGACTTCACTGGGGAAGATTTCTATTTTAATTCCTAAAATTTATTTTGGCAATAATTTAGAATGAGTGGAAGAGACTCAAAAAGTTCTAAGTATTCATGTTCGTAATTATAATTGACATTGTTGCATAAGCAAAAAAAGGTCCGCATTGGAAAGACCATCCGTAATGCGTCAAAACCATAGGATTTTTACACGTAGGAAATTTGGGAAATATTTTTCACAACTAGAATTGAAAGGATACTGTGAAAAATCGGAAAATTCTAAGAACATAGAAAGCTACTGAGGCACGTAGGAACTAAAGCTCAGAGAACAGTGCCCATCGCAGTGCGATGGCTCTGTCGCGACGCTATAGCAATATCACGGCGCAATAGGGCCATCTCCTCGTGATGGTCCCTTTTTTCACGCGCCAAGTTATTCCAATACCGAGCCAGAAATATGCCTTCTTGCTTTGACCGGCTGTAGTAATGTTTGATCGATTTTACTTCCTGATTGAGTTTTTCCCTCTTTTCTAAACCCATATGTGTTCTAAATATGGTTATAACCCTCTGGGATTTCATGCTCTATCTAGACAATCGAACGCTCATTGCAACAACAGGTACATCCAAGTTTTTGAATTCACCAAACCATGGAAGCAAGTTTAACTTGCGGGGTCCCATCCATACGCACCAACCCTTCCAAAGATAAGGCTTTCGTGCGATGCATCTGGACTCATAAACATGGACCCTCTTTGGCTACCTTTATCCTTGAACTTTAGAGAACTAGAGCCATCGTTAGGTTGCAAATTCATTGCATCATGTTGTGACTACTTGACTACTTGTGCATCTCTTACTTGTGCATACTTATTATGTGACTAATCTAACCGTTTGTGTTGACTTGTGTTCATAAGTGATGTTTTAAACCAACTAACCAATGAATAAAAATGACTTTGTTTAATTAATTAACTAATTACAACTTATAAATATGTCTCCAATCAAGTCATAGTTCCTTTTTTTGTTTGAGTCAACCCGGATTTTTTATTCCCGTATACTGCACAAGAGTCAAATTGTTTTGGTCATAGTTGGAGTTCTAGAAATAATTACGGGTCGTAAAACCTATGGATCTGTAGCCCCGAGTTTTATCTTTCATTAGGCATTGGTTTCGTCCCAGTCAGTGTCACAAATCAAAAGTTATGACTGAAATGCTACAGCCTGTCCAGTTTAGTGTATATACATTAGGTCTTAACTTAGTCTTTGTTCGAGTCTAGTCACATAGTTTAGTCACATGGTCATGACACAAGTCTTAACATGTCACTTACACCCACAAGTCCTCACTCACTTTATACATATGTCACCTTAGGTTTATGCATGAGTCGTTCTTTCCGTCATTTGAGTTAGGGGGTCCATTCTATTTCTAATTTCCTCCATATCTCTCCATCTACATCATTTTTCAACTCTCTACATGCTTTATCCATCCATATCACTCCCCTCATTATTCCATGATCTCTTCCCATTCATGCATGTTAAATCGAGTTTGAGTCAAATAATTAACAATAAGTATCCATAACTTCCTTTTCCACAGCACTTGGTCTAGGAGATAAGGGTGGTTAATCAAGGACAACACCTTCATTCAAATTCTACTTTTTGATAAACCGATTTGACAAAAAAGGAAAGCTAAGAAAATGGCAACTCAACAAGAAGTTGATGAGTTGAGACAAAATATGACTAACTTGACCGAGATGTTCAAAACTCTCGCTCTTCAAGTCAATGATCCTAGTAAACAATGAAAGCTTGAGCGCATAGAAGGGAGCCTTAGCAATATTTCCAACGATTATAAGTATCAAGGAATTAGCTTACAAGGGGTCTCAGTGGAAAAGGAACTTCTTCCACAGAAGTTCAATGCCAATGACATCCCTAAGTTCAAGCTAACTGATAACCCTTACTTCCATTTAAGAGCCTTCGAGACCATAATGAACATTAAGGCAGTTGATAAGAAGGCATTTCCTTTGCTGTTCTCACTATCTCTTGAAACTGTTTATCAACAATGGTTTTTCTCTCTCTAGACAAGGATAAGATTTCTTCTTGGGAAACTATTACAAACGCTTTCATTGATAGGTACAAGTGCAACATCCAAGTCGACACCGATCATAGACATCTTGAGATTTTTAAACAAAAAGAAAACAAAGGGTTCACCTATTTCTTCAACAAGTGCAGGGAAACTTCCTCTAAAATGGTAGAGGTTCCTACTGAAAAGGAGTCCGTAAGAATGTTTATCAAGAACCTTCAAGTGAAGTATTCAAAGCATTTGAAATACCAACATAACTTGAATACTTTCAAGGCCGTCTATAACATAGGCATCAACATTGAAGACAACCTTGCAAAACAAAAAGCTACTAACCATTGTAACAACAGTGGCTGGAAAGGAAAAAGGAACGACAATCCTTCTTCTTCTGAAAACACCTACTCTAGTAACAATGTTAGTACCTTTGATCTTAATGAAGTCTTAGCCACGGATAACCAAAGACCTAAAAAACAACTAAGGAAAGAGTTCACCCCTATTGGGATGAGCTGTGACACTGCTTTCGATCGACTCCATGCCAAAGGACTCATCACTCCCATTGGACCACATCAAGATCCGGCACCCGAAAATAGATCACCCAACTGGGATTCTAACGCTCACTGCAAGTACCATCAAGGTAGGGGACATACTACCGAGAGTTGTTAGAAGCTAAAAGAGGCCATCTAATATTTGATTAATAATAACAAGCTTCCCATACCTCCAGCTGGGAAGAAGACCGAGAGATGATAAAGCACATGACACGAGGCAGGCTTCAACGACAAGATTTCGTGCTCCTTTTTTCTATTTTTTTTCGATTTCTCCTTTCCCAAATAATTCTAGCATAGGCGCTTCCAGATCTTTTACTTAGATTTATTTCTTAGAGTTTGTTTTTACCCTTCACTTTTTAATAAAATGAGCATTTATTTCCTTGAACATGATCATCGCATTGCATTTTAAAAATAAAAAATAAAATTAATAAAAAAAATTAATAAATATGTCGAACTAAGCACAATATATACCAATGATTTGAGGCACCTCTTGTAGCCGCATCATATCATTTTCACCCTTCAAATATACATCCTTTCTTGATAAACCACTCTTAGCCTCGTCTAACAATTGACCTTTCTTTTTTCAACCTACATCTACCTAACCTTGGGATAAGATGGTGTGGAACTTATGCAATTTTCAAAGCCAAAAAGCTTGAATGATTTTACAAAAATATCAAAAGTTCAAAAAGCAATAAAAGTGTACAAAAGGGAAAGTGTTCCAATGTCTTTGATATGAACACGTCTCAGATTGCGTCTCTTATCGAGTACTCGATACCGTGCTTGAGAAACATGAATGCCAAGTGAATGATAGACCGCATGATCAGGATTGCCCACACTTATTGAATATAAATAAATAAAAAATGCAAAAGAAAAAGAGAAAAAAAATAATAATAAACAAAAGAAAGATAGTTCAAAAGTGAGAAACCTTAAGCATACAAATACAAAGATTTAAAAGCAAAGTTGCACACCTTGGGGGCTTATCTAGGGTTTTGAGCCTTTATCCCCTTCTTCTGCAACCTTTAGCCTAACCACGGTACAACCCTTCAAAGACCTCTTTGAGGAATACACACACTTGTGCGAGGTTCGGCTAGAGCTACGTTCCGCCTGATTCCTAATGGATAGGTAGGCAACCTCACATTGGGGTGCGGCCGTAATAAAAATTCATTCACAACATACATAGTCATACATGATCATATTAAGGGATCTCCAATGTTCATCCCTATCCATTTAGAGCTGGACTTGGGGGCTTAATCCTTACATCATTAGCCTACCCAGCCTAAGAGTCACCATTCTTTGACTCTTCTCAAAATATCTTTTCCACACTTTTAGCTTTTGCGGCCTAACTTTAGTGTCACTTTCGCACACGTCACAGATACATGAACAAATAATCCTTCCCTTAGGAACCTTTTGTCATGAAATCTTAACACACCATTGAAGCATGCCTCGTCATCTTAGGATCACTCATTATCATAATCATCATTGCATCACAAAGTATGAAGTACTTAGCCTCTGCGCCTAATTTACCCAAATACTTTCATCATCGAGTCAACAATCGAGATAGTCTAGGATTATTAATCCTTGCGCCCGGATATATAACGATCGACACATACACTTGACTAAGCTCATTCAACATGCACCATCAAAAACTTCGATTCCTTTTCACGTCTTTTTTTTGGGGACAAAGTCGGTACCCTCCACAAAAATACAAAAATGACGGAAATTTTTTTCTTTTTTGCATTTTCGAGTCGCGTGAACACATCACAATACAATGCACACATGAGTCATGTCGTGTCATATCACATCAAGTTGAGTCTACACACTCGTGTCAAAACACCTTGAGTCAACCTCGGGTCAAACTAATGAGTCAAATAACACCAAACTTTAGGTCAACCCTAAGATGACTATAAACATAAGCAAAGTCCTATAGTCCAAAATATAGATGCTGGTACACTAAGTCCTAGACAGACAGGTTATCTTTACAAAGATTTAAGACAAAATACGCAAGTTTTTCAAGACATGAGAAGCTATCACTTCCAAGGTGTGGAGATGAGAAAATTTTAGAAGACGGCTGAAGGCATAGTGGTCTTGTCAACATGGCCTAGGATGTGAAAGTTGTCACCCAATTTGAGAAGATAGCTTAAGGCGAATCGATCTTGGACGGCGTTCCCTAAGATGTGGAGGTTGTCAAAAAAAAAAAACTTTGATTCAACAAAAATCGATTGTGTCCTATGGCATGGACGGTTCACACAACAATTTTCTTAAGGCGTAGAGACCTACAAACATCAAACAAATTTTCTCAAGACGAAGAAAAATTGTCTATTGATGCACACTTCCGAAGGCGTAGAAGTTAGCGATTGCATCCCAAGGCGTGGGTACTTAGCAGAATTTCACTTGCGACCTACTCAAGACGTAGAAGCTCATGATAGGACACCCAAGGCGCGGAAACTATTAGACTTCCCAAGACGTGAAAAATCATCATTCAGAAGACTGCTCAAGATGTAGGAGTCTACGACATGTTTCCCGAGCCGAGGAAATTTGTCATCATTCATTTGTGGGTTGCTCAAGGCGCAGAGGCTCACGATAGAATTCCCGAGGCGTGGAAAAGTCGTCATTCAATGGATTGCTCGAGATGTAGTGGTTCACAATAAGAATTCCCAAGGTGTGGAATACCGTCATTCGGTGGATTGCTCAAGACGTGGTGGTTCTTGATAAAATTCCCTAGCTTGTGGAAGATGGTCACAACGACTGAAGATGGTCACAACGACTAAAGATGGCTACAAGCAGAGTCACCTTCGACGATGTTCCCTAGATTTTGGAAGATTGCACAATAAAATTGAAGATAGCTACAAGCAGTAGTCTTCGACGATATCCCCTAACTTGTGGGAGGTCGACACAAATGCAACAACAAAAATCAGTTGCCCCAGAGACGTGTACTCGACGGTGCAAGATACGCGTTTCTTAACTCTTTTATTTGTTTAACTAACGCTAGTTTGCAGGTATCAGCATTACAAGAATGATTTCGGATCGCAGAACATTCTGAATCATTCTCCATTCCTATCGCTACTTTGACTTTTGTTTTCGAAACTTATGTTTCTCCAAACTCACACAAAGTGGGGGCTTCTGTAGACACCTGATTGTGTCTCCCTAAAAACCAAACCCAGTCATGAATATAGTTCACGTCATTGATTATCCAACGAATTGAAATGTGAAAGAGGCTCATGTATCTCTCTGTTTTTAATTAAAATACTTCTTTCTGTTTTCGAAAATATTTCTTTTCGTACCTTATTTATGGAAAATTTCCAATCTAATTTAGTTTGGTCCATGATGTGGGTCTAATAATTGTGTATTTTTATAGGGCTCGAAAAGAGCTTTCCAAGGATATATTATAAGCACAATTTAGATGAATAATGAGGATGTTATGGCCAAAATACTAAACTGGCTTCAAAACGGTTTTTATATACGGCCCAATGATCAAGTGGAGGGTCCATTAATCATTATTCCTAGTCATTAGAATTTACTTTAAGCTTTTAGAATAATCTAGAAGGTTCTTTTAAGTTATAATGGGATTAGGATTAATAATTATACTTTTACAAAAGATAAAGGATTTTATTTGGAACAAAACAAGTGTTTTAATGATAAATCTTATTTTAATTAATGATAATTACAGACTCTAATTACCCAATTATACTGGAAAAAGGATTCCATATAGTATTTTTATCGTATTCGCGGCATCGCGCTGTGACAGGTCCATCGCGTCGCGATAAGTCTATCGCATCGCGATAGAGCCATCGCGCCGCGATAGCTTTGTCGCGCCTTAATGAGAGCAGTTTTACTCCGAGTCGAATTCGACTCTTTTTTTATCTTTTCATGACAATTTTCTTTATAAATAAGGGCGTTATTCCCCGTTTTTAAAGGAACAACAAGCTTGATCATAAACATTCATCAACAAGCTTGATCACCAACAATCACCATCTCTATCTTCTCTCTTTAAGCAAAGCTTATTCTTTCTCTCTCTTGATTTCTAAGCCTAGTCTTAATACAATATTCCTCATTCACGAGACTTAGATACACACAGCCAAGCTTAAAGTTTCCTTCACCCTAGACGTGAAAGGTTGATAATTTCTGAGGGTTTGGTCCCAAATCCCTATTTCAATTATTTAATTTAATTGTTTGATTTAATATTTTATTGAAGTTTACTAACGTGTGTATTGTTTTGATAGAAAGAGATACGAGGCAACAAAGAGATTAATTCAATTGCTCTATTCTTTTAGAAAGTATGTTTATATTTTATTAATATTCCTAGTATCATGTTAGGACGCTTTTATTGCTTTCTAGTATCATGTTTAGGTTGCTTCCTATTTCCTCTATCATGCTATTATCATGTTAGGGATAAAGCTTTAATCTTTATTTAGTGACATGCTAGGATTTATTATTAATCATGTTAGTATCATACCTAGGATCTTGCTAATAATATTATTATGCTATGATGAGATTATGATGATGATGATTTGTTGTGTCAATATTATTATTGTTGCTTGATATTATTGTTATTGCTTGATCAAGCCTCTTTTGCAGGTTTAAAGAGAATTTGTACTTTAAATGACGCCTAAAAAGATAATTAATAATTTGATTTATGCTAATATGATTTTAATTCAAGTGATCGCCAATAATAGATTTATTTGTGCATTAATATTCAACCAACAAAGATTAAGCAGGTTTATGACTAACCTAATGATTGTTTGTTAGTCAGAAAGCGCACCTGAATATGAGAAGAATAAAGTAGAGGCCTATTTTTTTGGCGGGTTCAATCACTTTTAGGTTGAATTTGTACCTTCATCCTCGAATATCCAGTCATGGTTCCAGACCACTATAGAGTTATCGATCTCTAGGATCGTGAAGGGGTGTAACCTTCACCATGTGAACGGTTTACAAGCTGTAGACACCTCATTGTGTCTCCCCAAAAACCAAACCTAGTGATGAATACCCTTCACGTCATTGATTATCGAACAAACTGAAAGTGTGAAAAGTTTTGTGATGCGGTTGTTTTAAATAAAAAATATCTTTCTTTCTGTTTTCGAAAATGTACTCTATTTATGAAAATGTCCAGTCCAGCTTAGTTTGGTCAATAATATGGGTCCAATAATAGTTTAGTTGAATGGGGCTTGAAAAGACCTTTCCAACAATATAGTATAAGCTCAATTCCGATGAATAATGAGGAAGTTATGGCCAAAATACTAAACTGGGCCCAAACCGGATTTTACCTACGACCCAATGATCATGTGGAGGGTCCCAAGTTTTAATCCCATTCCTAAACTAATTAGGATTAATTAGAAGCTTCTATAAATTTCTACAAGATCTTAATTATCCTTTTGAAAAGATAAGATTAAAGAGTTTGAAATTGGATAAAACTTTCCTTTTTTAAGTCCTAATTCTATTCGAAATGAATGACGTTCAAAGATGATCAGATATTATTTTTGTGTCTCATAATTTTTATCTAAATATTATATGGTTGGATAGATCATGAAATTATCTTTCCAATGATATATTATAATATTAATTCCGAGCTATAACGAAAAAGATATGAAAGAAATACGAAACTCTATCCAAACTGACACCCTTCCACTATTTTTGCCATATCCTTTATTCTACAAAATATTTTAATCTTATTCTAATTGTATCGGCAAGTAGACTTCAAGAGCGTTCCAACGACATATTATATGACTTTTTTCGACTTCTAAATCAAAAGATATGACAAAAACAAAATTCGCAAAAAATTGTCTTGTCACGCCGCGACACCTCTGTTGCAGAGCGACATAACGAATTTTATTCCAATTCGAATTCTGACTCTTTTCTATCGTTTGTGGACTATTTTCTCTATAAATTGGTTCGATATTCTCCGATTTTAAATCACCAACAATCATCAACAATCATCTAATTCTCTTTCTCTTCTCTCTCAAGCTAGAAGCTTATTCTTTCTCCTTCTTTCTAAGACTTCCATTTTCAAATAAAAATACCCCATTCACGAGTTCTAACACACACCTTGCTAAGCTCGAAGTTTCCTTCGCCTAAGACGTGAAAGGTTGATAATTTCTGAGGGTTTGGTCCCAAATCCCTATTTCAATTATTTAAATTGATTGTTTGATTTAATACTTTCCTTGAAGTTACTAACGTGTGTATTTTGTTATTAGAAAGAGGTACGAGGCAACAAATTAAGTTGTTTTAATCGCTCTATATCTTTAGAAATCATGTTCTTTATATTATATTAATTCCTAGTATCATGTTAGGATGCTATTTATAGCTTTCTAGTATCATGTTTAGGTTGCTTCCTATTTCTTTTATCATGTTAGTCTCATGTTAGGGTTAAATCTTTAATCTTTATTGTTTAATGGCATGCTAGGAATTGTTATTAATCTTGTTAGTATCATGCCTAGGATCTTCCTAATATTATGCTTTCATGAGATTAAGAATATGATGATGATTGGTTGTTATTATTATTGTTGCTTGATATTATTATGTTATTGCTTGATCACCCCCTCTCTTGTAGGATTAAAGGGAATTTGAACTTGTAATCACGCCTCATAAGATAATTAATAATCTTGTTTAGGCTAATTTGATTTTAATTAAAGTGATCGCTAATAATAGATTTGTTTGTGCATTAATATTCAACCAACATAGATTAAACAGGTTTAGGATTAACCTAATGATTATATGCTAGTCAGAAAGCACACATGAATATGAGAAGAATAAATTAGAGGCCTATTTTTAGGGCAGGTTCAATCCCTTTTAGGTTGGATTTGTACCTTCATCCCCGAATATCCACTCATGGTTCCAGACCACTATGAAGTTAGCGATCTCATGGATCGTGAAGGAGTGTGACTTTAACCCTGTGAACGGTTTACAAGTTCCTAAAACTTGTTGGCGACTCTTTTTCTCTAGCTTCCTTCCCTTTGGACTCCACCATACTTCAGTGTATTATTACAGTGGGGCTCAAGTGTGGGATGCTTGAAATATTCCCTACGCAATTCCTTAAAACTTGTTGGCCACTCATTTGCTCTAGCTTCCTTTCCTTTGGACGCCACCATGCTTAAGTGCATGATCACAGTGGGGTTCAAGTTTGGGATGCTTGAAATATTACCTACATGTAGACACCCAATTGTGTCTCCCCAAAACCAAACCCGGTGATGAATACTTTTCACATCGAATCATAATCAAATGAAGTGAAAGTGTGGAAAGTCTAGTGTTGCGGTTAGTTTTCATTTCTCTTCTTTCTATCTGTTTTCGAAAACCTATTTTATGAAAATAACCAATCCAGTTTAGTTTGGTCCATGGCAAGGGTCCAATAATAGTGTAGTTGGATTAGAAAGAGGTACGAGGCATCCAAATAAGTGCTTTAATTGTTTCATTTATATTTTGATATAGAAATCACGTTAAGATTGTTATTTTGGTTCCTAGTATGATGTTAGGATGCTTTCCTTAGTATGATATTTAGGGTGATTTTCTTATATCAATTATGATTTCTAGGATGCTTCCTATTTTCTTTCCTAATATCATGTTAGTATCATGTTAGGGCTAAAGCTTTATTTTTATTGCTTATTGACATGCTAGGGTTTGTTATTAATCTTGTTAGTATCATGCCTAGGATCTTGCTATTATTATGCTTTAACATGATTATTTTTGTTATAATTGTTATAGTTATTTGGGTCATTATTATGATTAATACTATGATTGTTATTATTATTATTATGTTGCTTTATGATTATTATTGTTATTGCGTGATCACGCCTTTTATGCATGTTCAAAGGGAATTTGTACTAGTAATCACGCTTAATAAGATAAATAATAATCTTGTTGAGGGTTAATATGATTATAATTCAAGTGATCGCCAATAATAGTTTTCTTGTGCATTAATATTCAACCAACATAGATTAAACAGGTTTAGGGTAAACCTATTGACTGCATGTTAGTCAGAAAGCGCACATGAATACGAGAAAAATGAAGTAGAGGCCTATTAGTAGGGCAGGTTCAATCTCTTTTAGGTTGGATTTGTACCTTCATCCCCGAATATCCAGTCATGGCTCCAGACCACTATGGAGTTAGCGATCTCATGGATCGTGAAGGAGTGTGACTTTAACCCTGTGAACGGTTTACAAGTTCCTAAAACTTGTTGGCGACTCTTTTTCTCTAGCTTCCTTCCCTTTGGACGCCACCATACTTCAATGTATTATTACAGTGGGGCTCAAGTTTGGGATGCTTGAAATATTCCCTACACAATTCCCTAAAACTTGTTGGCCACTCATTTGCTCTAGCTTCCTTTCCTTTGGACGCCACCATGCTTAAGTGTATGATCACAGTGGGGTTCAAGTTTGGGATGCTTGAAATATTACCTACATGTAGACACCAAATTGTGTCTCCCCAAAACCTAACCCGGTGATGAATACTTTTCACATCGAATCATAATCAAATGAAGTGAAAGTGTGAAAAGTCTAGTGTTGCGGTTAGTTTTCATTTCTCTTCTTTCTATCTGTTTTCGAAAACCTATTTTATGAAAATAACCAATCCAGTTTAGTTTGGTCCATGGCAAGGGTCCAATAATAGTGTAGTTGGATCGGGCTCGTAAAGAGCTTTCCAACGATATATTATAAGCCCTATTCCGATGAATAATGAGGAAGGTATGGCCAAAATACTAAACTGGGCCCGGTTTGACCTTTATATGCGGCCCAATGATCTAGAGGAGGGCCCATTATGATTTATGACTCCTAATGCAATTAGGATTGATTATAGTCTTCTAGAATCTTCTAGAAGGTTCTTTTGATTCCTAATGTGATTAGCATTGATAATTGAGTTTTTTGAGTTTTATTTAGAATAAAAGAAGTGTTTTAAATAAAATCACAGTTTTACCCCTCGTGCGCTTAATTTTATCAAAAATAGGAAAACGTGTGAAAAACTGCCTACAGTGCCGCACCAGAAGCTGTCGCCTGGCGACAGGCCTGTCGCGCAGCGACACACCTGTCGCTCGGTGACAGGCTCTGTCGCGCGACGACAAATGCTTGAGTGGCGACAGCGTCGTGTTTTATTCTTCTTGAACCTCTGATTCTTTTTTTATCATATTCCGGCTGATTTTCATTAATAATAGCTCCTTAAACCTCCGTTTTTAATGACCAACTCTCATTAAGAATTTCTTGATACTCTCTCTTTTTCTAAACCAACTTTTCACAAACAAAATTCCGCATTCACAAGATCTAGACACACCTAGCCGAATTCGAAGTTGCCTTCGCCCTACACGTGAAAGGTTTGATAATTTCTGAGGGTTTGGTCCCAATCTCTATTTCCATTATTTAATTTGATTGTTTGATTTTTTATTTTCCTTGAAGTTACTAACGTGTGTATTTTGTTATTAGAAAGAGGCACGAGGCATCCAAATAAGTGCTTTAATTGTTTCATTGATATTTTGATATAGAAATCACGTTAAGATTGTTATTTTGGTTCCTAGTATGATGTTAGGATGCTTTCCTTAGTATGATATTTAGGGTGATTTGCTTATATCAATTATGATTTCTAGGATGCTTCCTATTTTCTTTCCTAATATCATGTTAGTATCATGTTAGGGCTAAAGCTTTATTTTTATTGCTTAGTGACATGCTAGGGTTTGTTATTAATCTTGTTAGTATCATGCCTAGGATCTTGCTATTATTATGCTTTAACATGACTATTTTTGTTATAATTGTTATAATTATTTGGATCATTATTATGATTAATATTATGATTGTTATTATTATTATTTTTATTATGTTGCTTTATGATTATTATTGTTATTGCGTGATCACGCCTTTTATGCATGTTTAAAGGGAATTTGTACTTGTAATGACGCTTAATAAGATAAATAATAATCTTGTTTAGGGTTAATATGATTTTAAATCAAGTGATCGCCAATGATAGTTTTCTTGTGCATTTATATTCTACCAACATAGATTAAACAGCTTTAGGGTAAACCTATTGATTGCATGTTAGTCAGAAAGCGCACATGAATACGAGAAAAATGAAGTAGAGGCCTATTAGTAGGGCAGGTTCAATCTCTTTTAGGTTGGGTTTGTACCTTCATCCCCGAACACCGGTCATGGTTCCAGACCTATTGGAGTTTACAATCTCATAGAACGTTAAAGGGTGTAACCTTCACCCTGTGAACGATTTACAAGTTCCTAAAACTTGTTGGCGACTCTTTTACTCTAGCTTCCTTCCCTTTGGACGCCACCATGCTTAAGTGTATGATCAAAGTGGGGTTCAAGTTTGGGGTAATGCTTGAAATATTCCCTACAGTTTTTGGCGACTCCACTGGGGAGGATTTCTATTTTAATTTCTGAAATTTATTTCTCAATGATTTACAATGAATGGATGAGACTCGAAAAGTACTAAGTATTTCATGTGCGTAATTTTGATTAACATTATTGTCATATGCATAAAAAAGGTTCTCATTGGAAAGACCATCCGTAATGAGTAAAAAACATAGGATTTTTTACACGTAGGAAATTTGAGGAATATCTTTCACAACTAGAACCGAAATAATGCTGCGAAAAACTGGATAATTTTACGAACACAAAAAGCTGCTGAGGCATGTAGGAACTGACGTCTAGAAAACAGAGCCTGTCGCCGAAGATATGGCTCTGTCGCCGAGCGACAATTCTATCGCCAGGCGACAAGGCTATATCGCGGCGACAATCTCTGTTGGCTGGCGCTGTGTTCTTCCAATACCGAGCCAGAAATATGAGTTCTAATTTCGACCAGTTCTAGCACTGTTAGCTCGATTCTACTTCCTGGTTGAGTTTTTCTCACTTTTCTGAAACCCATTTGTGTTCTACATATGGACATAACCCTCTGGGAATTCATGCTCCATCTACCTGATTCAACGCTCTAAGCAACAAAGGGTACATCTGAGAATGTTGAATTCACCAAACCATGGAAGCGAGTTTAACTCTCGGGGTCCCATCCACTCGCGCTAACCCTTCCAAAGGTAAGGCTTCCGTGCGGTGCATCCGGACTCATAACCATGGACCCTCTTTCAGTAACCCATATCCTGAAATTTAGAGAACTAGAGCCATGGTTAGGTTGCAAACTCATTGCATCATATTGTGACTACTTGACTACTTGTGCATTATTTGCTATGCATACTCTATGTGTTTTTCATAACCGTTTGTTTGACTTGTGATTAAGTCTAAATAAACTAATTAATGACCAAAAGGACTTTGCCTAATTAATTAACTTGACTAATTAAAGGCTAATAAATTAATCAAACTGACTTAGTATGACTTTAGGCCTGTCCCTTTAGAGTAAAAATACTGAAAACAGTCCCAGATCGATGTTCCAGCAATGGCGCAAAAATTTGGGTTGTGGCGCCAAACTCTGTTGTGCAACGCCGAGCGACAACCCTGTTGCACTGTAGTGTGCGGCGAAAGTCTTGTTGCTTTGGCGACAGTTCAGTTTGTTGCTCGAGTCATCACGACAAGTCTAATTAAACAGTTTGATCAGTTTTTTAATGGCAGTAGCCATATTTAGTCCTTAATTGAGTTTAAGCACTTAGTTCCATGGTCTCACACAAGAGTCAGAGTATGTCATTCACATTCACCATAAAAGCACACACCTAATATGTCACATTTTGACCATGTCTAGAGAGTCTCGTATGCGCGTCCTTTCCGTCATTTGAGTTGGGGGTCCACTTTATTCCTAAATTCTTCCATATATTCCCATATACATCATTTTTTCACTCTCTACATACTTTTTAATACCTATCATTCTCCCCTTACTTCCATGATCTCTTCCCATATATTGCATGTTGAATAGAGCTTGAGTCAAAAATGGAAAACTTACCCTTAACTCTCCTTCCCACAGCGCGTGGTCAAGAAAGAAAGGGCGTTTAATCAAGGACAACCTCTTCGTTCAAGTTTAACCTTTTGATAAACCAGTCAGTTGGAAAAGAAAAGCTAAGAAGATAATGGTGAGTGAAGAAGAAGTCAATGAGCTTAAGAAACAAATGGCTAGCGTGACTGAGGTGTTGAAGGCCTTAACCCTTCAAATCAATGACCCTGTGAAGCAACAACAAATGGAGCTCATGCAAGAGAGCTTGAGCAAAATATCCAATGACTATAGATTCCAGGGCATTAGCTCGCAAGGGGTCTCGGTGGACAAGGAGCTTCTTCTACAGAAGTTCAATGCCAGTGACATCCCTAAGTTCAAGGCAACAGATAACCCTTATTTACACTTAAGAGCGTTTGAAACAATAATGAATATTAAGGGGATAGATAAGAAAATTTTTCATACTTTGTTTTCTTTATCACTCGGAACTGTGTGTCAACAATGGTTCTTTTCCCTTGACAAGGAGAAAACCTCTACTTGGGATGCCATTGTAAATGCTTTTATTGATAGGTACAAGTGTAATATTCAAGTTGAAAATGATCATAGGGAACTTGAGATACTTAAACAAAAAGAAAATGAAAGTTTTAGTTTTTTCTTTAATAAATGGAGGGAAACCTCTGCTAAGATGATTGAGGTACCAACTGAAAAAGAATCTGTGAGATTGTTCGTAAAGAACCTCTAGGAAAAATATTCTAAACATCTCAAGTATCAAAACTTGAATACCTTTAAGGCCGTTTATGACATTGGAATTAATATTGAAGACGACCTAGCAAAGCAAAAAGCTACTAACAATAGCAACAACAGTGGCTGGAAAGGAAAGAAGAACGACAATCCTTCTTCTTCCGAAAACGCCCACTCCAGTAACAATGTTAGTACCTTTGATCTCAATGAAGTCTTAGCTATGTATAATCAAGGTTCTAAAAAGCAACTAAGGAAAGATTTCACTCCTATTGGGATGAGCTATGATACTGCGTTCGATCGACTCCATGCCAAGGGACTCATTACTCCCATTGGACCTATTCAAGATCCCGTACCCGAAAAAAGATTGCCTAGTTGGAACCTAGATTCACATTGCAAGTACCATCAAGGTAGGGGTCATACTACTGAGAGCTGTTGGAAGCTAAAAGAGGCTATCCAACATTTGATCGATAATAACAAGCTTCCCATACCTCCAGCTAGCAAGAAGAGCGAGTGATGATAAAGCAAACGACACAGGACACAAAGTGAGCTTCAACACAAGATTTCATGACCTTTTTTTCTATTTCTTTTTCATTCTTCCCTTCCCCAATAAGTCTAGCATAGACACTTTCTATTTTCCCTTAGATTTATTGTGTAGGATTTTTCTTTTCCTTTTAATAAAATGAGCATTTATTTCCTTATATATTATCACTGCATGCATTCATTAAGAACAAAAAAAATCCATGTCTAGCTAAGCACAAGGTATACCCATGATTTGAGGCACCCCTTGCAGCCACATTATATCTCCTTTCACCCTTCAAATATGCAATCCTTTTTTGATAAACCACTTTGAGACCCGTCTAACGATAGACCTTTATTTTTTCAACCCACATCAACCTAACCTTGGGATGTGATGGTGTGCTTATGCAATTTTCAAAGAATAAAAGCTTGAGTGATTTTATAAAAATTTCAACAGAATAAAGTAATAAAAGTGTAAAAAAGGGAAAGTGGTCCAATGTCTTCCATATGAAAATATTTTAGATAAGAACACATCTCGGATTGCGTTTCTTATTGAGTGCTCGGTACCGTACCTGAGAAACATGAATGCCAAGTGAGTGATAGGTAGACCGCATGATCGGAATTTCCCACACTTATCAAAAAGGTTCAAAATAAAAATGCAAAAGGAAAAAAAAGAGAGGGCAAAAATATAAAAGAAAAGAGTTCAAAAGTGAGGAAACCTCAAGCATACAAATACAAAGATTCAAAAGAAAGGTTGCACGCCTTGGGGGCTTATCTAGGGTCTTGAGCCTTTATCCCTTTCTTCTTCAACCTTTAGCCTAACCACGTTACAACCCTTAAAAGACCTCTTTGAGGTATACACATACTTGTGCAAGGTTCAGCTAGAGCTACGTTCGGCCTGATTCCTACCGGATACGTAGGCAACCTCACAAAGGGGTGCGGCCGTAATAAAATGCATTCGCATTCACATTCACATTCACATTCACACATCATGATCATATCAAGGGATCTCCTATGCTCATCCCTATCCATTTAGAGCTAGACTTGGGTGCTTGATCCCTACATTATTAGCCTACCCGGCGTAAGAGACACCACCATTTGACTCTTTTCCATATATTTTTCCACCGTTAGCCCTTGCAGCCTAACCTTAGTGTTACTTTCACACACATCACAGATACATAACCAAATAGTCCTTCCCTTAGGAACCCTTTGTCATGAAATCTTAAAGCATACTTTGTCATAACAAAATCACTCATCACTCATCATTGCATCACAAAGTACGAAATGCTTAGCCTCCATGCCTAAGTTACCCAAATACTTTCATCATTGAGTCAACAATTGAGATAGCCTAGGATGAATTAATCCTTGCACCTTTGAGAGATAGTATCAAACAACATTTGACTAAGCTCATTCAACACGCACCATCAAAAACTTCTTCCTTTTTGTGCCTTTCTTTTCGGGAGAAAGTCGGTACCCTCCACAAAAATGACGGAAATTATTATTATTTTTTTTTTTTTGCTTTTTCTCATTTTGAGTCAAGCACATCACAATACAATGCACACACGATTCATGAGTCACACGTGTCAGCTCACCTTGGGTCAACCTCAAGTCCGTCAGTCACATTGAGCCAACCTCAAGTCAATGAGTCAAGTAACACTAAGTCTTAGGTGAACCCTAAAGAAAGATAAGCAAAGTCCTGTAGTCCAAAATATAAATGCAAGTGCATCCCAGCAAGCAAGAACATTCCCGGATTTTTTCATAAACATCCCGACATAATGGTTCACAAACAGCAAAAATGCGCCGATGTATTGGCACTGCGGAAATTACAGCAAAAAAAAATTTGCAACAGCAAAGTTCAAGCGAGCTTTAAGATCGACAAGCGTTGGTCTTCGGTAATTTTCTTTGGAAAATTATCGTAACAACTGAGGATGACTTCAAGCGAAGTTATCTTCGACAGCGTTTGCTAAGATTGTGGAGGTTGTCACCAAGATTTGAGAAGATAGCACGAGATGGGCGGTCTTCGACATCATTCACTAAGATTGTGGAGGTTGTCACCAAGATTTGAGAAGATAGCACGAGATGGGCGGTCTTCGACAGCATTCGCTAAGATTGTGGAGGTTGTCACCAAGATTTGAGAAGATAGCACGAGATGGGCGGTCTTCGACAGCATTCGCTATGATTTTGGAGGTTGTCACCAAGATTTAAGAAGATAGCACAAGATGGGCGGTCTTCGACAGCATTCGCTAAGATTGTGGAGGTTGTCACCAAGATTTGAGAAGATAGCACGAGATGGGCGGTCTTCGACGACTTTTGTTATGATTGGGAAGGTCATCACTATGATTCAAGGAAAAGGCTCGAGATGTAGCAGCATTGGTCGACGACGTTCCTTAACTTGCGGAGGGTTGTCACAAACAGCCGGAGGTGATTTCAAGCGAATTTATCTTCAGTCATGTTCCCTAGCTTGCGGAAGATGGTCACAAGGTGGTAGAAGATCGTTTCAAGCGAAGCAATCTTCTATAGTGTTCTCTGGCTTGCAGAAGACTATCACAGCGGAGATTGGAGGCAGTTACAAGCGTAGCAGTCTTCAGGCGGTATCCCCTAGCTTGAGGAAGATCGTCAAAAGCAGCAGGATGGCGTTCCCTAGCTTGTGGAAGGTTGTCACAACAGCAAACACAACGAACCGGTTACCTCCCAGAGATGTGTGCTCGACGGTGCAAGTTACGCGTTTCTTAACTCTTTTATCTGTTTTAACTAACGCTATTTTTTAGGTATCGGCATTACAAGAATGATTTAGGATCGCAGAACGTTCTGAATCATTCTCCGTCCCTATCGCTACTTTGACTTTCACTTTCGGAACTTGCGTTTCTCCAAACTCAGTCAAAGTGGGGGCTTCTGTAGACACCCAATGTGTCTCCCTAAACCCAAAACCGGTGATGAATACTTTTCACGTTGAATCATAATCGAATGAAGTGAAAGTGTGGAAAGTCTAGTGTTGCGGTTAGTTTTCATTTCTCTTCTTTCTCTCTGTTTTCGAAAACCTATTTTATGAAAATAACCAATCCAGTTTAGTTTGGTTCATGGCAAGGGTCCAATAATAGTGTAGTTGGATTGGCCTCGTAAAGAGCTTTTCAACGATATATTATAAGCCCTATTTCGATGAATAATGAGGAAGTTATGGCCAAAATACTAAACTGGGCCCGGTTTGACCTTTATATGCGGCCCAATGATCTAGAGGGGGCCCCATTATGATTTATGACTCCTAATGCAATTAGGATTGATTATAGTCTTCTAGAATCTTCTAGAAGGTTCTTTTGAATCCTAATGTGATTAGCATTGATAAATGAGTTTTTTGAGTTTTATTTAGAATAAAAGAAGTGTTTTAAATAAAATCACAGTTTTACCCCTCGTGCGCTTAATTTTAACAAAAATAGGAAAACGTGTGAAAAATTTCCTGCAGCGCCGCACCACAGACTGTCGCCTGGCGACAGATGCTTGTGTGGCGACAACGTCGTGTTTTATTCTTCTTAAAACTCTGATTCTTTTTTTATCATATTCCGGCTGATTTTCGTTATAAATAGCTCCTTAAACCTCCATTTTTAATTACCAACTCTCATTAAGAATTTCTTGATATTCTCTCTTTTTCTAAACCAACTTTTCACAAACAAAATTCCGCATTCACAAGATTTAGACACACCTAGCCGAATTCGAAGTTGCCTTCGCCCTAGACGTGAATGGTTTGATAATTTCTGAGGGTTTGGTCCCAATCTCTATTTCCATTATTTAATTTGATTGTTTGTTTTTTTATTTTCCTTGAAGTTACTAACGTGTGTATTTTGTTATTAGAAAGAGGTACAAGGTATCCAAATAAGTGCTTTAATTGTTTCATTGATATTTTGATATAGAAATCACGTTAAGATTGTTATTTTGGTTCCTAGTATGATGTTAGGATGCTTTCCTTAGTATGATATTTAGGGTGATTTTCTTATATCAATTATGATTTCTAGGATGCTTCCTATTTTCTTTCCTAATATCATGTTAGTATCATGTTAGGGCTAAAGCTTTATTTTTATTGCTTAGTGACATGCTAGGGTTTGTTATTAATCTTGTTAGTATCATGCCTAAGATCTTGCTATTATTATGCTTTAACATGATTATTTTTGTTATAATTGTTATAATTATTTGGATCATTATTATGAATATTATTATGATTGTTATTATTATTATTATTATATTGCTTGATGATTATTATTGTTATTGCTTGATCACGCCTTTTATGCATGTTTAAAGGGAATTTGTACTTGTAATCATGCTTAAGAAGATAATTAATAATCTTGTTTTGGGTTAATATGATTATAATTCAAGTGATCGCCAATAATAATTTTCTTGTGCATTAATATTCAACCAACATAGATTAAACAGGTTTAGGGTAAACCTATTGATTGCATGTTAGTCAGAAAGCGCACATGAATACGAGAAAAGTGAAGTAGAGGCCTATTATTAGGGCAGGTTCAATCTCTTTTAGGTTGGATCTGTACCTTCATCCCCGAACACCAGTCATGGTTCCAGACCTATTGGAGTTCCTAAAACTTGTTGGCAACTCTTTTACTCTAGCTTCCTTCCCTTTTGGATGCCACCATGATTAAGTGTATGAAATATTTCCTACACTACAGGTTCCTTTTTAATCTTTTATTAAATCAAGTGATCACGATATTTTAGAACAATGTGTTGCATTAATATTCAACCAATTTATAATAATAATAGTTTGGAGCAAATTGAATCTTTGTTTGCATGCGTTGGAGATCGCAGGAATCACTTTTCACAATAAGAATCGAGTTAGAGGCCAATAGGAGCGAATGTGACTCCATGACTTACTTCGTACCGTCATTCCCGATCCTCCTTTCGTGGTTTCGAACCATATGGAGTTAGTAATCTCATGGATTATTAATGGGGTGTAACCTTCACAGGTCGATCATTGTTCCCTATTGTTGTCCCTTAAACGTAGTTGCCTTTTATGATCCACGAACGGTTTGCAAGTTCCTTAAAAACTTGTTAGCGGCTCCCTACTTTCCAGGTCTCTAATCGTTGTCCGTAATCGTATATGTCAATTCCCACTTCCTATGAGTGCCAAGCACATTCACACGTGCTTAACATAGGCGCACTTCGAATGACGCCTACAATTTGGCGACTCCACTAAGGAGGATTCTTGGTTATTTATCGATTTCAGTGATCGGTATTTAATTGAGATGAGTGGATGAGACTTGAAAGATTCTTGAATTGTATTCCTGCGATTTAATTGGCATTGTCACATGTGCATATGCATTTTAGCTTACCTATTTTTCCACAATAGTACATGTTCTATGTATGTGGCTAGCCTGGGGAATTTAAGCTCTATCAACCAAAAAACGTTCATGACAATAAGGGTTCATCCGAGTTTTTAAATCCACCCAAACCATGGAGCCGAGTACGATTTCATCATGAGCTCGCGGAGCTGCCTGGTCGCATACACCCTCAAGGGAGGCTGCCTTGCTGTAGGGAATATTTATAACCATCCCACACTTGAGCCCCAATGTGATCATACACTTAAGCATGGTGGCGTCCAAAGAGAAGGAAGGTAGAGCAAAAGAGTCGCCAACAAGTTTTAGGAACTTGTAAACCGTTCACAAGGTAAAGGTTACACCCCTTAACGATCCAAGAGATCGTCAACTCTAATAGGCCTGGAACCAAGACTGGAAGTTCGGGGATGAGGGTACAAATCCAATCTAAAAGAGAAAGAACCTGCCCTAAATAAGCATCTACTATATTCTTCTCGTATTCATGTGCGCTTTCTGACCAACATGCAATCAATATATTAACCCTAACCTGTTTAATCTATGTTGGTTGAATATTAATGCACAAAAAAAACTATCATTGGCGATCACTTGAATTATAACCATATTAGCCCTAAACAAGATTATTAATTATCTTATTAAGCGTGATTACAAGTACAAATTCCCTTTAAACATACATAAAAGGCGTGATCAAGCAATAACAATAATAATAAATATAATATCAAGCAACATAATAACAATCATCATAATCATAATCAATCGTAATAACAATTATAACAATAATCATAACAATTATAAAAAATAATCATGTTAAAGCATATTATTAATAACAAGATCCTAGGCATGATACTAACAAGATTAATAACAAACCCTAGCATGTCACTAAACAATAAAAATCAAAGCTTTAGCCCTAACATGATACTAACATGATATTGATATGATATTAGAAAGCATAGGAAGCACCCTAAACATGATACTAGAAAGCAATAATAACATCCTAACATCATGCTAAGAATTAATAAATAATAAACATGCTTTCTACAAGAATAGAGCAATAAGGCTACGTACTTTGATGCCTCGTGCCTCTTTCTAATAACAAAATACACACGTTAGTAACTTTAAGGAAAAGTATTAAATCAAAAAAATTAAATTAAATAATTAAAATAGAGATTTGGGACCAAACCCTCAGAAATATCAAACCTTTCACGTCTAGGGCGATGGCAACTTCGAATTGGGCTAGGTGTGTCTAGATCTTGTGAATGCTTTAAGATTTCATAACAAAGGGTTCCTAAGGGAAGGACTATTTGGTCATGTATCTGTGATGTGTGTGAAAGTAACACTAAGGTTAGGCTGCAAAGACTAAGTGTATGGAAAAATATTATTTTTAGAAGAGTTAAATAGTGGTGACTCTTAGGCTAGGTAAGCTAATGATGTAAGGATGAAGCCCCCAAGTCTAGCTCTAAGTATATAGGGATTAGCATAGGAGATCCCTTGATATGATCATGATGTGTGAATGTGAATGTGAATGCGTTTTATTACGGCCGCACCCCTTTGTGAGGTTGCCTATGTATCCGTTAGGAATCAAGCCGAACGTAGCTCTAGCCGAACCTCGCACAAGTATGTGTATACCTCAAAGAGGTCTTTTTAAGGGTTGTAACGTGGTTAGGCTAAAAGTTATAGAAGAAAGGGATAAAGGCTCAAGACCCTAGATAAACCTCCAAGGTGTGCAACCTTGCTTTTGAATCTTTGTATTTTTTATGCTTGAGGTTTTCTACTCTTTTTTTTAGCTCTCTCTTTTGCTTTAGCATTTATTTTATTTTTATAAGTGTGGGCAATCCCGATCATGCGGTCTATCACTCACTTGGCATTAATGTTTCTCAGGCACGGTACCGAGCACTCGATAAAAGACGCAATCTAAGACTTGTTCATATCAAAGACATTGGAACACTTACCCTTTTGTACACTTTATTATTTCTATTTTTCTATTTTAATCTTTTGAATCACTCAAGCTTTTGTTCTTTGAAAATTGCATAAGTTACACACCATCCCATCCCAAGGTTGGTAGATCTGGGTCGAAGAAAGAAAGTTCTATCGTTAGACGAGGCTCAAAGTGGCTTATCAAAAAAGGATTATATATTTGAAGGGTGAAGATGATATGATAGGCTACAAGGGGTGCCTCTAATCATTGGTATACCTTGTGATTAGTTCGACGATGATTTTTTTTTTCAATACAATGATCATATGCAAGAGAATAAATGCTCATTTTATTAAAAGGAAAAAAGAAAAGTCTTACAAAGTAAATCTAAAGAAAATAAAAGGTGCCTATGCTAGACTTATTGGGGAAGGGAAGAATGAAAAAGAAATAGAAAAAGAGGTCATGAAATCTTGTGTTGAAGCTCGCCTTATATCTTTTGCTTTATCATCACCCAGTCTTCTTGCTAGCTAGAGGCAATGGGATCTTGTTTGCTTCTATGAGATCTTGAATGAGATTTTGAAACCTATAGCATTCATCGGTGGTGTGACCATTTCCTTGATGGTACTTGCAATAAGAATTGGGATCCTATGTCGAAGATCGCTTTTCTGGTGTTGGATCCTCGGTAGGGCCAATAGGTTTGATTAATCCTCGATCATAGAGACGATCGAAAGAAACATCATAGGTCATTCCAATGGGTGTGAGTTCTCTTTTGGGTTTCTTTTTAGATCCTTGATTACCCATGGCGTTATGGTCAAAGGTACTAACATTGTTACTAGAGTGGGCGTTTTCGGAAGAAGAAGGATTGTCGTTCTTTTTTCCTTTCCAGCCATTGTTGTCATCTTTACTAATCTTGACCTTCTTGTTGCTTGGAGGAACATGGAGGAGACTTAAATCAATGAGGTCTTGAACGCGATCTTTGAGGATAAAACGTCCTTCGGTAGTGTGATCATGGCCTCTATGGTGTTGATAATGAGAACGCTGTTTGATAACCATTATCCAATCTCTTAGTCCTTCTATTGCACCCATAAGCGTGACAACGGTATTTCGTAATTCCTGAACATCCTCTTCCAGGCTTGACGAGCTTTCACTAATATAACTTAAGAAAATTTATTTTCCGCCGGCCATTACTACAACCCTTTTGTTTTATAAAAAAGTGATGCTTTGTCAAACAAGTGCTCAGGAAAAGGAAGTTAGGAGTAAGTTTTCTCTTTTTTTTATTATTTATTTTAAGCTCTATTCAACATGGAAGAGAATGTGGAAGAGAATGGGAATAGATTGCCCCCCCCCCACTCGAATGACGGAAAATGACTTATGCATGATCCTAAGACACGGTCATGGTGACATACAAAGTGTGTGCTAAGACTAGTAGGTGTAGGTGACATGTTTTGACTCTTGTGTATGACCATGAGACTAAGTTCTTAGACTCAATTAAGGACTAAATATGGCTACTGCCATTAACAAACTGATCAAACTATTTAATTAGACTCGTCGTGATGACTCGAGCAACAAACTAAAATGTCGCCAAGGCAACAGGACTGTCGCCGCACACTACAGTGCAGCGCTAGACGACAAGGTTGTCGCTCGGCATTGCACAGCAGAGTTTGGCGCCACAGCGCAAATTTTTGCGCCATTGCTGGAACCTCGATCTGGGACTGTTTTCAGTGTTTTTACTCTAAAAGGACAGGCCTATAGTCGTACTAAGTCAATTCTGATTAATTTATTCAACTTTGATTACCCAAATTAATTAATTAATTAATTAGGCAAAGTCCTTTTAGTCATTAATTAATTTATTTAAGGCTTAAACATAAGTCAAACAAATAGTTAGGAAAAACATGTAGAGTATGCACAACAAATAATGCACAAATAGTCAAGTAGGCACAATATAATGCAATGAGTTTGTAACCTAACCATCGCTCTAGTACTCTAAAGTTCAGGATATTGGTTAGTCAAAGGGGGTCCATGATTATGAGTCCGAATGCACCGCGCGGAAGCCTTACCTTTGAAAGGGTTGGCGCGTGTGGATGGGACCCCGCGAGTTAAACTCGCTTCCATGGTTTGGTGAATTCAACATTCTCGGATGTACCCTTTGTTGCTCAGAGCGTTCAATTGGGTAGATGGAGCATGAATTCCCAGAGGGTTATGTCCATATATAGAACACATATGGGTTTCAGAAAAGTGAGAAAAACTCAATCAGGAAGTAGAATCGAGCCAACAGTGCTAGAACTGGTCGAAATTAGAACTCATATTTCTGGCTCGGTATTGGAAGAACGCAGCGCCAGCCAACAGAGATTGTCGCCGCGATATGTTCGGCGACAGAGCCATATGTTCGGCGACAGGCTCTGTTTTCTACACGCCAGTTCCTACATGCCTCAGCAGCTTTTTGTGTCAGTAAAATTTTCCAGTTTTTCGCAGCATTATTTCGGTTCTAGTTGTGAAAGATATTCCTCAAATTTCCTAAATGTAAAAAATCCTATGTTTTTTTACTCATTACGAATGGTCTTTCCAATGAGAACCTTTTTTTATGCATATGACAATAATGTTAATCAAAATTTTGCACATGAAATACTTAGAACTTTTCGAGTCTCATCCACTCATTCTAAATCATTGCCAAAATAAATTTTAGGAATTAAAATAGAAATTCTTCCCCAGTGGAGTCGCCAAAAAACTGTAGGGAATATTTCAAGCCATCCCACACTTGAGCCCCACTGTCATCATACACTTAAGCATGGTGGCATCCAAAGGGAAGGAAGGTAGAGCAAAAGAGTCGCCAACAAGTTTTAGGAACTTGTAAACCGTTCACAGGGTGAAGGTTACTCCCCTTAACGATCCAAGAGATCGTCAACTCCAATAGGTCTGGAACTAAGACTAGAAGTTCAAGGATGAGGGTACAAATCCAATCTAAAAGAGAAAGGACCTGCCCTAAATAGGCCTCTACTTTATTCTTCCCGTATTCATGTGCGCTGTCTGTCCAACATGCAATCAATAAATTAACCCTAAACCTGTTTAATCTATGTTAGTTGAATATTAATGCACAAACAAAACTATCATTGGCGATCACTTGAATTATAACCATATTAGCCCTAAACAAGATTATTAATTATCTTATTAAGCGTTATTACAAGTACAAATTCCCATTAAACATACATAAAAGGCGTGATCAAGCAATAAAAATAATAATAAATATAATATCAAGCAACATAATAACAATCATCATAATCATAATCGATCATAATAATAATTATAACAATAATCATAACAATTATAAAAAATAATCATGTTAAAGCATAATATTAATAGCAAGATCCTTTGCATGATACTAACAAGATTAATAACAAACCCTAGCATGTCACTAAACAATAAAAATCAAAGTTTTAGCCCTAACATGATACTAACATGATATTGATATGATATTAGAAAGCATAGGAAGCACCCTAAACATGATACTAGAAAGCAATAATAACATCCTAACATCATGCTAAGAATTAATAAATAATAAACATGCTTTCTACAAGAATAGAGCAATAAGACTACATACTTTGATGCCTCGTGCCTCTTTCTAATAACAAAATACACACGTTAGTAACTTTAAGGAAAAGTATTAAATCAAAAAAATTAAATAATTAAAATAGAGATTTGGGACCAAACCCTCAAAAAAAAAATCAAACCTTTCACGTCTAGGGCGATGGCAACTTCGAATTGGGCTAGGTGTGTCTAGATCTTGTGAATGCGAAATTTTGTTTGTGAAAAGTTGGTTTAGAAAGAGAGAGAGAGTATCAAGAAATTCTTAATGAGAGTTGGTAATTAAAAACGGAGGTTTAAGGAGGCTATTTATAACGAAAATCAGCCGGAATATGATACAAAAGAATCAGAGTTTCAAGAAGAATAAAACACGACGCTGTCTCCATACAAGCATCTGTCGCCGAGCGACAGGCCTGTCGCCAGGCGACAGCCTGTGGTACGGCGCTGCAGGCAGTTTTTCCACACGTTTTCATATTTTTGATAAAATTAAGCGTACGAGGGGTAAAACCGTGATTTTATTTAAAACACTTCTTTTATTCTAAATAAAACTCAAAAAACTCAATTATCAATGCTAATCACATTGGGATTCAAAAGAACCTTCTAGAATATTCTAGAAGACTATAATCAATCCTAATTGCATTAGGAATCATAAATTATAATGGGTCCTCCTCTAGATCATTGGGCCGCATATAAAGGTCAAACCGGGCCCAGTTTAGTATTTTAGCCATAACTTCCTCATTATTTATAGGAATTGGGCTTATAATATATCATTGGAAAGCTCTTTTCGAGCCTAATCCAACTACACTATTATTGGACCCTTTCCGTGGACCAAACTAAACTGGATTGGCTATTTTTATAAAATAAGTTTTCGAAAACAGAGAGAAAGAAGAGAAATAAAAACTAACCGCAACACTAGAATTTCCACGCTTTCACTTCATTCGATATGATTCAACGTGAAAAGTATTCATCACCGGGTTTGGTTTTGGGGAGACACCAATGGGTGTCTACACTTGCTAACGTGTCCAAACTCTTAACCATGGTACCCTTTGAAAACAAAAAGCTTAACCATAGTGAAACATAGAACTTGAATTTTGGTTGCGAACTTTATTAGAGTCGAGTCATAGATTTTTTTTTAATTTGAGTCAACTTGTATTTTTATTCCCGTATCCTGCACAAGAGTCAACTTGTTTTGGTCATAACTGAAGTTCTAGAAAGATTTATGTGTCGTGCTAACTATGGATCTATAGCCCCGAGTTTTATCTTTCATTTGGCGTTGGTTTCATCCCAATCAGAGTCACTGGTCAATTGATTTAACAGATATACTACAGCCTATCCAACCTTCTTTTTTTTTAATTTGTTTTTTTTTTCTCTTTTTGTGTCAAGCTAGTATTATCCAATCTTCTACTTCTCTTAGTCTTCTAATCCATGTCAACTTGTATAACATAGGATTATAGATTTTGATTTTTATTTATTTAAGCCCATGAGTCCTAACTCTTCTAGAATTCCAATCCTCTTCCTAGTTTCTCCTGATTTTTGTGCTAACCTTAACATGTGTTCTTTGTCTTTGATTTTGGTTGATCTTATTTATGACTAACGATTTCCAATGGACTGCTTTCACCTAGTAAATAGCATAAACATTAAAATTGGACAAAATTAATTAAGTTAGTTTGTCTTTTAGTCTTCCGTGCTATTTGGTCCTTGCGTCCTTCGTTTTTTTTACGACGTCCTTATGTCTAGCCATGCGATCATACCACGAGTCTTATAATCATCTAATCACTCACGAGTGAAGTATAGTCCACACACTTTCTTTATTTTCCGACTCAAGTAGTGCACTATGTCGTTTATGATCGTATACTAGATTCATGCACCTCCTTTTCTGTCATAATAAAAATGAGTGGAGTTTTTTCTCATTTGTTTTCAAATGTCTATTTTTCCCCTTCCTTCCATATCTTGAGCATTGAGTCAAATAATTAAGTGAATTTGTTTTATTTCACAGTACTAGGTCAAGGAGAAGGGGTAGATTAATACGGTTCGAGTCATTACCGCAGCAACCTCTTAGACCTAAGTGGCATTCAAAGAAAACTTCGCCATCTCCACATCACTTATCACCTTCAAACTACTTTCAGTTCGTTCCAATGGCTACTAAGGAAGATATTGAGAACATAAAAAAATCCATCGAGGCACTGCCTTCCATGATGCAAACTCTCACTACCTAGGTCACCACCATGGAGAAAAATAATGTCACTGTGGCCGCGATGGACAAAATCAAGGAACTAATGAGCAAGATTTCTGAGGACATCACCTATGTGGAGTAACCAGCTACCTTTTTCACCATGAAGGACACACTACCTGAGAAGTTCTCCACTGCTGATACCCCCAAGTTCAAGCCAACTGAAAACCCAATGTTCCATTTGAAGGTGTTCTCTGCAACCATGGTTCTTAAGGGATTGGACGTAATGCTGTTCCCTACGGTGTTCCCTCTCTCCTTAGAGCATGCTTTCCAACAATGGTTTTACTCTCTAGATGCCAAACACATTGAAACTTGGCAAGATGTCACTAAAAACTTCATGAATCCCTACAAGTGTAACATTCAAAGTAGAACGTCTGAAATTGAACTCTTCATTCTCGAACAGAAAGAGAATGAAGGTTTCACCGTTTATCTGAATAGGTGGAGGGAAACGACTGTACTCTTGGTAGATTCCCCCAAAGAAAGAGAGATGGTTCGTCTCTTCATCCAGAACCTAAATTACAAGTACAAGCGACAACGTATGTTCTTGCCTTTGAACACTTTTGAAGCTGTATATGACATTGAAATTAATATCAGGATGAGCTAATAAAGACTGCTAGTAGTGACAATAAAAACACTTGGAAAAACAAGAAGAACGACCTTCCTTCTTCTTCGTCTTTTAAGCACGAAAATACCACCAATAATATAAGCCAAGTTGATCTCAATGAAGTGTTAGCTCTTGATGCTCCATTGCCTAAGAAAAGGAGAACTTACACTCCTTTTTGAATGATTATGATGCGGCCTTTGATCGCCTTTACGGTCAAGGATTGATCACACCTATTAGGCCATTTCTAGAGCCAAAACCTGAAGAAAGGAGTGCCAAGTGGAATCCCAATGCCCACTGCAAGTTCCATCAAGGAAGGGGCCACACTACCCAGCAATGTTGGAATTTGAAGGACGCTATTCAAGATCTTGTTGATGCAAACAAACTTCCTGTCCCTCCAGGCGGCAACAAGTAATGAAGACAAGGCGCATGACGAGTCCATCGTGCAAGATTTCATGATTTTTTTTTTAATCATTTCCCTTTTCCTCATTTAAGTCTAGCAAAGATTTCTCTTTCTGTTATTTGATCATTGTGTTTGTTTATTCACTATTTCCATCAATAATATGAGCATTATTCCTTTATAAGTCGATCATGACTTTCTTATGCAAAAAAATAAATAAATAAATACAATTGCCGAACTAAACACAAGGTGCACCAATGACTTGAGTCACCTTTGCAACCCTTTCATTCCCCATTAACCATTCAAACACACATTCCATTTCTTCATCAACCACTTTGAGCCTCATATAACGTTTGGCCTTCATTTCTTCAACCCACATTCACTTAACCCTAGGATTAGAAGGTGTGTGATTTGTGTAACATTAAAAGAAAGTTAAAAAAAAGAATGATAAAATAAAACAATGTCTAAGGACAAGTGTTCCAACGTCTTTGATAAAAATTAATTACAAGGTGCACCAAGTGTATTATTTCGTCGCTTCGGCTCGTTAGTTGCTTGGGTGTGACCCGAAGGATTCAGTCAAGATTAAGCTGTAATATTAATGATGCATTAATATTACTGATCGGAAGCGGCCTCCACCCAGGCATTCCAATCACTTGACCTTACTGAAGAATTAGCTTTCTAATAATTCCGAATCCCCTATCGAAATAATACACTTGTTCGAAGGGCACTATTACTTTAAGGGAGCAATTGTTTGGATTGGAAGATGGAGGAAGTGAGATTAAAACAATCAAGCTTAATTGCTTCCCAGAATTGTTGGAAGAATAAGGCATGAAATTTGTCTTCACCCAGGGCTTTTAGAGGCCTAATTGAGAAGACTTCTTCCTTGAGTTCGGTTAGAAAAGGAATGGATGAAAAACTGATGAGCTCAGAAGAGACAGGTGGAGGAGGATGATGGAGGTTGTCATATTTGAAACGGGAGGAGAAGTGAGATATGATGTTGTAGACACCAAAAAATGTCTCCCCAAAACCAAACCCGATGATGAACAACCTTTCACCGCCATTACTGGTCGAGTTGAGTATCTAATCTTTGGAGTGCTTAATCTATATTTCCATTCAATACATTTCATAAGCCAACTTAATTCTTAGCCCATTTCTGCACACTAAAACTTACTTTCCACTTTTTGTATCCACATCACTAAACGACATGAACTGATTTTGTGGCCCTATAATTTTGATCCAAATGTAATTTGGTTGGATAGGCCTTTCAATAAGCTTTCCAAAGGTATATCATAAGCTCAATTCCGGTTTAAAAGAAGAAGATATGAGAAAAACACTAAACTCGACCCACAACCGACACCCTTTCGCTAAAACGGCCATATCTTAAAATCTCCAAATGAATTTGACCTGTTTCTAATTGGATTGTAAATTAGACTTGATAAGCTATCCAAATATATATTATATTCCTTATTCCAAGTTACAGATAAAAAGTTATCATAGTTTTAAAAACGCTTAAAAACTGGAATTACCGCGCAACAATTTAAAACACTGTGCCACGGTATAAGCTGACGTGGCACGGTGCTTTGTACCGTGACACAATATTATTCACCATTTCACGGTACTTTTTTTGTGTCTTTTCCTTGTTTTTTCTCACGCTTATGAATTTTAACATAATCTGGGAAAACTGTGCACCGCGACACGGTATGCAATACCGTGCCACAGTGGACTGCGGCTGTCACGGCACACATACCGTGACACGGGAAATTCCTGTGTGCTTTTTTCGTACAAAACCTCACGCATTTTCTACACTTAGCCGCATTTTGGGTAATATTGTTTGCCGCGACACGGTTCTTTTTACTGTGTCACGGCAAACAGTACCGTGACACGGTGTTCAGTGCCTCGTCACGGTACACACACCGTGTCATGGCGCTTAATTAGGGTTTTTTCCTCGGATTTATCTCTTCTAGGGTTCTGTGGAGTCCCCTCTGTTCATTTCCTTTATAAATACACCTCTCATTTCCGTAGTTCAGGGCACCAAATCATTCTCTCTTCCTCTCTTATACACCAAAATAATTCTATCTTTCTCTCTTATGCTCTAGCCTAAATACTAGCCACCCTATTCTCTCATCATACATCCCTTAAGCACTCCAAGGATTCCATACTTGACCCGAGGTTCCATCCTTAAACCAAGGCGTGAAAGGTATAATTAACTGAGGGTTTTGACCAAATCAACTCTACTTTTAGTTAAGTTAATTTCAATTTGATTTATATTTTTATTGAAGTTACTAACAATTTATTCATGATGTAGCAATTTAAAGGAACGCGCAGAATGTGAGTAATTAATTAATTTAATTACTTATTTTATTTTATATTTCTAGTATCATGATTAGGGTTTATTATTATTTGATTTGACTAATGTTATTATGGTTAAATTGTTTTCAATATTAATGTCTATTCTATTATTATTTATGATCACCATATGTTTAAAGGGGAATATGTAATTGAAAATAACGCCTAATAAGATAATTTGGACAACCGGTTTAGGTTCCTTTTTAATCTTGTTGTTTAATGAAGTGATCTCAATATTTTAGAATTATGTGTTGCATTAATATTTAACCAATTTAGCATAATTATAGTTTGGAGAGAATTGAATATTTGTTTTCATGCCTTTGAGATCGCAGGAATACTTTTCACTATAAGAATCGAGTAGAGGCCAATACAGGCGAATGTGACTCCATGACTCACTTCGTACCATCATCCTCGATCCTCCATTCGTGATTCTGAACCATATGGAGTTATTAATCTCATGGATTATGAATGGAGTTTAACCTTCACGGGTCAATCGTTGTTGTCTTTCGTTGTCCCTTAATCGTGGTTGCCTTTTATGATCTGTGAACGATTTACAAGTTCCTTAAAAAGTTGTTGGCGGCTCCCTACTTTCCTTGTCCCTAATCGTGTCCCTAATCGTATATGTCAATTCCCACTTCTTATGATTACCAAGCATATTCATACATGCTCAACGTAGGCGCGCTTCAAACGACGCCTACAATTTGCCGACTCCACTGGGGAGGATTCTTGGTTATTTATCGATTTGAATGATCAGTATTTAATAAGATGAGTGGATGAGACTTAAAAGATTCTTGAATCGTATTCCTGTGATTAAATTGACATTTTTTGCATAAGCATAGACGTTTTAACGTCGCTTTTAGGTCTTTCCCGTAGGAAAAATTGAATAACTTGATCGTGAACGAAAAAAAACAGGGACACCAGTCAGATTTCCTGACTGCCGCACCACGGCATGACTGCCGTGTCACGGTACAGAATACCGTCACGCGTCGTTCTGTACCGTGACACGGTGCTTCTTGTCGTGTCGTGGCAGTCCTGAAATCTTTCCAGTGGCTTTATTTTCTTTTTTCATGGTCAGCTTCTTTCGATTTTTCTGAAAAAATGTGTGTGTTCTACATACTTCTTAGCCCCAGGGGATTTAAGCTCTATCAACCCAAAAATGCTCATGGCAATAAGGGTTCGAGTTATTAAATCCACCCAAACCATGGAGTCGAGTTTGATTTAATCACGAACTTACGGAGCCGCCTATTGGCATACACCCTTAAGGGAGACTGCTTTGCTAACGCGTTTAAACTCTTAACCATGGTACTCTTTTGACCCCAAATAAACCTGACCATAGTGGAACATAGAACTTGACCTTAAGTTGCGAACTCTTCTTTGCATCATTGTGCCTACGTATCCTATGTGTGTATATTTGATCGTTTTGATCCTAAACTTAATGATCTTTCTTTGTCTATGGTGTTTTAGTTTATGACTAATGAATTCCAATGGACCGTACTCATTTAGTTATTAGTGCAAACTCTAAAATTGAAAAAAACTGAAAAAAAAACACACAAAAAAACCTGCAACTGATCACCGTGCCACGGCAAAAACGCCGTGTCACGGCAACTTATACCGCAACATGGTACAGTTTGCCGTGTCACGACAGTATCACCATGCCACGGTGCCCAGGTTTTAGTCCAGTCAACTCATATTTTAGTCTTCCGTGCTATTTTGGGTCCTTGCGTCAGTCATTTTGGTTACCGTTCACATGTCTAGCCATACGATCATACCACGAGTTTTGTAACATCACTCAATCACTCAGGAGTCAAGTATTAGTCCACACACTTTCTTTATTTTTCGACTCAATTCGTGCACCATGTCGCTTATGATCGTATACTAGGTTCATGCACCCTCCCTTTTCCGTCATAAAAAATGAGTGGAATTTGTCTCACGTGTTTTCAAATGTCTATCTTTCACTCTTCATTTATTGATTTTGATCAGTGCGTCAAACCATTAAGTGAATTTATGTTATTTAACATAACTTAGTCAAGGAGCAGAGGTATATTGGTACAATTCGAGTCATTGCCGCATCAACCTCTTAGACCTAAGAGGCGTTCAAAGAAAACTTCGCCATCTCCACACCACTTATCGCCTTCAAACTACTTTCAGTTCATTCCAGTTCCACTAAAGAATATATTGAGAACATCAACAAATCCATCAAGGCACTGTCTACCATGATGCAAACCCTTACCACTAGGGTCACTAACGTGGAACAAAACAAGGTCACTGTTGCTACCCTTGACAAACTGAAAGAGCAGGTGAGCAAGATTTCTGAGGATTTCATCTATGTGGAACATCCTCCCACTCCTTTGGATATGAAGGACAGACTCCCTGAAAATTTCTCCACTGCTGATATCCCCAAGTTCAAGCCAACTGACAACCCAATGTTCCATTTGAAGGCGTTCTCTACAACCATGGCCCTCAAGGGGTTGGATGTAACAATCTTCCTATAGACACCCAAATGTGTCTCCCCAAAACCAAACCCGGTGAAGAATACCTTTCATGTCATTTGATTATCGAACAAAGCAAAAGTGTGGAAAGTCTAGTGATGAGGATGTTTTTATTAAAATATCTCTTCTTTCTGTTTTAGAAAATATTTCTTTTCTTACTCTATTTATGAAAATGTGCAGTCCAGTTTAGTTTGGTCCATGATATGGGTCCAATAATAGTTTAGTTGGATGGGGCTTGAAAAGACCTTTCCAACGATATATTATAAGCCCAATTCCGATGAATAATGAGGAAGTTATAGCCAAAGTACTAAACTGGGCTCAAACCGATTTTACCTACGGCCCAATGATCATGTGGAGGGTCCAAAGGTTTAATCCCATTCCTAAACTAATTAGGATTTAATTAGAAGCTTTTATAAGTTTCTAAAGGATCTTAATTATCCATTTTGAAATGATAAAATCAAGGAATTTGAAATTGAATAAAAACTTTCCTTTTTTAAAACTTTCCTTTTTTAGGTCCTAATTCTATTCGAATTTAAAGATGTTCAAAGACGGTCTGATATTACTTTCGTGCCTCATCATTTTTATCCAAGTCTTATATGGTTGGATAGATCTTGAAATTATCTTTCCAATGATATATTATAATATTAATTCCGAGCTATAACGAAAAAGATATGAAAGGAATATGAAACTCTATCCAAAACTGACACCCTTCCACTACTTCGGCCATATAATTTTATCTACAAACTATTTAAATCTGATTTTAATTGGGTTGGAAAGTAGACTTCAAGAGCTTTCCAACGACATATTATATGACTTATTTGGACTTTTGGATCAAAAGTTATGATAAAAACAATATTCGCAAAAACTACTGACCAGCGAGTTTTATTTCGATTCGAATTCGGATTTTTTTTCTTATTCTTCGACTCTCTTTTTTCCTATAAATAGAGGTCATATCTCCCCTTTTTTAAATCATCTACAACAATCATCTTTCTCCCTCTAAAGCTAGAAGCTTTCTCTCTCTATTCTTTTTCTAAATCTTCCCTCATACACAATTCCTCATACATTAGCACTAGACACACCTAGCCAAGTTCGAAGTTACCTTCGCACAAGACGTGAAAGGTTATAATTTCTGAGGTTTTGGTCCCTAATATTTTAATCTTTATTTAATTTAATTTTTTGATTTTATATTTTCCTTGAAGTTACTAACGCGTGTATTTTGTTATTAGAAAGAGGTACGAGGCATCAAAGTATGTAATTTTATTACTCTATTCTTGTAGAAAGCATGTTTAAATTCGTTTAGTTCCTAGTATCATGTTAGGATGTTATTATTGCTTTCTAGTATCATGTTTAGGGTGCCTTTTACTCTTTTCTAATATCATGTTAGTATCATGTTAAAGCTAAATCTTTGATCTTTATTGTTTAGTGACATGCTAGGGTTTGTTATTAATCTTGTTAGTATCATGCCTAGGATCTTGCTATTAATATTATGCTTTAACATGATTATGATAATTATGATTAATATGATTGTTATCATGATTATGATTATTATTTTTATGATTATTATGTTGCTTGATGTTTATTTATTGTTATTGCTTGATCACGCCTTTTATTCATGCCTAAGGGAATTTGTACTTGTCATCACGCTTAATAAGATAATTAATAATCTTGTTTAGGGCTAATATGATTATAATTCAAGTGATCGCCAATAATAGTTTTTCTTGTGCATTAATATTCAACCAACATAGATACACAGGTTTAAGGTTAACCTATTGTTTGCATGTTAGTCAGAAAGCGCACATGAATACGAGAAGAATGAAGTAGATGCCTATTATTAGGGTAGGTTCAATCTCTTTTAGGTTGGATTTGTACCCTCATCCCCGAACCCTATTTGGTTCAAGACCTTTTGGAGTTGACGATCTCATGGATCGTTAAGGGGTGTAATCTTCACCTTGTGAACGGTTTACAGGTTCCTAAAACTTGTTGGTGACTCTTTTGCTCTAGATTCCTTCCCATTGGACGCCACCATGCTTAAGTGTATGATCACAGTAGGGTTCAAGTTTGGGATAATGCTTGAAATATTCCCTACAGTTTTTAGCGACTCCACTGGGGAGGATTTCTATTTTAATTCCTGAAATCTATTTTGGCAATTATTTAGAATGAGTGGATGTGACTCGAAAAGTTCTAAGTATTTCATGTGCGTAATTTTGATTTGCATTATTGTCATATGCATAAAAAAGGTCCTCATTGGATAGACCATCCAAAATTAGTCAAAAACATAGAATTTTTACACGTAGGAAATTTAAGATATATCTTTCACAACTAGAATTGAAATAATACTGCGAAATCTGGAAAATTCTAAGAACGTAGATACCTGCTGAGGCATGTAGGAACTTGCGTCTAGAAAACAGGATTGTCACCTGTAAAGTGCTTCTTTCACCTGGCGACAGTTCTGTCGCTTGGCGACAGGGGTACTTTTGCGGCGACAGTCCCTGTAGTCTGGCGCCAAGTTCTTCCAATACCGAGCCAGAACTCTGGCTTCTTATTTTGACCATTTCTAGCACTGTTGGCTCGATTCTACTTCCTGATTGAGTTTTTCTCACTTTTCTGAAACCCATATGTGTTCTACATATGGACATAACCGTCTGGGGGTTCACGCTCCATCTACCCAATCGAACGCTCCTGGCAACGACGGGTACATCCGAGTTTGTGAATCCACCAAACCATGGAAGCGAGTTTAACTCACGGGGTCCCATCCACTCGTGCCAACCCTTCCAAAGGTAAGGCTTCCGCGCGGTGCATCCGGACTCATAACCATGGACCCTCTTTGACTAAACCATATCCTGAACTTTAGAGAACTAGAGCCATGGTTAGGTTGCAAACTCATTGCATCATATTGTGACTATTTGAACTATTTGTGCATTCTTTGCTTGTGCATACCCTATATGTGCTAACCGTTTGTTTGACTTGTGTTTAAGTATAAATAAACTAAACAAAGACTAAAGGACTTTGCTTAATTAATTAGTTAATTAATTTGGCTAATAAATATGTCTAAAATCGAGTCATAGTTCCTTTAAGTCAAATCGGATTTTTATTCCCGTATACTGCACAAATGTCAACTTGTTTTGGTCATAGACAGAGTTATAGGAAGAGGTACGAGTCGTATAACCTATGGATCTGTAGCCCCGAGTTTTATCTTTAATTTGCCGTTGGTTTCGCCCAATTCGGATTCACATATCAAAAGGTATGACTAAAATATTACAGCCTGTCCAGTTTAGTGCACCTATGTGAGGTCTTAACTTAGTCTTTGCTTGAGTCTAGTCACATAATCTAGCCACATGGTCATGACACGAGTCTTAAAATGTCACCTACACTCACTAGTCTTAGCACACACTTTGTATATGTCACCATGACCATGTCTTAGGTTCATGCATGAGTCGGTTTTTTCCGTCATTTGAGTTGGGGGTACATTCTATTCCTAATTTTTTTCATATCTCTCCATCTACATCATCTTTCCATTCTCTACATGCTTTCCCCATGTCACAATATTCATTCTTCCTACCTTCTTCCATCCATTGCATATTGAATAGAGTTGAGTCAAATAATTAACAATGAATATCCCTTAATTTCCCTTTCCACAATACTTGGTCAAGGAGAGAAGGACGACTAATCAAAGACAACACCTTTATTCAAGTTCAACTTTTTTTATAAGCCAATCGGTCGAAAAAGGAAAGCTAAGAAGATAATGGCAAGTCAGGAAGAAGTCAACGAACTCAAGGGACAAGTGGCTAACATGGCTGAAATGTTGAAGAATCTAACTCTCCAAATCAATGACCTTGTGAGACAACAACAAATGGAGCTCATGCAAGAAAGTTTGAACAGATTATCCAATGACTATAGATTCTAGGGCATTAGCTCATAAGGGGTCTCGGTGGACAAGGATCTTCTTCCGCAGAAGTTCAATGCCAATGACATCCCGAAATTCAAGGCAATGGATAACCCTTATTTTCATTTAAGAGTCTTTGAAACTGTAATGAATATTAAGGGAATAGATAAGAAAGCTTTTCATTATGTGTTTTCTCTATCTTTAGAAACTGTTTGTCAGCAGTGGTACTTTTCTCTTGATAAAGAGAAAACCTCTACTTGGGATGCTATTGTAAACGCTTTCATTGATAGATATAAATGAAACATTCAAGTCGAAACCGATTATAGACAACTTGAGATGCTAAGACAAAAAGAGAATGAAGGCTTTACTTTTTTCTTTAATAAGTGGAGGGAAACTTCCGCTAAGATGATTGAGGTGCCCTCCGAAAAAGAATCTGTGAGGATGTTTATCAAGAACCTCCAAGAGAAGTATTCAAAACATTTAAAGTATCAACATAATTTGAATACTTTCAAGGCTGTCTATGATATCGGTATTGAAATCGAAGATGACCTCGCAAAGCAAAAAGCTACTAACGATAGTAACCACAGTGGCTGGAAAGGAAAGAAGAATGGCAATCCTTCTTCTTCTGGAAACGCCCACTCTAGTAACAATGTTAGCACCTTTGATAATAACGGTGTCTTAGCTATGGATAATCAAGGATATAAAAAGAAACCCAGGAGAGAGTTCACACCCATTGCAATGACCTACGATGCTGCTTTCGATCGTCTCTACGATCGAGGATTAATCAAACCCATTGGCCCTACCGAGGATCCAACGCTAGAAAAGCGATCTTCAAGATGGGATCCCAATTCCTATTGCAAGTACCATCAAGGAAATGGTCATACCACCGATGAATGCTACAGGTTTCAAAATCTCATTCAAGATCTCATAGAAGCAAACAAGATCCCATTTCCTCTAGCTAGCGAGAAGACTAGGTGATGTTGAAGCAAACCACAAGACAAGAGGCGAGCGTCAACGACAAGATTTCATGACCTCTTTTTCTATTTCTTTTTCATTTTTCCTTTCCCCAATAAGTCTAGCAATAGGCACCTTCTTACTTAGATTTTTTTTATTTTATATGTTTCTTTTCTCCCTATAATAAAATAAGCATTTATTTTCTTGCATATGATCATTTCATTATATCGCATTGTAAAAAGGAAAAAAAAAAATATATATATATATATATATATATATATATATATATATATATATCCATGTCAAACTAAGTACAAGATATACCAATGATTTGAGGCACCCCTTGTAGCCACATCATATCACCTTTCACCCTTTAAATATGCAATCCTTTTTTGATAAACCACTTTGAGCCTCGTCTAACGATAAACCTTTCATTTTTCAACACATATCTACCTAACCTTGGGATGGGATGGTGTGCAACTTATGCAATTTTCAATTTCATAAAAAGCTTGAGTGACTTCAAAATATTAAAATAGCAAAACGGAAATAATAAAAGTGTACAAAAGGGCAAGTGTTCCAATGTCTTTGACATGAACATGTCTTTGATATGAACACGTCTCAGATTGCGTCTCTTATCGAGTGCTCGGTACCGTGCCTGAGAAACATGAATGCCAAGTGAGTGATAGACCGCATGATCGGGATTTCCCACACTTATAAATATTAAAAAAAATGCAAAAGCAAAAAAAGAAAAAAGAGTTAAAACACTCAAGCATAAAAATACAAAGATTCAAAAGCAAGGTTGTACACCTTGGGGGCTTACCTAGGGCGTTGAGCCTTTATCCCCTTCTTCTTCAAACCTTCAGCCTAACCACGTTACAATCCTTAAAAGACCTCTTTGAGGAATACACATACTTGTGCGACGTTCGGCTAGAGCTACGTTCGGCCTGATTCCTAACGGATACGTAGGCAACCTCACATCGAGGTGCGGCCGTAATACACATGCATTCATATTCACATTCACACACTCACACTATGATCATATCAAAGGATTTCCAATGCTCATCCTTTTCCACTTAGAGCTAGACTTGGGGGCTTGATGCTCACATCATTAGCTTACCCAGCCTAAGAGTCACCACCATTTGACTCCTTTCAATATATTTTTCCACACACTTAGCCATTGCAGCCTAACCTTAGTGTCACTTTCACACACTGCACAGATACATGACCAAATAGTCCTTCCCTTAGGAACCATTTGTCATGAAATCTTAACACAACGTTGGAGCATACTTTGTCATAACAAAATCACTCATCACTCATCATTGCATCACAAAGTATGAAGTACTTAGCCTCCGCGCCTAAGTTACCTAAATACTTTCATTATCGAGTCAACCAGGATAGTCTAAGATGTTACAATCCTTGTACTGTGAGAGACAACGTTAACGGATTAAGCTCATTCAACATGCACCTTCAAAAACTTCGCTTCTTTCTTTTTTCGCGTCTTTCTTTTTCGGGAGAAAGTCGGTACCCTCTACAAAAATGACGAAAATTTTTGTTTTGCATTTTCAAATCGCACGATCACATTACAATGCACACACGAGTCATGTACACATTAAGTCATGTTGTGTTATCACATCGAGTTAAGTCTACACACACGAGTCGATTTGAGTACATCAAGTTACACGTCGAGTCAAGCAACACTAAGTCTTAGGTCAACCCTAAAGAAAGATAAGCAAAGTCCTATAATCCAAAATATAAATGCAGGTACATTCTAGTGAGCAAGAACATTCTCGGATTTTTTCGAAAAAACCGCGAATGAAAACCTAACTCCAGCGTCAGACGACAAGGCTGTCGCTTGGTGACAGAAGAAAAGCGCGGAGCCAGATTCTTCTAGAAGGCGCCTGTGCGGCGACGCAATGCATGGCCCCATGTTAAATTATGCGGATCTCATACAGCAATTTCGGGTTCCTTGGTACGCCAGTTAGCCCCTATAAGCAAATTGACATGATTAGTAGTCGGCTCGATTACAATCGCAGTAAGTGATTGACCTCACAACGATCGTCTTACTTAGCTTAAGCGCCTAAGCATTGGCTCATTACAAGCACCAAGGCATCGGTTCAAAAGCAAGCACTTATACGATAATTTTTCCAAGATTGGATTGTCATCCCTAACTGACAATATTTCCAAATATGGATTATCGCGCATCTTCTTATACGACAATTTTTCCAAGATTGGATTGTCATCCCTTCGGCAATGTTTTCAAGCATGGATTGTCGTACTCCTTCTCTATTTGGCAAGTTTTTCCAAGTTCGGATTGTCATACATTCATAAAATCTTCGACAATTTTTTCCAAGATTGGATTGTCATCTCTAGCAAAGTTTTCCAAGCGTGGATTGTCGTGCTCTTTCTCTGTTTGGCAATTTTTTCCAAGTTCGAATTGTCATCTCTGGCAAGTTTTTCAAGATTGGATTGTCATACACATAGTTCCCTATGGAAAAAAATTTCAAAGGATTGTCGTAGGTCCCTACTCATCATAAATTTCGGCAAAGGTTCCTCAAACGTGGATTGTCATTCATTTCAGTAAGTGGCAAATTTTCCCGAAGTGGATTGTCGGTCGACTCTTTTTTCGCAAATGTTCCAAGACGCGAATTGTCAATTGTGGCAATATTTTCCCAAAAGGATTGTCGCATAATATTGGCAAATTTCCAAGGTAGATTGCTTTCAAGAGTTATATTCCAAGATGTGGATTGTCGATCGTAGCAAAGTTCTTATGACAGATTGTTACGAAGCATTGGCAACTTTTCCCAAAATTGGATTTTGGCAAATTTTTTGAGATACGGATTGTCGCTTCATCGTAGCAATATTTCCAAGGATGGATTGTTACGTGGCACTGACAACTTTCCCTAAATCGGATTGTCATACATCATACAAGAGTCGTGTTGACAACTGTTCCTAAAGAAAAGAGGATTGCCATCACCCAAAGCATCAACAGTAAAATTCAAGCAGCATTAAGGATCGACAGGCGTTGATCTTCGATAATTTTCTTCGGAATATTATCACGACAACTGAAGGTGATTTCAAGCGGAGTTATCTTCAATCGTGTTCCCTAAGATGTGGAAGATGGTCACAAAGCGGAAGAAAATTTGAAGGCATTCTCTACAACCATGGCCCTCAAGGGGTTGGATGTAACAATCTTCCTATAGACACCCAAATGTGTCTCCCCAAAACAAAACCCGATGATGAATACCTTTCATGTCATTTGATTATCGAACAAAGCAAAAGTGTGGAAAGTCTAGTGATGAGGATGTTTTTATTAAAATATCTCTTCTTTCTGTTTTAGAAAATATTTTTTTTCTTAATCTATTTATGAAAACGTGCAGTCCAGTTTAATTTGGTCCATGATATGGGTCCAATAATAGTGTAGTTGGATGGGGCTTGAAAAAACCTTTCCAACGATATATTATAAGCCCAATTCCGATGAATAATGAGGAAGTTATGGCCAAAATACTAAACTGGGCTCAAACCGGATTTTCCCTACGGCCCAATGATCATGTGGAGGGTCCAAAGGTTTAATCCCATTCCTAAACTAATTAAGATTTAATTAGAAGCTTTTATAAGTTTCTAAAAGATCTTAATTATCCTTTTTGAAAAGATAAAATCAAGGAATTTGAAATTGAATAAAAAAAACTTTCCTTTTTTAAGTCCTAATTCTATTCGAATTTAAAGATGTTCAAAGACGGTCAGATATTACTTTCGTGCCTCATAATTTTTATCCAAATATTATATGGTTGGATAGATCTTGAAATTATCTTTCCAATGATATATTATAATATTTATTCCGAGCTATAACAAAAAAGATATGAAAGGAATACGAAACTCTAGCCAAAACCTGAAGGAAGGAGAGCCAAGTGGAATCCCAATGCCCACTGCAAGTTCCATCAAGGAAGGGGCCACACTACCGAGCAATGTTGGAATTTGAAAGACGTTATTCAAGATCTTGTCGATGCCAACAAACTTCATGTCCCTCCAGGCGGCAAAAAATGATAATCAGCAATGAAGACAAGCGCACGGCGAGCCTTTCGTGTAGGATTTCATGATCTTTTTTTCATTCCCTTTCTCCCTTTCAAGTCTAGCTTAGATTTCCCTTTCTATTATTTGATCATTGTGTTTGTTTATTCACCATTTCCATCAATAAGATGAGCATTATTTCTTTATATCTCGATCATGACTTTCTTATGCATAAAAAAAAATGAATTGCCGGACTAATCAGAAGGTACATAAATGATTTGAGGCAACTTTGCAACCCTGTCATTCCCTTTAAACCATTTTCAATCACATATCCATTTCTTCATCAACGACTTTGAGCCTCGTCCAACGATTGACCTTATTTATTCAACCCACATTCACCTAACCCTGGGATGGAAAGGTGTGTAATTTGTATAACATTCAACAAGCAAAAAAAAAAAAAAAGTGCAGCAAAGTAATAATAAACAATGTCTAAGGGCAAGTGTTCTAATGTCTTTGATATTGTAGACATCTACTTTTGGCCTCCTGTCCCGACAGGAAGTGCTATGACGATAAATAAAATCATCTTTGTGTTGGATCAACGTGAAGAATGCTTATGGACAACTAATTAAGTCACTAGAATGTAAAAGGACTAGCCTAACCCAAAACAAAATGAAGTAAGGTCCAAATTAACTAAGCCCGATCATAATCAGGCTTAAGCCCGAGGTTAAAACATAATTTTGACGGATTTAGAGGCGCCTAGGTTAAAAATTAATGCCGCCATAGAAAAATCCGCGCGCATCTCAATGAGTCCCGCTGGTGTGGCGCGCGCAACTCACAAGGTTGCGCATGACACCCAGCGCGGCCTCTAGTGATGCGCTCGCGGAAGATTCAGAATTTCATAAAAATATAAAATCGAATCTTACCATACTACCGCGCGCAAGACATTCAGTTGCGCTGCATATAGCAACACATCTAAATCACTTGCGCTGGGCTGTCGCACGCAACCCATTCAGATGCACGCGACACCTGCTGCGACAAAACACTCAAACCCTAAACGCATCCATTCCCTGTAAATAGAGGCTTAATACGAGGCTTAAATAGATAAAAATTAACCTAAAACTCTAGCAGAAACTTTGTGAAACTTATGTACTACCAACCCTCTTGTCCTAAACACTCGCCCCTCTCAATACTTGTTACGACAGTGGAGGTTCTCGAACAAGAAGGAGTTCATAAGTGTTCTAAACGAAGATTTAGCAAGGAAAAGTGGTAAATTTTCGAGCACTTAGATCAATCTCCTTTATTTTCTTGTCTAAATAACTTTTAATCAATTAATTAGATTATTTGATCACTTTAAACGAACTTTTAATTAATCAATTTCACATAGTATCTTACGTTAAATAAAGAATAGAAAAAATAATTAATTGTTGTTTGATCACTTAAGACAAGGCGAATATTGTTTATTTCTTGTTCTTTCCACGAATTTGTATCAAATAAGAAAAACGACTTTTGCAATGTAATTCCTATGTGATTGACGCGTGTAAATAAAATCAACTAACTTAGTTTTTAGGTATCACGTTACATATATTGTTTGGTGATGAAATTGTGAAAAAGGAAGAGCTAGTAGAGGCCGCACTAGGGCTAGGATAGCGATTCCCCCCTAAAGGGAACATTATCTTAGTACTCTCGCTTCCGAACTCATTTCTGGTACACGTAGACAATTATCGTAGCCTCGCTCGTTTATTTTTAAAATCATATTATTTTTCAAGGTGTTTTTATGGCTTAATTTTTCTGGTTTTAAGTTGCTAATTAGATTAGTAGCTTGTTTTATTAATTTTAATCCTGTATTAGAGCTGACTTCAGCTTCCGAACCCAGATTTCGACCCATAAATAGTGAATTTTGGGTAGAAAAGGCGTTTTGGAAATGGTTTTACCCTCTTAGGACTTTACTTTTAGCCAAAAAAACAACCAGAAATGCACTTTTCGAGGGATTTTTCGTTTTGACGTAAAATTTTAAGTCTTTCTAACCTTAAAAATTAATTGCATATTTATGGTGGTTATGTAATTGGTTCAATCCTTATTTTATATGCAATTTTAAACCTCTTTAAACATGATTACTTGGTAGTAATTTGTGTTTGAAAGCTTGGTTTTATTTTTCACATAATTGCAAATTAATTGCATTAAATGTGAAATTGTTGTTCTTTGAGGCTTCTAAGTACTAAAGATTCAATCTTTAATGTTAAGTGATTGAAACTTTGAGTTACTAAATTCCATGAATTTTTATTGAACTTTGTTGATTTAATCATTTTTAAGTTGATTGGAATCATAAAGTTTGAAACTTGTGATAGAAATTTGTTTATCTTCATATTAGAAGATATAATTTTTCAAGGATTCACAAGTATTAAAGTTGGAATCTTTATTGAACTTATGTTCATATTTCCAACTCCCTCTTACTTTGTCAAAATCTCAAGATTAATTTGAATTGATTAAATTAATACTGAAAAATTGCCTTATTTATTTTGTTGCACCAAGTTAAACCAATTTTATTAAAGAATGGTTCTTGGAAATAATTTTGGTTAAATGCACTTGGATGGATTTTATTTGAGTTAGACTTGTTTAATTTCATTTTGCACATTACATTAGTTCTAAAAATAATTTAGAGTTAATTGTTAAGTCACGAGAAACTCGGGTTTAAAACCCGAGAGTATGGCACGCAAACCAAGACAACACCCTTCAGCAAGCCACTGTTGGTGCGTGGCTGGTGCGTCCGAGGCAGCAAGCACCACTGCCAAGCAGCAGCGTGCCGTAACAGCATAGTTGTGCGTGTTAGCCACTACTTTATGTGGACTTGCTGCTCGTGTGTGGCTTAGTCCGGCAATGGTGTGCGGGGGATGTGCTGCGAGGCTTGTGGCATGGTGCGCATAGCTAGCAAGCTTGTGCGGCCTCGTGGCTTGTGTTCTTACACGCCTAGTAGAAGAGTCGATGTGTATGCGGTATTCTAAGCTATGGGTGTGACGCTTAGCATGAGTCACGGCTATGCGCACCTCCCCTTAATTAGCACATATACCCCGGGTTTTAAGGCAATGCTATTTTGCGGATTTTACTATTTTTATTATTTTTATTAATTTAATTTGGTTTTAATTATTTTAATAAATTTTTGGAGCCTAGGCCTCGGTTTTTTAAGCGGCAGTTGCAAAAAATTTATTTTGGCAAATAATTGGGTTTTACCGGCTTAATTAATTGGATTAATTAAGATGGATGCGAAATTTAGTGGGAGCTTCAAATATTAATTGTGCTTATTTACACAATCGGTTAAAACAACTTTGACTAGTTTTAATTAGGCGTGTTAATCGGATTAACCACCTAGATTAGTTACAAGTTATCGCGTGTTTATGCATTGTTACTTGTTTTATCATTGTGAAATGCATGGGCCATTCACAAATAGTGAATGGATAATGGAATGTATATTCTCTAACAGGTTTAATAAAATGGCAACTAGTGGGGCCCGATTAGGATAGAAAATACGGACTGCGATCCGTGATGTATTTTTGTAAATCTAAATACGGTCTGCGTACCGTTGAGTATTTTTGTACCTTAATATTTAGATTAGTCCTAATCGTAGATACTAGTAGTTGCATAATTTTGGTCAAGTCTTAAAGACGGAGGTTCTTGGAAGACGAAGCCATGAAGTTGCAAAAGAATACCTTTTGAAGACTTAAAGAATTCAAGGGGTCATGCTAGTTGCCAAATATGCATCAAAATGCTTATGCCTTACATATTTATGATCATTTATATATGAATTATATGTTAGATGCATGTTTAGGATTTCGAATGTTGTGATGATTAATTAAGTTCACTTAAATCAACCAACATAGAAACCCTAGGTCCCTAAATATTGAGTAAAATTGCCATTCCAAAACAACACTTATCGACCTATTGAGAGTAGTGATGGGCGTACCGGGTATGCAAGTTGGTTTTGGTTGTACTCAACGATATGAGTGATGGAGTCCTAACATGTCGTGGAGAAGTGAATAAATTGTTAAGAGAGCATTGGATGCGACGATTTATTCAACCAAGAGTGGCTTGGAGCCATTAGCAAAGCGTTGTTTACCTTGGGAGATTGAGTGCTAAGACAAGCCAAAGCATGCTTAGTCACTCTTTGTTTCCTTGGATCTTGGAATCAACTTATTTTCACAAAATAGGGACAATTTTATGTGTAAATAAGACGTTAAATAAGTTTGAAATATGCATGAATTAAATACAATCTTATTTAAGCATCATGAATGGTTTTTCATTAAAATTCTTTCAATTGTAGAATCATGTCTTCAACTATCAACAACAATCTAATATTCCCAGATCTTCCCGAGAAGTTACCATTTAGCTTAAATTTGGTAAACTTCAAGGAATGGGAAGAAGAACTCCGTATGACCCTCCGCAGTTGCTACCTAGAGCATATCTTGGATACACCCATCCCGAGTTTCTACTCAAAAGGGGTTATGAGCGATGAGGCTCATGAGGAGTGGAGTTATGATTACAAGAGAGTCTCGCGACTCATGGAAAACTCCATTTCGGAACAGTGGAAGAAAAAATTCTCCAACTACCTTCCGGATGTACTCCTCAAGGCTCTATAAGATGTGGTCAATCTGAGGGTCACAATGAGCGACAGGGGCAACTATGATGGACTTGTGGAGATAGTGACTAGGTCACTGTCTAACATGAGGATCAAGCCACCGCAAGATGGGTGTCTCAGCAAAGAGAGGCAAGAAGTATGGGCCAAGGTCTATAGTGCAAGACTTAGACCCGGGATGCCACTTCAAGCCCATGTGCAAAAGATGACAAGGTTATTTAACCATCTGGAATTGATTGGTAGGCCGGTGGAGGATGAGAAAGGCTCATATGCTTTTAAGCTCACTCCACTCGGGGTACATTGAAATTAAGATGCAACTTACCAACAATCGGAACAATCTATCTTACAAGGAAGTTGTCCAAGAGCTCCAGATTACCTATTCTTGCAAGGCGGCTAAGTTTGCTCTAAGGCCCAAGAAGAAGGAGTTTAAGAACAAGGCTAAGATGCGCTGCTTCTATTGTAGTAAGCAAGATCACTATAAAAGAGAATGTAGCGAGTATCTGGAAGATGAGGCAAGAGGAAAAACAGCCTCAATCTCAAGTATCATCTTAACACTTGAATACAAGCAATTTATAAGGTATTAGATACCGGAAAATTGACTCACTTTGTGCTCCTATTTCAGGAACAAAGTGAGCGGCGCTTTTCAAGTGGACATGAGTACACAAGTGGAAGATGATGATAATCTATCCAAAGAAAGCTTGTAATCTCATGTGTTTTGTCTAAATTCTTAAAATTGTTGAGTTTTATCTACCATACTTTGATCTCATGATGTTAGACGTCATTTTAACTTTGATCACAAGAATTTTGTTTCATGTCTTGTTTATATTTATGGAAATGACACTTTCGTGTGTTTAGACAAAATTTTTTATTATGATACCAAAATAGCTAAGACCATGGAGTCAAATCAAACTTACTTGTGGCATTGTCGTCTTAGCCACATTAACATCAAACGCATCAAGAAGCATATACAATAAGGCGTTCTTGACTCTTTAGATTTAGAATCTTTTGAGAATTGCGAAGGATGTTTATTAGGCAAGATGATAAAGCAGCCATTCTCCAAGTTGGGAGAAAGAGCAGGTGACTTATTGGGTCTAATACATACCGATGTTTGTGGACCAATGAGCTCCGCCACAAGAAATGGACATCGATATTTCATCACCTTCACGGATGACTATAGTATATATGGCTATGTCTACCTCATGTCGCGTAAATATGAATCGTTTGACAAGTTCAAAGAATTTCAGAGTGAAGTGGAAAAATAGCTTGGCAAGAAAATCAAAGCCCTTCGATCGGATCGAGGTGGTGAATACTTGAGCCAAGTATTCGATGACCATCTGAAAGATCATGGTATGCTTTCAGAACTGACACCTCCGGGAACTCCACAATGGAACGGAGTATCCGAACGGAGAAATCGAACCTTGTTAGACATGGTACGATCAACCATGGGTCTTAGTGATCTTCCTATCTCTTTCTGACACGCACTTTTAACCGCGGCACTAACACTGAACCGTGCTCCATCGAAAGCTGTAGAAAAGACTCCATACGAGTTATGCACGAAGAAACCTCCTAGGTTGTCTTTCCTAAAGACATGGAGATGCAAAGCATATGTCAATTTCTAACAAACTTCATCCCAAATCTGATAATGTTTAGTTTGTGGGCTACACAAAAGAAACCATAGGGTATTACTTCTACAACAAATCGGAGAACAAAGTGTTTGTTGCTCGCGATGGTGTCTTTTTGGAGAAGGAGCACCTTTCCAAAATGACATGTGGGAGGAAAATCGAACTCGACGAAGTTCGTGAAGATGAGCAACAAAATCAGAATGACAGTCAAAGCGCTCAAATAGCATCTGTTGACGAAGGTCAAAGTGATCAAAGTATGCAAAGTCGAACCGACAATGCAAATGCTCAGTCCATTACCCTACGTAGGTCTCAGAGGCCGAGATCTCAACCTGATAGATATCTTGGTTTAGTATTAACCGAGAATCAGGACATCCTGATCATGGATGGAGATGAACCGACAACCTACAAGCAAGCGATGGCAAGCACCGACTCTGCTAAATGGCAAGAGGCCATGAGATCTGAAATGGATTCCATGTTTGAAAATCAAGTCTGGGACTTGGTTGACTTACCCGAAGGTTACACACCTATCGGATGTAAGTGGATTATCAAGTTGAAAACCTACAAAGAATGAAATGTATTCATTTACAAAGCTAGATTAATAGCAAAAGGTTATAGACAAGTTCATGGTATTGATTACGATGAAACCTTTTCTCCAGTCGAAATGCTTAAATCCGTTCGAATCCTCCTAGCGATTGCTGCATATTACAACTATGAAATATGGTAGATGGACATCAAAACTGCCTTCCAAAATGGTATTTTGGAAGAAACTGTGTATATGACATAGCCTGAAGGTTTTTTCGACCAAAAAAACGCTGGAAAGGTATGCAATCTTAAGAAGTCCATTTATGGATTAAAACAAGCAAGTAGAAGTTGGAATCTTCGATTCGATGAAGCCATCAGTAAGTTTGGTTTTATCAAGAATCCAGATGAATCTTATGTTTACAAGAAGGTCAGTGGGAGTGACATCGCCTTCCTTGTCTTATATGTCGATGACATATTACTCATTAGAAATAGCATTCCGTTATTAGAGTCTGTAAAGGCTTGGCTCGGAAAATGTTTTTCAATGAAAAACTTGGGAGAGGCTCAGTACATACTAGGCATCAAGATCTATAGGGATTGATCGAAAAGGATGATAGGATTGAGTCAAAGTACTTATATTGATAAGGTACTAGCCCGTTTCCAAATGGAAGGGGCCAAGAGAGGTCACCTACCCATGTCACATGGCATAACCCTAAGCAAGAAGCAGTGTCCTAAGACACCTGATATATACTAGTCTTATTGGATCGATCATATATGCCATGATATGTACTAGGCCAGATGTATCATATGCCTTGAGCGCTACGAGCCGACACCAATTAGACCCAGGAGAGGCGCATTGGAGTGCGGCTAAGAATATCCAAAAGTACCTGAAAAGGAACAATGATAAATTCATGGTCTATGGTGGCAGAGATGAATTAGTTGTTGAGGGTTATACCGACGCAAGCTTCCAGACAGACAGAGACGACTTCAAGTCACAATCTCGGTACATATTCTGTCTCAATGGAGGAGCGTTTAGTTGGAAGAGTGCTAAGCAAAGCACAACTGTAGATTCTATAACTGAAGCCGAATACTTGGCAGCATCTGCGGCATCTAAGGAGGCAGTTTGGATTCGCAAGTTCATTGGTGAACTTGGTGTTGTACCCTCCATCGAGGGACCAATAGACCTCTATTGTGACAACAATGGAGCTATTGCGGTGGAAATCAGAAGGTGAAATCAGAATTTGTAAAGTTAGAACGGATGACAATGTAGCCGATCCACTGACTAAACCTTTGCCTCAAGTGAAGCACAACAAGCACGTTAAGGCAATGGGAATCAGGCACATCAGAGATTGGCTTTTATTTCCTTATTTGAGTGTTTTAATTAATTTTGGACAATTCTAATGTAAAGCACTCTGATGAACCATTCAGTTTTGGAGTAATTAAATTTTTCATGCGATTTAAATCACTCCGTTGGCTATTTAATTGTGGTTTAGAATTAAATAATGAGTCCATTCGATTCTTGGAATATTCAAAATAGGGTATCAAGACCAGTCTTTGTAAGGAAACACCTATTAAGTGAACATTGAATGTTATAATCGAAAATTATCCCTAATCGAGGTCATTTAAACGATGGACGATTAATGACCATTTGAGATTAGTGTGTAATTTGATTTATAGCACTGTTTCTTGTGATACAAGGACATGATTGTCATGAATCATTTGCACAGGTATTGGTTTAGAACCATACTGGATCGACCTATGAGAATACTTTAAGAGATTAAAAAATCGTCATAAGTATACTTCTCATTATTGCTATCGGAACCTTTTTCCTCGACCATGAGTATTGTGAGCTTTCTTGTTTTAGTACTAGTCCGCTTTGATGATTGTCAAACGTCTGCCGTAATAGGGGATTATAACGGCATCACTCGGGCGGCTAGGTCCTCTAAGTAAGAGAAGTTACATTACAAGATTGGAAATGTCCTCCTATTAACGATAGGGAAGATGTCTTTGTTGTTTACAAGGCCTCTCGTAGAGCTAGACTGTAAAATGCATGGCCGTGCTCGGATGGATTTTAGAAATCATCTGTTTATTGATAGTCGGACTCGAAATCGAGAAACACTTCTGGACGTAATAAGGATGACAAATTAATCTTACCTTATAGTTCATGAAGAGGCATTAAGCGACATAGGAAAAGGGTTATACACTAAAAGCACACTTGTCCGGAAGGACAAGTAAGAGATTGAAAGGAATAGTGTCCTTCAAACAAGTGTATTATTCCGATAGGGGGTGCAAAATTATTAGAAAGCTAATTCTTCAGTAAGGTCAAGTGATTGGAATGCCTGGGTGTAGGCCGCTTCCGATCAGTAATATTAATGCATAATTAATATTACAGCTTAATCTTGACTGAACCCTTCGGGTCACACCCAAGCAACTCACAAGCCGAGGCGACGAATTAATTAGGAATTAATTAATAAGTCGACCGAGTAATTAATATTTAGACGTCGGAAATTCGAGCTTGGAGCGTCGGAAGTCGAGTCGAAAATAGTAAAAAGACAAGACGTGAAAATAATAATAAATCAATAATGACCAAAATACCCCTAGCATCGAAAAACCAAGTGCTAGGGGTGCAGAAAATGCTAGCAGCACGCACCAAGTACGGGGCTAGGCTAGCATACCGCAGCTAGCAGCCAGCACTAGTGTGAGTGGCTGTGCTAGCATACGGCAGCTAGCAGCCCGCACAATTGGTGTGTGGCTTGCTAGGCTGTGGCAGCTAGTAGCCCGCACCAATGTGCGAGACATGCTAGCAGGCCGCAGCTAGTAGCCTACACCAATGTGCGAGGCATGCTAGTAGGTAGCAACTAGCAGCCCGCACAATGTGCGTTGCGTGCTGGCAGCTAGCCTCGGCCAAGCAGCCCGCACTTGGTGAGTGGCCTGCTGGGCCGTAGCACATGGCAGCCCACCTTGGGTGCCTTGGTGCCCAAGTGTGGGTGCCACGTGGCGCAATTTTATTGGCGCTATGGGGTTGAGGTGGCTGGTTATGGGAATGAGAGTGGGGAGCAAGTTTGGTCCCCCTCCTCCAAATGGTCCTCACCTATTCCTCCTTGTATGCTTGCCACTTGTTGATTTATCACTAGTTTGATTATTAATTTTGTTTTAGCTTTAAAATAAAATGGGAAAATCAAATTCTCCCACATTGATGGGAGAGCTTTTCACACTCTTGCATTTCCCTATAAATACCCAACTTGGGGTATTGGGAAAAGCACTTGAGTAAGAATTGGAAAAGGCATCACTAGTAGTGAAAACCTTTGAACTCAAGATTTGAAAAAGGCATCACCATTGTGAAAACCTTTGAACTCAATTACTCGGGTTTCGGTCGGGCCTTGCTAACTCCAAAGCATTGGACCTAGTAGGTGTTCGAGTTGTGGGTGGACTTCCGTTGGAGGTCGTCGTATTTTCGAGGCTTGCTTTCGAAGTAAGAGCCCCTCGAGGTCGGGCGAAGCACGCGTTAAAGGTATAATTATTATCTTAATCTTGTCATTAAGTTTATTATGTTTATGGTTTATTTATTGCGAGTGCGGTCTTGGTTTTGGGTTTGTTTCCGCGATGAGTCGGACTCACCAAACCCCAACACTCCCTAACCTATATAAAACAATCATTTGCTTAATCCCAAAAATCCAAACTCCAACAAAAATCTCGAGCTTTAGGCCCATCAACCTCGTCAATTGTTGTTACAAGTTTGTGTCCAAGATTTTGGTGAATCGAATTAGACCTCATCTAAATTCGATTATTTCCCCTAACTAAAATATCTTTCTCGCGGATCGTAGCACTGACATTAATTTCATTATTGCCTCCAAGATTGTTCATTCAATGGGTAAAAAAAGAAGGGCAGGAAGGGTATTTTCGCTTTGAAAATTGACCTTGAAAAGGCTTACAACATACTCGAGTGGCCTTTTATTCGTCATTGCCTCCTATTTTTCAATTTCTCCCTTGATACAATTGATCTCATTATGAGTTGTGTCACAACTGTTTCTTCTTCCATCCTTATCAATGGACATTTCTCCCATTCCCTCACTCCTTGTAGAGGCTTGCGCCAAGGCGACCCTCTCTCCCCTTACCTATTCATTATTTGTATGGAATACCTCTTGAGGATGATCCATAAAGAATGTGATGTAGGACTTTAGTAGGTACTATAATGCGGAATTTCACGAATCATATTCGTTTGCACATAAACATGATCTACAAGCATAACACATAAAGAATCACATAATACATACCTTTGACGCGAGATTTCCACAAGTGATTGACCACGAACAATTAGGAGAATAAGAGCCCCAAGTGTTGCTTCTCTACTTAGTCCACGGGATATGATGGAACCTCAACTATTTCTAGATAGTCGGGCATAAACACTTCAAACCACCTTCAACAGAGAGGGGAGGAGAAAACCGAGCCACAAACAACCACGACCACCACCGTGCACCACCGGCGTGTGCGGACGTGAGGGAAGAAGAGAGAGTGAGTACGTGAGGCTTTTAGGGTTTGGTTTCTCACTAGTCAATTCTCAATTGACTAATTAAGTGTATTATTTCAAACCCTAGGCAAGGCCTCTATTTATACATCACATGTATAATTAGAGTCCAAACCAAGCCCAAACTACTCCCTCTTCAATCCCATATGGCCAGCCACTCCATGAGGCCCAATAATGGGCTTCTTTCATTTGTTCAATCCATCACCCTTTTATGTGACCTTATAGGATCCATTCTATTAGGCTTTGGACTATTTGACTAGCCCAAAGATCATTAATCATGTCTAGCAACAAATAATGATGACCCAAAAGAATGAACTTATTATCTTCATAATATCGATCCATCATACATCTAGTAATTGCACTTGACAAAGATATAAACCCTTCAATCTCCCACTTATCTGAGACAAGTGTGCAATATTCAAATTCCTTAAGTCAATGTGTGTCGATTTGATAATATGATTGCATCTCATGTCGTGATCATATTAATCTACAAATCTTTTCTTGAAACCTAAGTTAGAATTACAAAACAAATGATTACTGAGTAACATTTGAGTGCGGCCACACGTTCTCTAAATTCTCCCTCTTCAAGGGACCAAGACACATTCCTAATTAAATAGGTAGACTCAATCCAATCTTATGGCAACCAAAGCTCCCACTCAATTCTTGAAGTAACCGAAAAACATCCTTTATAGCCCCCTTTTACGGCATGACGTTTGAATTTACCACAGTTAAATCAATCATTGAATGGAATCAGTGTTCCACTCATGTCAAAGGAATCCACTAATATATCCGAAAGCTCTATACTTGAACTTCAAAGTAGGTCTATAGTTAGATCATGCATCATTCATGCATATCCATGTGATTAACCGAGCATCATCACTATGCCCTTATAACCCATGAAACTGCGCTATCCAATCAATCTTACATGCTATTCCATTTATTAAAATCATTTATGTCCACTTTAATGATTTCAAACTAGGAACTTAAATAATATATGAACTTTGTTCACCTGTGGGGTTTCATTCACCAGGTCATCAACCTGATGAGCCCATCAATCCATAATTATTTTGGACACTTTATTTAACATTAAAACCATAATTAAATAAGATTGAAACTTTATTTCAATTGATAAACATAATTCTGCAAGTTGATGTATTGTTTATGTAATATGTTTTCTCAAAACATACCGAACTTAAATTACAAAACTTGCTTCAATCCAAGAACCTTAATATGACTCTCATAACTTGGTCATGAAAGGGGTTTAGTAAGTGTAATTCATGAGACATTCTCATAAATATGATTTTTGCAATTTCTAAATTTTAATAATATATTCATCTCCATACACTAAGAACTTTCTTTCATCCTTTTGCAAGGAACTTAGGAATTTCTAATTTGTATTCCAACGTCACATTGGATTTCGATTGAAATCTATCATCACTTGTTCTTAAAACACGTGAATCAAATAGATGAGAATATTCCATGACATGCATGATGCTTCCTTTGCAAAATGAATAAGGAGCATTACTCAAAAACTCAATTTTATCAACCTTTCTTAAAGTATTGAATCTTTAAGCAACGTGCCATGTTATATGGGATTAAAAGTCATTTCAATATAATGTTGAACCTCATAAGAATCTCATCCATATAAGTTTCTTAACGAAGCTTATTCAAACATCCTTCGAGACCTATCTCTATAGATCTTGAATCCCAAATGTACTCATCATCCTCTTCAAGGTTTTTCATACAAAATGCATTAACCATCACTTGACTCTTCGAGTAATGAATAATCGCTCTTTGTACTAGACCAAGAAGACTTTATAGCTTCCACTAAACATCTTGTATACACAAGACCTTTCCTTTATTTTATGAGAACATCAAACAATTTGATTAACTCACAAAATTAAGAACATTAATTAACTCCATGATGCTCTCTTTGATCCATAAATGAACCTCTTATACATCTCTAGGATTTTTTGATTTTCAAAGCCATTCTGATTGTATCGTATACAAATATTCTTTCATGAACAATTTCAAGAAAGCATTTTGTAATCCATCTACCAAATCTCATAAGGTCGAAATCACTAAAGTATCTTTAATAGACCTTTGCAATATGACTAATATAAATGTTTCATCGTAGTCATAGTCATACTATGAATTTTTTGAATCCTTTAATAAGTCTTTGCTAAATTAGAAAACACTTTTCGTTCTTGTCTATTTTGCTTAAAATGGGTCTCACCCAATTAGGCAAATTAATCAAGTGTCGTACACTTACAGGCTTGGAACCTATTTCATACTTCATGGTTTTTAAACCACCTAAAGTTATAGCTTGTCAAATCATCTTTCTTAATTACTTGCATAATAATTATGTTCCAAAATCGATATTTTAGAACTCTTAGTTAATATGAAATCATATTTCTTTGGCTAAGTTTTGCATATGCTAGTCATCATTGTGGGTTTTTATGCAACAGTTGAAACTTGTACAACAACTTTGTTTAGTTTTCAATGAGAAATGACAATAGAGGATGTGCACTTGGAATGTACTACCTTCGATGCATGGTTATTATTCCCATTACACTTAATGAAACCACGCGTTGTCATTTGTAACATGAGGTGAATCATCCTCATATTGTTGCTTTTATTCGATCACTTCTTGAATTTCTTCAAGATTTTCGAATTCACTTTTCTTGAACTTTTCAAGGCTCTCAAACTTTTCAAGATTTATATATTCCCACTTTCCTTTTGAAGAGGCACATTTAGCATAGGGTGAACCAACCATGGTTTGAACTATGTTTGTGAGTTGCTTTTCTCGAACTCTTTCGAGATTTATACTACTCCTACTTGACCTTTTGGAACAATTTTCCATAAGGGCACCTACTTAAGAAACAAACATTTTGTGCTAAGTATGACTTGAGTAGTAGTACCCTGTGATCTGTATAAAAATTGAACGTGTATCAAACGATTTATTACAACTTTCATTCCTTGTTTTGCAGAAAGACTTTATAAGAACCTTTCTTATCCATATCATATATGAAGCCTTTGCTACATTTTGATTTGACTATGTAGGTTTGTTTAGTATTGTATCTCATCTTAAAAGTATATCCTTCAATAATAGTTGGAAGATAGGTAATTTTCATCCATTATCAAAATATATCTTATATAGATTGATAGCTCCTTTCATAAACATTTCACAAGGTTTTCTTTCGAAGTTTGTTGTAAAACAATTTCACAACTCTTTGGATGTTTATCAAGGTCTTGGCACAAATTCTCATTGTCACGATCATATCTCAATAAAGTGAATATATTCCCAAGTAGATGTCTTGATTCAAACTTGCACAGTTACAATCATATTGTAATGTAATCATTATCTTGTCAAGTTGATATTGAACTTCATATTGGACTTTTGAACTTCTCAATGCTTTTCACACTTATGATTCAACTAAGCACATGTGATCATATCACAAATGAAGTTTCATTGTCCGTATCTAGCCTTTGAACTTTTGGTTTTCTTACATCAATATGTATTCGACCTCGAGTTTGCATCATCATTTCTCTAGATGGTGACATTGTCAAAACTTTAAAATTATAATGACGTTTACATTTATCAATAGATTCATAATCTAATGATATTGAAAGTCCATCACTTTGGATCTTCCTCATGAAATGTTCATTTTCATTCAAATCATTTGACATTTTAGAGAAAATATATATATATATATATATATATATATATATAGAACTGGTTTATCTATATCAACCATATAAAACTTTTAAACCTATTTAGCTATTCAAAACACATCTTGACTCAATAAAGCATAGAATAACATTTACTCCACATTTTTTAATCTTCAATGCTTAGTCATTACTAACATTGATTAGTATTTTGATAATGGCAAGAATAAATAACATTTATTTAATTCTAGCTAATAACTAGTTAAGGTGAGAAAGTAAGTTTCTACTTGTAAAGTTGCAACTTTTGCTTCCAAACTTGTAGATTCTACTTGTGAAGTAGCAACATTTGCTTAAAAACTTGTAGATTTATTTCTCCCTTATCCAACTTCTTCATTTAGTTCAACCACATTCTCAATGAGAGAGAACTAAACATGACATCATATGTCCAAGAAGTAGTAATATGCTAAATCAATTTCTATAATATACCTCTCAAATTGGAACATTTCCATTCTTTTACCTTCCAACTGTACGAGGTAGTTTCTAATCAATTGGAATTGGTCCATTTAATTGGAAACATTTGTTGTTCATAATAACTTTTAGCATATAAGTAGTTTTAGGTTTTATAAGTAGCAACTTGCTTGCATTTTTTGGCCTATAACTTCTTAATGCAATCCCCATATATTCCTAAACCTTTTCCATTTGAGCCACTTAGAACATTTCTCTTAGGTTCAAAATGATCCTTTGCTTAACTTCTTTAAGCACTTTTCATGATTTTGCTAAGTCTATTCTATCATTATTCATATGCAAAGTTTAATCAGCTATTTAACTCCATACGAAATGGATGAAGAATAGTGTCATTTGATCAACTTTTGATCATAGAAATTTTCAATCACTTTCTTATATTCAATCATATTGAAGATAAAAGATTTTATTAAATTAGACTTTTTCACTTGTCCTTTAAGAGGATTTGTACCTCCCATCCCATTATATCCCTTGAAACACTTTTTAAAAAGGAAAATGTGTTGGCATTTTACTCAAACATTTTGAATAAAACCAACCTTAGACATGTGACATGGGTTTCTAAAACTTGCCTTTTAGAACCATCTTAGCAAAATTGGAATATAGGTTTACGGATTATCTTTAATATTTTGAGAATGTTTCTCAACTTTATTTTCAATCGATGAGATTATAAAATTATAAAATTTGAACGAAAATATTACATATAAATAAACGCAAAATTCAATTATGTTTATCTTTAAAGCACCTAAATTAAAATTATAGGTTACTTGAACACTTTGTTCATAAATTGTGTCCCAATTGAATTAAGTGACTCCAAGATCCTTTATTCGTGTAATAGATGACCGGACTGAGGCCCTACCATCAAGCAATACATTTTCAAGGTGAGTAAACTCTTTACTGATTGCGATTCCTGCAACTCTTGGTTGAATAATTAACCATCACATGTTTAATTATTACCCTATGCTTCAAGGTTCTAAACTCTTTAGGTAACCTTGTTGAGCATAACCAATTAAATTTGTAGAACGTGATCTACCCCAAATGACCCAAGATAACAAGTGACACTCTGTTGAGGCCGACCCATCACTTACGATCGAAGGATTGTTGGGTATCTAATTGGAAATGCAATCTCAAAATTACCAGGACTTAGATTTATTATGTTATGATAAATTTAGTGAACTCTATCACATCATCATCAACATCAATAAAACTAGCATGTATAAAATACTGAATGCATAAACAAGACATAGCATGGCCCCTAATCCTAAGAAAACTAACAAAGTAAATGCTCCCAGTTGAACCTTCATCGATCTCATCCACCTCACTCCTTTGGGCCTTCACTTCATGGGCTTCTTGGATTAACTGCAACTTGTAATTCTACTCTATTCTGTATACTACTTAAATAAAATAAAATAAGTTTACAAAAATACTTTATCGGTACGTAGACCGTACTAAGATTACAAAATACATCACGATGCGCAGATCAGATTTAGTAATCTATTGGGCCATACTAGTCATTATATAGCAACATAGTATCATATACTACCTCCGTTTCTTATTATGTGCAACAAAGGGGTATTATTTGTGAGACATAAAATATTCCTTTGTTGCATATAATAAGAAACGGAGGTAATATTATAAAATTGCCACATAATAAATCACTCATCATGCTTTCCTAAATTACAACATCAAATGTTCACAATAAAGGAAACATGACATCTAAATATCTCATATTTTATTTAAATAACTGCAATTAGATAATATCACATATTATTCATGACCATCAATAAAATATCATATATTATAAATTAGGCATGAGATAGAATCAAATCATATTTTAATCTTAAACGATAAATCACATTTATCCTCAAAGATTATCCTAACAAACTTAGGTGATTCCATCCTAATTACTAGCCAATCACAAAATTTTAAATCAATTACCTAACTAATTATGGATAATCACATTATCAAGTCAATATTCTTTTGGAATCTTGCTCAATTATCCTTAAAATTTTCAAAGATCAAACTAATTTTAAAATTCGAAATTATCTTAGATAAAAATCTGATTTTATCTAAAAATAAATAAAACAAATAAATAATTTAATAAAAACAAATTTTTTTAAAAAAAAACTGCTACCACGTCAGCCAAGGAAGAACCCCAGCCAACGCGGCAACAGGAGCCGCACGTTAATCAAGGAGAACCCTAACCAACGCACAACCTTATCCCGCAACCGCAGCCGGGAACAAAACCTAGCCACGGCACACCGGCAGCCTGACTAGAACTGTTTCGGTCAAATACCGCAGCTACTGACTGAGGGTTTCCAACACACGTCGCAGCAGAGCCGTAGCCCAGCCACCAGCGTATGCTGGCTATAGAAGATCGCTGGCAACAGCTTGCGACAGTGCAACGATTGCACTTCCTGCTGCGGCCCATTTCCGTCCTCCCTCGTGCGCCCTTCTCCGACCATTAGGGCAGCCGCCGTGGCCCACCCAACGGTGGTCTGTCCACCCAGTCACGGCTGCCCCTTCCCAAAATTAAGTCTTTTCCTTTCTTTTTTTTTGTTTGAGATTTTATCTAATTAAACAACTTTTGTAAAATTAAATTAAATTAGCTCTTTTGAATTAAAACATAACATTTATGCCCAATTCAATTTTGAAATTAAATTCATAATTCAATTTCAAATCTAGGGTTCTTAACAAAATTAATTCAAATTTGATCTAACACTTAAATCAAATTATTGATTATACAAAAAAAACATAATTTATGTATCAAATCAATCTAATTAAATTTATGAAGCATAAATATTCTAAAATTATCAAAATTAAGCACAAAAATCAAAATTTAGGGCCTTATTTCAATCAAACTTTTCAAAAATTAGGCTTAATTCGGATTTTGGTAGGAAAAATTGAGCAATTTAAATCACATTTAAACAATTCCAAACCTTTAAATCTCCATTTAAAATAAATATTGAACCATAATTAGATTATTCTCCCTCTTAATTAATTAAAAATTTGTGGACATCAAAGATTTATGATCAATATGCGTAAATGTAAGAGACTAACTGATACCACTTTAGGACTTTATTAGGTACTATAATGCGAAATTTCACGAATCATATTCGTTCACACCTAAACAGGATCTACAAGCATAACACATAAAGAACCAAATAATACATACCTTTGACGCGTGATTTCCACAAGCGATTGACCACGATCAATTAGGAGAATAAGAACCCCAAGTGTTGCTCCTCTACTTGGTCCACGGGATAGGATGAAACCTCCACTATTACTAGATAGTCGGGCACGAACACTTCAAACCACCGTCAACAGAGAGGGGAGGAGAAAACCGATCCACGAACAACCACGACCACTACCGTGCACCACACGTACCATCGACGTGTGCGGACGTGAGGGGAGAGAAGAGAGTGAGTGCGTGAGGCTTTTAGGGTTTGGTTGCTCACTAGTAAATTCTCAATTGACTAGTTAAGTGTATTATTTCAAACCCTAGGCAAGGCCTCTATTTATACATCATATGTATAATTAGAGTCCAAACCAAGTCCATACTACTCCCTGTTCAATCCCATATGTTCAGCCACTCCATGAGGCCCAATAATGGGCTTCTTTCTTTTGTTCAATCCATCACCCTTTTGTGTGACCTTATAGGATCCATTTTATTGGGCTTTGGACTATTTGACTAGCCCAAAGATCATTAATCATGTCTAGCAACAGATAATGACGACCCAAACGAATAATATCAACCCATGATACATCTAGTAATTGCACTTGACGAAGACATAAATCCTTCATGTGAGGGTAATAATTGAAGCCCCTTCCGCTTTAGAGTGGGGAAAACGGCCATTTCCCATCTCCTGCTCGTTGATGATGTACTTCTTTTTGGTCAAACTAGCAAGAAGACTCTTCATGCCATGTCCAAAACACTACCTCACCTTTTCAACATATCTGGCCAACAAATGAACGACCAAAAAAGCTCCATCTTATTCTCCACCAATACTCCCCAATCCATGATTGATGAGTTCGAGCAACAGGTCAACATCACAGCCACTTCAGACTTAGGGAAATACCTTGGATTCCCTCTTTCTTCCAAACAGCCGAGTAAAAGAAACTTCCAATTCTTAGTGGATAAAGTAGGCGCCAAGCTTGCTTCTTGGAAGAGTAAAACTCTAGCAAAAGCAGGAAGGAAAATACTTATTCAATCCACTTTACAAACTATCTCGACTTCCCGAGGTACTTTATGCAATCTTTATGGATTCCTCAATACCTCTGGAAAAAGCTAGACTCGATATGCTCCACTTTTCTTTAACGCAGCACTGCTGAGTTTAAGAAGATAACTTGGATTTCTTAGGAAAAAGTTTGCAATCCGAAAGATCAGGGAGGATTGGGTTTTGTGAAACATGAGCATCTAAATGTAATCTCTCTTGCTAAATTATGTTGGTCGATGTACAACAATAAAGGGTGGGCTGCACAACTCCTTAGAGAGATATAAATTGAAAATAAACCCAACTCCCTTCAACAAAGGCTCGTACATATGGAAGGGAGTTGACAATGCTTGGACCATGTTTCAGAAAAGCATAGTATGGGATATGGGTGATGGTAATGATATCAGCATATAGGAAGATAGGTGGCTACTTAACTTGTTTCTAAGGGATTATCTAATTAGTCCAATTCAACATCAAGCTTTAGCCCTCACTTCATATGCCATCAAAGATACCTCCAAACAATACCTTGAATAGATACTTTATTTCCAAATTTCTAATCATCTTTTCGACCTCAACCATTCTATTTCCTTCACCACCAATCATGATTCCCACTTCTCAAGCTGGTCATATAGAGGAAAATTTGACTCTGGCAAGGCCAAATTAGCTATCCAAGGAAGTGGCGACAACTCTAATCTATCCCTTTACTTTAATTGGGAGTTAATCTAGCAAGCTCAAACCCACACAAAAATAAAGCTCTTTCTTTGGTTGCTAGCTTGGGAGCGTATCCCTCATAAACAAAACCTCCACCAAAGAATCCACTGTATTTCACCATAGTGCCCTTTTTGCCGTTATGAAGATGAATCTTGTGCCCATATCTTCACTCATTGCATAAGAGCTAAGAAATTCTAGGGTCTTATCTCTTGTCCTTTCCCTATAAATAGCAATGATGATTGGGCACTTAGCTTACCTGTAATCTGAGAATGACAACTATGACCAAATGATCAATTCCTTGGAACATGGTCTTCTGTTTTGCTATGTGGCACCTCTAGCTAAGAAAAAATTCTTGGTTGTTTTCCATTATTAACACCCCTTTATCATCACCAATCCATCAGTGTATTTGGGCTGCTTTGGAGTTTTACTTTTCTTCAAAGTATAATACCGAAAGTCTAAATCCCACTCCCCTGCATTGGTCTCCCCCCCCCCCCCCCCCCTCAATTTCATAAAAGTTAACTGTGACGCCTCATTCTTATCCACCACAAAAGAAACAGGATGTGTAGTGGTGTGTAGGAATAGCTCGGGTGAATGGGTGGAAGGTCTAATCTGGAAAGGTTACCTACTTTCCAGTCATGACGCAGAATTGAAAGCCATGGAGCTTGCAATGACCTTGATCCGATGTAGAAAATGGAGTAATACCATTCTTTGTTCTGATGCAAAAAGGGTTGTAGACGAAATTAACTCGTCTAAGTTTGTTTATAATGCTCCTTCACTAATTAAAAAATGCAGGGACGTGAGAATGGAGCTCCATCTAAATATGCGCTTTAAGTCAAGGGATAGCAACGCAGTAGCAGATGTGCTAGCAAAGGATGCAAGGTGGAAATTGGAAGTCATGAATGAAACATGTATTTTGAATTAACCACCTCAGATCTGTAATGATGCTTTTGTTAGAGACTTAACTCTTTTTAGTGAGAACTCGATGGTTAATTTGGCTGGTGATGTCCCAAGGATGATTCCATGTAACACAACTATTAACTAATTAATGCATCCTTTGATTAAAAAAAAGGGTTTATCTACACATTACCTCTAAGGTATTCACTTTTCCAAGCTGTGCCCCCCCCCCCCCATTTTCAAAATTCCACGTTGTAACCCCAAGGTACCTTTAGTGTGTACGATGTAACCCCTCCACTAATCCTAAAGTTAGCACCGTTTACTTTTGTTAAAAAAATTGGTTAAAAAAATTAAAATAAACCCCTCCCTTTTGCAAAACCACCCACCACCAACCCTTCCCTCCTCCAAACCCACCCATCCAGCAAACCACCCACCGAACCCTAACCAGCCACCAGACTTCACCCAAGCCACCGCACCCACCCTATGAACCGCACCTAGCAAACCGCACTGCCGAAATAACAGCAGTAATTCCCCGCCCGAGTCTACCACAATACCACCGACACAACGCAACACCAATTTACATTCCACAACTTCAGCAACCGGAACTCCACATCTTTGCGACTCTACCACACCCACTTCCACCGAGCTCAACATAGCAGCAATTTTCCGCCGATTCAACCACCAAAAATCCGATGCTTGAACCCTAAAGGCCAAAAACCTTTAATCCTATACCCTTTCTGTCTTTCACCCTCAAAATGGCTGGAATCGACCATTGAAACCCCGAATGGTCGATTTGGCCATTTAAAGGGTGAGGGAAAGAGGGGTGGTTTTGCGCAGTGGTGAGTAGGGCTGAGGTGTTTCGGGTTGGGCTAGGGTGGTGCATCAGTTGCGGATTTTAGGGTTGGGCTAAAGGGGTGCATCTGCTGGGGTAGGTGGGGATGGGAGTGCTAGCAGTGGCAGTGGTGGTAGTGGTGGGGCTGATTCAATTCAAGGCTGGGTTCAATTTTCTTCAAGGTTGTTGGTGTATGGCGGTTGCTAGGTGTGGTCGTTGTTAGTTGTGGCAGTTGTTGGTGTGTGGCGGTTGCTGGGTGCGTTAGTTAGGGTGGTAAGGGTTGGGTCGTGAGGGCTGGGTTTTGGTGGTGAGGAAATGTAAAATTAACGACAATAGCTAACGACAGCTTAACGGCAGTGTTTCATCGTAAACACTAAAGATACCTTGGGGTTACAAAGTGGAATTTTGAAAGTGGGTGGGCACAACTTAGAAAAGTGAATATTATAGTAGCATGTTTGTTTGTGAGGATTATTGATGGGATAAGGATTTAAAATCCCTCATGTCTCATTATCCCTTGTTTGTTTGAGGGGATACAAATTATCTCCTATGAAAGGGATGGGGACTAAATAGGGGCTTATCCCTCTATTTCTATAACAAGGGGGGCAAGTATAAGGTTTGAGGATAAAATTAAAAGGTAAAAGACAAATTTACCCTTAATGAAAGGGAAGGAAGAGGAGAGATGAGAGAGGAGAAAAATTAGTAAGGATAATTAAGTAAATTTGTTACTTATCCCAATTTAATTCCTAACTCATTCCAAACAACAGATATCATATTTTTTATCTTTACTAAGGCAGTTAACGCGCGCGCAATAGCTAGCCATATCAAAAATCTCTTTCGATTTAACCTTACATCACAAATTAAGTTCTTGACAACTTTTTAATGAGAAAAATACGTAAACAAATATATTAAGGGATATAAATTCCATGCATTATTCTTAATTAATTTATTTATTTATTTATTTATTTTTTACAAGTAATCATTATTAATGAGAGTGAATAAATAGTCTAGATGGTATAATTGTCCAAACACTATTCATTACAAAAACTTATACACATTAATGAGGGTATATATATAAATACACATTTTGAAGGGCATAATTGGCATAACACTATTCATAAGAGTAATCTTGTACTTTTTATAAGGTAAATACACACTTTTAAGGGCATAATTGGCATAACACAATTCATAAGAGTAATCTTATGCTTTTTATAAAACTAGGGTGGCCTCGCGCGCGCGTTGCGCGCGAGGTAGTTTGGTGTTGCTAGTGAGCATGGCCGGAAGTGTGGTTTTTTAAGGCTAATTAAGTGTAATAATGAATAAATGTACATTTATGAGTGAATGAATATGTTGATAAATAGAATTTAACCAAAATAACTCATTGTACATGTATTTACATGGAGTTAAATGTATAATATATGTGTAAGAGTATTAACTAAGTTGGTTTACTTGAGTATTTATAGCTAGATAATAAAAGTTGAAGTTATAAAATCTTTGGTAGATGTAGTGTAGCCTTTAAAATTAGGTTAAAGGCCTAGAATTTTAATGTGGTTTACAAATGGTTTGGGCTACTTTGAATCTATGATCATATTTTGGCTTCAAGGCCCACAATTTTAATGATTACACTTACAAATTGGTGCTCAACAAGTGATTGCATATGTTGATTAATAGAATTGTATCCATAAATAGAATTGCATAATAATTAAGTTAGTGTATATACATATTTTTTTTTATAAAACTAAGTTGGTTTAATTGTATGTTAATTTCTTAAGTAGACTACTACTTGTAGAATGTGTGGGCTATCTGTTGATGGACTATTCTACTAAGTTGTGGGCCTTAAGGGTAGCCACTTGAATTACTTTTTAGTTGGACTATAAGCCCAGATTATTAATACCATTTGACACAAGATACATAAGGGAAAAGGTTTACATACTTATGTTGAGATTAATTTTGAACAAGAGTTATGAGTGATAAACAATAGTTAGTGTTACCATTTTTGTTAAACTATCATAAATCATAGTAATATTGAGAATTGACAACAACTCGGCCCCTAAACAAAGATATTGGTTTGATATGGATATGTTAGGGAAGATTACAGAATTAGCATTTTCTTGCTTAGCTTAAAAAGGCAGTAGTACTAAGAACCTAAGGCACTTTTGGACTCCATGGATAAGAATTACGCTAATCGTAGTAGCAAACAACACATTATACTTGTCGTGATACAATTGTATTACTTGTATATTTTATAATTAACAACCAATCAAGACTTGCTGATCACTCTTAAGTAGTTAAGTAAGATCAGAACATAACAGAGTAAATTATAGAATTAACAAAGTAAATTATATAAAATTAATATTAATTATATAATAAGAGTAACACCATACATGTACTTCCTAAAGTTGCCATACATTCACACAATATTACTTAATGATAGACAATACACTAAAATTAGTTTTAGTGCCATATATTGACACAATACAACCTACTGCTAGATAGTACATTAAAAGTAGCTATAGTTTTGCTTGACTTCATTTATTAATTTTTTAATTTATTATAGCTTAGGAGGTTGTCTTGGTTGCATCATCTTCTAGTAGTAAGAGTCACTACTATTTGAACCATTGCTACTATCTGAGTAGTCTTGTTCTTGTTCAGATGATGCATTGGAGGTGTCCTGGTTGGAAGATGCACTATCATCATCAGCATTGTAGTCTGGGTCACTACTATGGTTGGTACCCTTAGAGTCAGAACTGAGCCGTAGGAAGTCATTGTTGTCGGAATAGCTTAATGTTTGTTCCTTGTCTGAGTCTGAATCGAGGATAAAGCGACGCTTCTTTGGTGGCATTTGCTTTCGTTCTGGCTCAGAAATCTCCCTTGAGGTGGTTGCTTGAAGGTGCTGCAATTTGTGCTCTAGCTCTTCTACTTGTCTTGCAAGTGCATCAATTCTTTCTTCCATTAATTTCAATGTTAGCTGTCCTGATGAGCGTGATTTCGGTTCAACAGGAAGCTTTCACTTACCCTTGGCTGCCATTTTTGTATTTGTAATTTGTTATGAGAATTGATATTGGTATATAAGGGTTTAGTAGTGAATTGATGGTACTTATAGCAGCAACATCTGAGTCACCCTATAGTCTTGATGGGGCTCGTTTAATCAGTTTGGAAGAGAGGTATCTGCTGCTTTCTTTACTCTGGATGGTTGCAGCTTCTACTTTTGTATATCATAGTTTGGGCTTTTAAGCCATGCTTCTTAAATATTGTTTTACTCAATTAATATTGAAAGATGGAAAAGGCTATACATGTATAAAAATAAAATATTGAAAAGATCTACTGTCTTGAAGCTAATAATTAGTTTGAAAAAAAAAAAAATCACATGGTCAATTAAAATATTTTATTGCAAAGAAATAGAGTATAGTTGTTATAGCTTGATAAAGATGGAAAAGGCTATACATCCCTTTCTTTGGGTAAAGATAGTATTCATTTTTACCTTTGATAACCTATTATGGTTTTATTGCTTAAGATGATTATAGAATTGTTAATATTGGTTTGGCTATGGATTAGCTTAAGTTTCAGAGTTTGAATTCTATCAACATACTATAATGAAGTCTCTCATCAACATATTATTAAATTAATTGCCATTTGGAGATTAAGGTTAAGTAAACAAAGTTAAGAAAAAGCCTAGAATATCTCCTCGTGATTTTGCTCTTTTTGTTTAGTACTACTTGCTTACTAATTGGCCAAATTAATCCCATAAACCGAGAGTAAAGATGTAAAAATGACGTTACAATATAGTTTTTCCAATACTTTTTTTGTATTTTCCTTAACTTTATTAAAAATTTAGGATTCTTTTTAAAAAAGTTCTTAAATCGGTCTAAAGCGTTCCGTTATTGCAATTCATTCAATAGCTAAGATCGACTTTGGACGATTAAATAATGACATTTCTTAGTAGTCCATCTAAGCTATCAATATAACAAGAGAGTGACGTTAAGTTTATTCAAAAATAACACAAAATTAATAAATTAATTATTAGGGAATTGGGGTATAGAATACAAATAGAGCAATTAAGTGAATTTCAACAACATGATATTATTGTATGTGAATTTGCATTGAGTGAATTTGTGATGTTTATGTTCATAATTGCTTCACTTGTTTTGATGGGAAAAGTCGTTTGGGAGAAATCGTGATATCTTGGTTTGGATTCGTGTTTCAATTGTAATGCGAGTTGCATTTATCAATAAAATCCAATTTCTTAATTTCATGGCTTGATTGAAGTAGTTACGAGCAAATCAAATCTTTAATTATTTAAAAAAAATTATCTTTAATATTTTATTTAAAATATTTTGGTGTGGTGGTGTGTGGTAGTGTGGTGTGATAATATTTTATTAATATATATTAAAAAAAAAAAGACTAAAGTCAAATTTTTAAACTTTTTCCAAAAAAAAAAGGAAAGAAAAAAAAAAGAGAAACATTTTATGATCATTCTATAAATGGCATGTACATTGAAAATACAATGGAATAAAAATTTGTCTGGACTATAAAAAGGTTGTTTTTGGAAAAGGACCTTTTATAGTATATTATTGTTATAAGTACTTTTTCTGATAAAATGAACCTTGCAAAGTGTATCTTTCTCAAATAGAGCTAGAATAGGCCTTTACATCTTCTTATAATTAATGCCTAGGCTATAAGAGACAATATTTCAATCTCTTGTCTTTTCATTTCTGAAAGATTCTTCTGCTTCTTCTCCCTTTTATCTTTTTCTTTTGAATTTCTCTTGTTCAAAACAATGGCAAACAATAATGGCGCCTCTTCATCTTCTTCACAAGCATCAAACTATCAACCTGTTGCTGGCAATTCGCGTGCCCAGGAGTTGGCTTCTTTGACTGAGAGGCTTAGGAATTTACAAGATCGTAGGGATGAACTGGAGAGGGTATTATTTAGGATGCGAGTTACGATGCAACAAGTGAAAGCGCGAATAGCAAATACAAGGAGGATAATTGAAGAAGAAGCAGCAGCAGCAGCTGCTGCTGCTATGGTGGGAGAGGTAGAATATGGCGAGGAGGTTGTTGGAGTGGAGGTTGACCAGGCCGTGGAAAAAGTACAGGTTGAGGCCGCGGTGGAGGAGGAAGATGTAACAGCTGAGGTAGAGGAGGAGGATAATTCCGAAGCCGAAGAGGAGGAGGGAGATTTAGAACAGGAAGAGGAAGAGGAAGACGAAGAGGAAGAGGAAGGGAATGAAGAGAATCCTGTGGCTGATGATGAAGAGGATGTTGAAGATTCAGGTGACAGTTTGGACGATTCTGATGATCCTGATGATGATGATGGTCTTGATGTTCCTGAAGGTTATGAGTCGGCCGATTCAGCAGAAGACTCTGATATGTATGCCTTAAATGTCGCTCATTTTCAATGAAGTTGGTCAATCTGTTTGAAAGTTTAGGTTATGTTGTTGCTGGTTTTTTATGGTTTAAGTTGTAATCTTTGCAAAAATTAGTAGTTTCTTAGTAGTAGTTGCTTCTTTTGATGTTTTAAGTTGTATGATAATTAGTATGAATTATATATAGTATGCAAGTATAAGAAGCAGGGTTATTATGTAAGTACTTTAATTCAATGACAATGAAATATATATATTTCTATCTATTTTAGCTATAAGTTATGGTATTTGTTGTTAAGTTTCTGATGTTGTCTTCTTTTTTTGACTAAGTTTAAATCAAATATTTTCTGAATTGTGTATCATTATAGTATTATCATTCTTATACTTAGTTTGAAAGTTTGAAAGTATCAAATATAATTATAGTTGCTAAATATACTTATAGTAGCTATCAATATAAATGAGTCAAAACATCACAAATTCAATCATTGCAAACTCAAATAAAGACCCTAATTCCACTAATCTTTCTTCCCTAATAAAATAGCACTATCTTTGGAAGAACTTGAAATTAAAATGCACATAATTCAGAAGATTTCCAGCATCATTTAGAATATTTCCAGCATATGTTCAGAAGATGTCTAGCAAATATTAACTAAATCACAGCTAAATTATTAGCATGATAAACAGAAAGCAATAATCTATATTATTAGCTATATTAATCTAGCATGCTTAAATTCATAGGAAAACACAATTAGTATTCCAAAATGATAGCTTTCAGTAAACAAGTAAGTGAGAGGGAAATGCATAGAATCATTAGGTAGTTAAGAAGCTTAGATTAATGTGGTAATGGATGACCGAGGTTTGTAAATTTGTCCAAAAGATTACAACCAAACGACTTGCAATAAGACACCATAGTGATGAATCTACCAGCCATTCTAGGCTAAGATAGTTTTAGAAGAACCACTTATTAGCTAAGCAGCACAATAGTTACAAGCAGTGCAAGATCAAAAGGATCAGTAGAGGAATATGAGATAAGAATCACACTGCTTGCTAAGCAAACCTCCATCTAGTTACTCAATTGAGACAGATTTGAGAGCCCACCTCAAAGCCCCCACCCTTCTCAAAATGTTTGCTGGTCCAACACAAAAGTAAGCCTCCTTAGTGGACAGTCTACCTGCTGCTTCATCAAAGTCATCCCAGTATTCCTAGCAAGGTAGCAAATTATAGTAAGTTCATAGCTTGTTGTGTATTAGGCTTGTAAGTCTTAGGTGTGTGAGTTACTTACAGCAGTTACTTTGCTGTATATGTTAGCAAGTTTCATGCCAAAGAGCTTCTCACACTCTGCTCCAAAAGCTGTGAGCTTCAATTCCCCTGTTCCATCAGTTATGGTGAAGGTGTAGTTTACCGTGCATGAAACAATATGACAGTTAGCTTTTAATTAAGACATGTGCTTGTTATTGCCATCATAAGAACATAGTTATCTAACAGTGGCTGTGCAGACTTTGTTTGGGCAGCTGGAACATTTGAAGGTCTAACTAGCCAGTTCTTCAGAACGGCGGCAACAGTTGTCGCAGCCTATGTAGGCAATAATTTTCTTCACATCAGGTTCAGGGATTTTTTCTTCGAGTCATAGGCGCTCTTCTTGCATTATATCATTAAGTTGTAGTGTTACAATATCAAATTTAATGATGCACATGCTATAGATTGGAATAGAAAATACAAGTCACAAGTGTAATATTTGTGAATCAAAACCTTTTTCAGTTCAAGTTCACCAATAGTAGTAATTATCCTCTCAACAGATGGTTCACGGATTAGCAGAACCTTAGCCATCAGGTCACTTATGTAAGGTTTTTTGTCCCTACTCCTGTTGAAAATGGATACCAAGTAAGTATTATAGCCAAATGAATGCTGTAAATGTTAGTTATATATATAGTGGCTTACCATTTCTTGAGATGTTCTGCTGTCTCTCCTGAAGGCCCAAGTATCACTGATGTAGACATAGAGGATGCTAGGGAGAAGCCTATGGTTTCAGAAATTTTCTGAAGTGTTATCATAGGAGCTTATTTAGTGTCACCTAAAAAAATATGAGTGCAGTAGAACCTCTTACCTTTGTGACCTTTTGGGCGCATCTAGGTAAAACCAGCAATGAGTGGAATTAATGCCCAAGCAGCTAATTTTTCGCAGCCGTCAATAGCAAGCCCTCCCCAAAGAGAGAGTATTAGAGGTTGATATATACTCCATGTTAATCAAATTAAGGGCTTACGAGGCAAAAAAGTTTGAATATAAATTAAATCTAATGGTTTAACAGTCAAAGTGAAAACCACATTTGCATGAGATTCTTGTAAATTTATTTTGAGTTCCAAATCCACACTTTTAATAATATTTGCATGTACGAATTATATAAGCGGATATACTTACATTTAAAATTTGAATTGAAAATTTTAGAAAAGTTAACGAAAGAACTTAGGTTTTGGATCCAAATGGAGCAAAAAAAACATGTTCAAAACAATAGGTTGTTCAATTATTATATCATAGACTACCATTTCAATTGAATTAACTAATGAGGAATGTGTGTTAGTAATTAGATAATTATGTGTAAGAATATAACTGTCATCAGCAATCACAACCTCACGAACATCCATTGAAGCCCCTGATGCAGTTTTGACCTGCCTAACCTGCTCCATGTATAGAATTACTCCAATGACATCTGCAATAAGCAAAATAAAGTAAGTTTATGGGTAGTAGGGCAGTAGTACAAAAAATTACTTAAGCAATAGTACTTAAGCAGAAGGAGTTAAGTAGATACCAAAGCGTTCACCCTTAGAGCTGGTGTGCGGAATTGAGGCAATTGGAATGTACTTAGGAAGCACAGGTCCTGCTTCAGCTTAAAGAGGCTAGATAGTTGTGTTCCCTCCAAAGGTCATCTGGCAGTCATCTTCCCTTGTTTTCCATTTCTCATTAACAACTCTTAGTGGAGCATTTGCAATTTCATACTCCCTGCCTAGCTCAAGAATTCCCTTGAAGCTCTCAACTTCATTTTCAAACAAAGTTCCACGAATGCGATTTCCCTTAAGCAATAAGAATAACAAAAATAATTAAATCCAGTTTGGTTTGTCTAATAAACAACCTGTACAGAATTCTAACCTAAAAAAAATAGCAGTATTTGCAACAAACCTCACTGTCCTCTAGTTTCAGCCATTGATACAGAGTTTTGTTAGGAGATAGCTTTGGTTCTGCCTTCTCAATTACTTTTGCTCGAACTTTGTATGCCTTAGTTTGTGGAGTAAGATTGCCAATAGGGGGATATTCAGGCTTCATCTACACATTGTGTTGGATATATTATTAGATTAGGCTTGTAAGTAATCAAGAATAAACAAATTTTTTCTAAGTTTAAAGTCAGTGCTACTTATAATCCTTATGCAGGGAACTATAGCATAAGATTTGGAGATTATATAAATTAACATGTTTCTATCTAAGCAAGTAGTGTTTGTTTTATTTAACTGCCAATAATAGATGGTATTAAGTCTTAGTTGATTAACCCTAAGCATACTCTAAAAGAACATATTATACAGTATTAATGCCTTAGTATGAGTAATAGGGCATAAGTACAAAAAATTACATATTTATAATTTAAGCACCAATGAAATTACAGTTTAAGTGTGTGATTCTTATGAGATAAGAATCAGTAGAGGAATATTTAATTTCATTTGGAGATTACATAAACTGTAATGTTCAAAAGTACAAGACCATGTCAATTAGTTAAGTGTGTCTAAATTGTGTTTCAGAAAATCTAAGGAATTCAAATATGTTCATATTATGATGGGGTATTTATTTTACTACTGAAATGGTCACTTATTCTTTCTATTTTTTTTTTTTTGTGCTTATTATCTATTTATCATTGTGGACTTGTGGTAGTTATAACCTTATTCTACTCTATTAATGTATGCATAATATGTAGAAATGTGGTATATAATTAAACAAATGATTCATAAATGCAATGCCAAAAACATGCTAAATGATTATTATGTTATACCAAACTCATGCTAGCATAATAAAAGAATTCATGTAAGCATTAAATTGTAAATGAAAAGGTAAAGAAGTACCTTCAATGGAGTTCCTCAGTAATTTTCCCTTAGTTCTTCTATTTTCCAGAGAATGCAGGTGATAGTGGTGAGAGAGTGCTTTGTATACCCAAATATATAGCCAAGCAATGGCTATTAACCAGCAGGTAAAACAATGGGTCTATATTTCGTAGGCCTAGGGAAGTGATAATTAGGTAGAACAAAAGAATTGGGTTGATTTGACTGTGCTTTTACTTGTAATAGACATAAGCATATCTATTCTAGTGATCTAAGCATTAATTGCTAGGTACTAAACTAATGTGCATTGAGATAAGGAATTGTTGGTTGTTGTCATCTGCTTACTTCCCATTACAGTCTTATTATTTATAAATAAGATTGTTATAAGTTGTGTTTGTTTTGGCAGAAGTTGTAAGCATAGCTTTTTTTGTGATTTAAGCACCTATGAAACCTGTTTTACTATTGAACATTAGGAGCTGGAATCTCTTCTTTTTTGTTACAATTTTGTTTACCTTTTTTTTTTTGGGGTTAAAGCAAATTTTATAATTGAGTAGTTTTTTTTTAGTAGTTTTTTAACTCATCACCTAAAAAAAGCCTAGGCTGTTTCAATGGGTTCTAATCTGTTTTACTGTACTGGACTATATGCTATGGACATTGCTTATAATGGCTTCATTAAGTTGGACTCTATTTATTTTGGTAGCCAAAGAGCTTTGCTTTTAGCAGGCCTTTTTTGTAACACCCTAGAAATTCCTTTCTTTTAAAATACCTGTTTTACCCTCTATAAAAATTTAAATAGGAATATCTAACACATTACCGCCACCGTGAAAACGGCTAAGGCAACTATAAAAGACACACAGCGGAAGACTAATTTCAAAACCTTTCAAAACAAGTCAACTTGAAAAAGTCAAGCAACGAAAGTAAAGTTAAACCAAAGTCAAACGAAGTAAAATAAAATCAACCTACAACTTGGAATCATTATAGGCCCTTATTAAAACCAAACCGAACTCAAAACCTTCTCGTTAGCCACGCATAATAATCAAGTCATAAATAAATAAAGCAATAAACACATCATATACTTATAGAAACTAGCATGATTCGCTCTTCACTCATGCCCATTCATGAATATGCTTCATCACCTGAAAAGCTTATCTCTACCTATTTCCACTACTCTACATTGAAAATGGGTCATCAAAGGGCCATGATAAAGACAAGGCCAATAACACACAAAACACACAATCAGCAAAGCTGAGTACATAAGCGTAATTAACACACTAGCATACAATTCCCTATCAACACACGACTTACCTTGTTGCACCTGTTTTTCAAGCATAAAACATTCAATAAAATTTCTCACTAGACACTAAATAATTTATTTAGCGTTGATTACGCATCGAACGGGCTTCCCACTAACCTCCCCTAATAAATTGAGGTTACTGACACGGGAGCTAACCGTGCCAGCATCAAAAACCACACATAGGTGGCGAAATTCCTGCGCATAATAATAATAAAAGGAATGTACAGCGTCCTGTACTCCAATAGAAGTTATGGTTAAATATAAAATCCCATAACTCCCCCCATATGTTCATACTCAAGGTATATACGTTCCAAGAGTTTTGGTGCGTAATCTCTTTCACTTTACGTTATTTACTGATTATTAAACTTGGTGATGACTCTCAAACCATAATCATTCAATCAACAATAATTATTCAAACAATCAAATATATCAATTTAATTCTTGAATAATTAGTGACCACATAATATTTAATGTTAAACCCTTTTTAATTCTACCTCGGTGCCAATGACACCTTAAACGCATAAAGCGCCACAAATCCTATCCCTCGATGTTAAAAACACCTTAAGTGCACTAAGGCACCAACATACAATTTATTCCTCGTGTACATGGACACTTATATAGCTCTTTCCTCATGCTTATAGCATCAATAAGAATTATATGAACCATAATAAAATTCCTTTTCAGTATTCCAAACCAAATTAAACATTTAGTTTAATTAAACATGCTCTCTATCATGCCATAAATAAACATATAGTTCATAAATAATATTCCAAGCTATTATTTTCCATTCAATAATCCATCACAAATAAATCATGCTTCATAATCCAATCACCAATAACATCCAAATCATAATTTCCATTCCAAACCTAGCATGATATTACTTGTAATCAATCAAACACATTTAGCATGCTACTACATCAACATAATTATGCTAAGTACGCGAACGTACCTCAAATAAGCCCTTAAAGTAGCCGATTACACTACAACAATTCCCGAATCAAGTTTCCTACATAAAGGGACAATAATACTATGTTAATTCTCCTTGTATACACAATTTCCAGCAACTTAAGAAAAATCTGAAAATTATTTAAAAACCCCTAATTAAACTCCTTTTAAATGGGTAATCACACCCTTTCATTAAAATCACAATTATACTACTTTAAATAAAATTCCAGCATTTTAAACTAATCAAAAACCCTTTTAAAACTTCATCAAAATACATCTTTATACTTAAATTATCCATAGAAACATTAAATTATCTCTTACCCTTTAAACTCAAGGATAAAATTTAAAGCATAATTAAAAAAAAAAAAACTTCGTTAAAAGTCAAAAACTGCCCGAAAATCATATTTAGAGGCTAAATTTGGCCAAGAGAGGGTGGTGCTCACTACTAAAGGTAGTGAGTCTTTCTTAAAACGTTGTTTTCACATGGAAAACACTACTTTTTTTTATCAAAATCAGATGAGTTCAGAACCTGATCGGGATTAAAACGGGATTAATATTAACGAACGGAAAATCTAAAAATTAAAACACGAATTTATGTGTTCAAAATAATCTGGAATTAAGTTATACTAATCAGTAGTTATAATCACCAAAATTTCAAACATCATTACTATAAAAGCCCTAAATCAATTGTTCGTAAAAACCCTAAAATCGTGATTTTCAATAATTAAAAACCCTAGGTTATAAAATTTACAAAATCTGAAAATTATGACATTTATAAAATCTGAAATTATAAAGTTTAATCATCAAAATACAATTTGATACTAATTAAATTAATTTCAAACAATTAAATCAAAACCCATAAATCAATAATTATAATTACACAAATTAATAAAACAAAGGAGAAAGAAAATAAGACTAACCTTTTTGTGTGGGAAATTTTTGGGGATTCATGGTGTATTTATAGAGTAGAGAGTGTAGGGTTAAATTTAGGCTTATAAAAATGTGGGCTTAAGTTATTGGATAGGGCTTAAGTTATGGGTTTTGGAATGGGTTATTCCAATAAGAGTATGTAGGAATAATTTACATTGCCCAATAATTAATAAACATTTGGCCCAAAATATATTTTACTTTTATAAAACCTTATATTTAAAATACTTTAACCCTTTAAAATATTTAATCAAAATACTTGAGCCCTTAACAATACATTTTATTAATACTTAAATACTTTATAAAAATACATAAAAATACGAGGTATTACATCTTTGTTTGATGCTATCTAAGTTTTTCTGAAGTGTTAACTTCATATGTTCAAGTTTTATAAGTTGTAACACTAAATAATCAACAATTTCAAGTTTAAATTAGAAATATATTTATGTAAAAGCATATGAAATGGACTTTATAAATAGATCTGGATAAGCAATTACCAATGATATAATTACACGTTACAAAATTTTCAACATGAAGGTCTAAGTTTGCCAATATACCTTCCAACAATTCTTCTTAGAAGTAATTTGAGATTAGTGCATATTGCTAATGACACTGCATTAATTGCAAAAGTCTGAGAGAAGAAATTTATCCAGGTTATCCATTTGTTAGAAAAACCTGCATTAGAAGCTTAATGATATTTAGGAACCATAAGCAAATGCACATTGAAGATATTAATTGAGTGACCCTTTAAAACTCACCTCGCTGAACCTTTTGTTGGTGATATACTGCTGTAATGCTGCAGCATTAACTCATAAATCATTTGTTAGAGCCTGCATTTAAGTAGACAAGTATTATGCTATGTGTGGCTGCTCAGGAATAAGTGTACATTAAGCATGAATAGTTAGGAATTGTCCTAGAAAACTGACCTGTGAAGATTTTTCAGATATGATCCCAGCCTTGTATAGTATATCAAAAGACACAACATTCCCCACACCATCTGCATCTTGTTTTTCATTAACAGGCTTACTTAACACTCTTACTTGGCTTGATTTCCGTGCTCTAGATAGCCCAACATAAAGCTGGCCATGAGAAAAACAAGGACGCCGTAAATAAATCCCAACCTTGTTGAGAGTTTGGCCTTGAGCTTTGTTTATGGTCATAGCAAAGTTCAGCTTAATTAGGAGTTGTATCCGTTCGAACTTGAATGGGTAATGGCTGGAAGAGGAAGGCCTCAGATTAGCACGTGGTAAAAAGACCATCTCCCCTGAATGATGGCCTGTTGTGATCATACAAAGGATAACATTTGGGTAGAATGCTTTACAGATGAGTTGAGTTCCATTGCATGGGCCTGAAGCTGGGGCTATGTTCCGAAGCAATATCACAGGACAGTTCTATTTCAGAATAAAGAGTGTGGGCTCATTCCTCCAGGGCACAAAGTATTTAAAAACTCAGTGGTGTAGATGTTGCAATTATCATCAATCAAAGAATCAAAGCTTTTATACACTGCTGCTTCACCAGGGTGATTTTCTATAAGGAGGTTGTTGATTTCATCAACATCATCATTAAGAGGTGTTAATATAGCGCGATCAGTGAAAATTTCTAGGCTGAAGTGACCTTGTGACAGTTCTGGAAACACCTCTTTAATAAGCTGTGACAAAGAAACACCTTCTTCTTCAAATGGGATGAGGAGCTCATCAGGGAGTTGAATGTTTCCAGCTTCTGTTTCCTGAAGCTCACCATTCCCAAGAGCCAGCAAGAAATCAGAGAACAATGGGTCTGACTGTGCACGCATGTTCTCACTTAGCCTAATACGCGTAAAGCACTTCCACAACTGAGAAGAAACTAAACTTGCTACCACTGCTTCTTTTTGAGATTTTTTAGGCACAACAGGCAAAACTTGTCGGAAATCTCCTCCAAAAACAACAACTTTACCACCAAATGGTTGGTCTTCCTGACATAAATCTTTAAGCAACAGGTCAAGAGATTCAATATTTTCTTTCAAAGCCATTGAAGCTTCATCCCAAATTATCAGAGTGGTTGCTCTTAATAGGTCTGCAAGGCCACTTTGCTTAGACACATTGCAAGCCATTGACACAGAGTGGTCTAGAGGTAGTTTAAACCGCGAATGTGTTGTCCGACCCGTGACCATATTTGATGCAGCTATGCCTGATGTTGCTGTAGGAAGCACTATCTTGCCCATCTGTCTAACAACAGCATAGAGAGCACAATAAAGGTAAGTTTTACCTGTGCCACCAGGACCATCAATAAAAAAAGACTCCTGGTTCTTCATTGTTGACCTTGCTCATAATTGCAATGAAAGCTTCATGTTGCTTGCTGTTTAACATAATGATTGCTTCAACATATGCATCAAGTATAGGTGCGTCTAATGCATCTGCAATATCTTTAGTCCTGGTAAGTCCTTCATCAGTCGGCACAACTAAAGACTCCAGCCCAAAATCTTGTAATGTCTTTCTCATCTCTTCTAAATATCGTTCCACATCACGAACTATTATCGCTTTTACTTTTTGCTCCTCACCTCTTAATGAATAGTTGTAGTCTTCACAAAGAGCGGTGTTGTTGTTTCAATGAATACTACAAGAAGAAGGGGTTGAATTGTAGTATGAGAGTTTAGCCAAACTTTTTGCGGAATTAAAACTAAGTAAGCTAAAGGAACAGAAAGATAAACTGAGGGAACTAAAAGATGCAAGAGAGATTTTTACGTGGAAAACTCCTTGGCCCTAACAAGGAGAAAAACCACGACCACTTAGGATTTTGGGAAAGGAACCTTCACTAGAATAGGGCAAATGGTCCTATTACAAACTAAAGACTCAAACTTCAAGTTCCTCAACGAATTTGAAACCCCGAGGAACAAGTCACCCAACTTGTTACTCTTCTCTTCTCTTTCTCTTCTCTATCTCTCTTCTCTTTCTCTTCTCTTCTCTTTCACTTCTCTTTCTCTTTTCTTTCTCTTCTCTTTCTCACTTCTCTTTCTCACATACATAAATTCACTCAAACTTCCCCATTCCCCAAATTACAACTCGAAAGAAAAACAAACTCTAGTACAAGAACATTAAGAACACTCTAATTAACTTGTGTGGAATTGACACTTGACTCGAATTAAAAGTTAGAAAACTTATGTGAGCAAGGGTGAGTTTTTCCATCTGAAATCAACAGCTATTTATAGACCAAAATTCGTTTAGGGAAAACTTATTTGTGCAGAAAATCCACTACGCCACTACTCCAACCCACTAAGAAGATCATGTTCCTAAAATTAAGGAAACATGAACTCCTCAATGTGCAAGACCATGACTTGAAGAAGATCATGGAGGAGTAGGCCGCAAGTTTTTAGAAAACGTGGAAGATTTTATTTGCAAAAGATATTTTCAAAAATCAGAATAAATAAAATCTTTTTGTTAGGAAAAAGATAACCGTTAGAAGATAACAGTTTTCCTAAAAACTAGCATGCACAATTTTATCAACTTAGATCAATTCCACACAGCTTTTTCGAGTGTAACTAATTTCTCATACTTACATAAATCCTAAAATATAAAAATATATTTAGTCTTCATGTCTTCTGGTGAAGCTTCTGCTCAAAAGCTTATGTTCCCTGAGGGGAACCTTCTCTTCTCAAGTCTTCATTTCTGAAGCACCAGTTCCTACAAAGGAACTCTTCTTTATGGATAGTTCTGCTTCTGGCCTTCTTGTTCCTCATGGTATCTTTACAAGACACTTAATTCTCCTGGTCTTTGCAACAGAGTACACACTTAAACAATCAAGCACTTATTAGTTTGTAAGTAAGTGAGGTTGTGTTATCATCAAAATCATTAAAACCAACAATATTCCCCCTTTTTGATGATGACAAACAAACCAAACTTACTTACAAGGAAACAAAGATAATCCATCCTATTCTAAAAGAAAGAAAATGCAAAAACAAAGTACAATGCAAAAAAGGGAACTAATACTAAGAAATAAAAACTATACTTAAATAAATAACTTAAGGAAAAACTGAAAAACTTGAAAAACTTGTATATACATTATACCTACTTGTAGAGAGTGTGAAGATTTCGAATAGAGACCATAGAATGATTAAGTTTCCTTGATAGTTTGCATCTTTTCCCCCTTTTGGCATTATCAAAAACCAACATACAAGCATATAATATACCATAACACAGCACCATCTAGTGGTTTAGTGTTAAGACAAGAAGCATGCATAGAGAGAAAACATTCACAAAGCATATAAGCAGAATAAACATAGGTATTAATCATCCAAAACCGATTTAAAACATCGGCCAAATGTACCAAATTTGCAAGTTCACCAAAAGAAAATTAAAAGTTCCCAAAATATTACAGATCAAAATAAAATTGTTCCCAAAAGCAGATAAAATATAAGTTTTATCAACATAAAGAGGCTGTAAGGAAGGATAGGTTAAGAAGCAATGCTCTGGTCATCATCAACAGGAAGATCCTCCAGTTTCTTGCTGATTTGAGACACTATGTCCTTGACAATGGACTGTCTCCCTTGTTCAGTGCTTGAGACCAGCTTCTTGACATCAGCATTCAGAGTGAGCACACTCTTCTTCAATTCCTCCATTTGCAACTTTGACTGCTCTTGTTCCTTCAGCACCTTAAGGAGCATGTCCTTCAGCTCCTTCACATCTTCGCTGGGAACCTTTGGAGGGGAACTGAAAGCTGCAAAACCTGTTCCTGCAGATGCATACTTTCCCAAAATAGGAGAGCTTGTGACTTTCTGGAAATCCTCCTACACCCCAGATATATCAATGCAAATGGGTGCAGAGGTCTCCTTTTTGTTCATCAACCTCAAGCTCTTCCTTTTCTTCCTTCCCCCTGTTTCAGTGACCTCCTTAACTATCTTTTCCTCTTCCTCTTCCTCTTCCTGAATATCCTGCACCACTCCCTCAATTATCCCCGTAGCCTTCTCTTCTTCCCCCTCAGATAATGCTAATACTTCCTTTGGCCTTTTCTCCTTTTCCTTCAGCACAGCTTCAAAACATCCATCCACAACCTTCATCTTATGATTTTCAAGAAAAATAGGCTGCATGTATTCGGTGTTTTTGAGGGGCAGGGGTTCTTTATCAGCAAAGGAGATACCAAAACTTTCGAACACATAGGTGAGTAGGTTTCCATATCCCACCTTCCATCCTTTTGGAACACAGTGGGAAAGGTGTTGGATCATGATGGAGGGAAAGTTGATTTGGATCTTTTTAGCTAGGCAATAAATCAAGATAGAATCAAGCTTGTTGGCACTGTCTCTCTTTTGAGAACGAGGGATTATATCATTGAAAACAAACTTTAGCAAGATTTTATCAAGAGGGGTTAGGACATTGTGATTTATGTAGGTTTCCTTCGGGTCACCGCCTAGAAACTCCACTATATCATCAATATTGGCATCAGGAAGAGGGTTTCTTATCACATTACTTTTAAAATATATATCATACCCAGTATTAGGAACATCAAACAACTCAGCCAAGTACATCGCATCAAACTCAATTTCTTTTTCATACACACAACAACGAATAGTACCTTTAGAGTACTTGAAACTTTTGCAAAAATCCTTCATAGCATCAACATACAAACTCCGATTGAAGCATTCACTCAACAAATTCACCCAATTTTGAGATTCAATCAAATCAAGCAATTCATAAAGCTTAACAGACTTACACCAAGGGAGATTGATAGCCAAACCTGTCACAAAGTGATCCCCAATTTTCTCTAGCTTTTTCATGGCTGCTGGCTTGTCCCGGTAATTGACCCCTAGTTCCGTAGCACTTTCTTATTCATCTTGCATGTCGTCAGACTTCTTTTTGCGAGAAGACTGAGATTCGGTAGTCGATTCGACTTTTGGAGGCTCTTGAACTTCGATGGGAGTGATTTCCGGTGGAATTTCCATGGTAATGTCTGGGATAGGGTTTGTGTTTGAGTCGGCTTCAATTTGGGTTTTTGGAGAGTAGTTTTGATCAGAGTGATGAGAGAGAAGGTAATTTTTGTGTGGTGTAAATTTTTGTGAGGCTGACATGTTTTATGGTGGAGGTAAATTGGTGAAGTGAGGTGTCGTTTGGGAGGTGAGGTGAATTAAGTTGATTTGAAACTCATATTTATTGCTTAGGGAAACGCAAACCGTGTTTTAAGAGAGTAATGTGAGTGGGCTACTTTTGAACAAAAGATAATGATGAATATTTGATGCATTCATCCGAATTTTGTGTTTAGATAAAAAGAATTTGGAATTTGAAAAATAGATAAACACAATAATTTTATCTCTTGAATTTAATCAGTTAAAAATCACTTGCAAATGCAACTTGATACACAGAACAATTCAACAAGGCTCATGCAACCAATTTTGGACTTTCACATTCTATGTCTTTCAAATTTACATGCCCTTAGTAAATATTACTCCTGCTCACAACCTGTCTTAACTATGTAATTAAACATATAACACTTGTGCACAGTATACCATGATTAAGCACGTCAGTTTGAGTTTCATACCTGAGGGAACTTGATGCATTTTTCTTAATATAACTTAATCATCCCAAGTTCCATTCTCATCTTCTCTTGCCTTTCTCTATTCAAGGGTTTTGTTAAAATATCTGCAATTTGATTGTCAGTTTGGCAGAATTCTAATTTAATCAAACTCTTTTCAACATTATCCTTAAGGAAATGATGTCTTATATGAAAATGCTTGACTCTTGAATGATGGACTGGATCTTTAGATATGCAAATTGCACTAGTGTTATCACAATAGATAGTAATGCAATTAAATTTAATACCAAAGTCACGCAACTGTTGTTTGATCCAAAGGATTTGAGAGCAACAAGCAGCTGCTGCTACATACTCAGCCTCTACAGTCGACAATGCAACAGTATTTTGTTTCTTGGAACCCCAAGAAACTAAACAAGAGCCAAGGAACTGAACCATACCTGAGGTGCTTTTCCTGTTGACTAAGTCACCAGCATAGTCAGCATATGTAAATCCTCTAAGCATAAAGTCATCACTTCTAGGATAGAACAGACACAGGTCATTTGTTCCTTTGAGGTATCTTAGAATTCTCTTAACAGCCGTTAGATGTGATTCTTTAGGATTAGACTGAAATCTAGCACACAATCCAACACTAAAAGAAATGTCAGGCCTACTGGCTGTTAGTTATAGCAATGAACCAATCATACCTCTATAAGTGGTTTGATCCACACTTGTTCCTTGTGGATCCTCATCAAGTCTTGTTGATGTTCCCATAGGTGTGTGATTTGTCTTGGAATTCTCCATGTTGTACTTCTTCAGAAATTCCTTGACATACTTCTGTTGGTGAATCATAATTCCTTCTGTTGTTTGCTTTATTTGAAGTCCAAGGAAGAAATTTAATTCACCCATCATACTCATTTCAAACTCACCACCCATTAGTTCAGCAAAGTACTTGCACAAACCATTGTTAGTAGCACCAAATATAATATCATCTACATAGATCTGTATAATTAACAAATCAGTTCCTCGAGATTTAAGAAAAAGAGTTTTATCTACTTTTCCTCTTTTAAAATCATTTTTCAGTAGTAACTTTGAAAGCCTTTCATACCAGGCTCTTGGAGCTTGTTTAAGCCCATAGAGAGCTTTATCAAGCTTAAAAACATGATTTGGAAATTTAGGATTTTCGAAACCAGGAGGTTGTTCAACAAATACCTCCTCATTTAAGAAACCATTTAGAAAAGCACATTTCACATCCATTTGATAGAGTTTGAAACCCATAAAAGAGGCAAAAGCTACTAGGATTCTAATAGCTTCTAATCTAGCTACAGGAGGAAAGGTTTCATCGAAATCAATACCTTCCTGTTGGTTGTAGCCCTTCACAACCAATCTGGCCTTGTTCCTTACTATAGTGCCATGTTCATCAAGCTTGTTCCTGAACACCCATTTGAGCCCAATGACTTTCTTATCTTTAGGCTTTGGCTCAAGGTGCCAAACTTTGTTCCTTTCAAACTCATTTAGTTCCTCTTGCATGGCCACTATCCAGTCAGCATCTCCCAAGGCTTCTTGATGATTTCGAGGCTCTAGGATGGACAGAAATGCATGGAACGTACAGAAGTTCCTCATCTCCGATCTTATTTGAGTTCCTTTTCTTATGTCACTGATTATGAGATCAGTTGGATGGGAACTTTTATACTTGAATGTCCTAGGTTGAAATTCCCTAGCAGGAACTCCAATTTGAGGAGCTTCTGGATCTGTTCCTTCTGCTTCTTCTGCTAGTTCCTCATTTGCATGTTCATCTGGTTGAGGAACTTCCTCATTCTCTTGATGATCCTCTTCTGGAGCAGGCTGCTTTTCTTTGGTTTGCTTCTGAGTCTCTTCTTCATCCCTGTCTCTTATCAATCCAATTTCAAAATCATTATCATCTTCTTGTTCCTGCACACTCACAAACTGGTTAACTTCATCAAAGATTATGTGAATGCTTTCCTAAACACACATTGAACTTTTATTGTAAACTCTATAAGCTTTGCTATTAGAGGCATATCCAAGAAATATGGCCTCTTCACTTCTTTCATCAAATTTACCTAGGTTTTTCTTACCATTGTTATGTACAAAGCACTTACAACCAAAGGCTTTAAGATGAGATATGCTTGGCTTCCTTCCCTTGAATAGTTCATAGGGAGTCTTGTTGATGATACTTCTGGTTGTTACCCTGTTAAGGATGTAACATGCTGTATTCACGGCTTCAGCCCAGAAGTTCCTTGGCAATCCACTTGCAATCAGCATCGTTTTAGCCATTTCCTCAAAGGTTCGATTCTTCCTTTCTACAACTCTATTTTGTTGGGGAGTCCTTGGAGCTGAGAAATTATGATTCATGCCATTTTCCCTGCAAAACTCATCGAATCTTGAGTTCTCAAATTCAGTTCCGTGATATGATCTGAGATGGACTATGGAGTGACCACTGATTTTCTGTATTTTCTTGGCAAAAACAACAAACTCGTTAAAAGCTTCATCTTTACTAGCAAGAAAAATAACCCAAGTGAATCTGGAATAATCATCAACAATAACCAAAACATATTTCTTGCCACTCCTGCTTTGAATCCTCATGGGACCACACAAGTCCATATGGATTAATTCCAAAGGCTTTATAGTGCTTAATATTTTCTTCAATTTAAAAGATGAACGAACATGCTTGCCTTTCACACATGCATCACAAACTTTGTTCTGTGGGAACTTGATTATAGGAAGTCCCACAACCAGGTTGTTCCTTAGGATTAAGTTGAGGTCAACTGTATAAGTGTTCCCTCTTCTTGTTCCTTCTAGAACAACCTTTCCTGACTTGTTGTTGATGATGTTGCAAGAGTTAGAAGTAAAACTTACAGAGTTTCCTTTATTACAAAACTATGATATGCTGAGCAAATTGTGCATTAAGCCCTCGATCGGGAACACATTATCAATCGAATGAGATTTTGATCTTCCAATTTTGCCTTTTCCAATGATCTCGCCCTTCTTATTATCCCCAAAGGTTACTATTCCTCCAGGGTAGTCTTCTAGTGAGAGGAATTTTGATTTATCACCTGTCATATGCTTTGAACACCCGATGTCGAGATACCACGAGTTATTCCCCCTCACTAGGACCTATAAGAAAACTAAGCATTAGGATCAGGAACCCAGGTTTCCTTGGGTTCCTTAGACGTGGATGCAATATCAGTTTTCTTGACCCACACTTGTTTTACATTTCTTTTATCAGCTTCTTCTCTTATTCTACATTGACCATAGAGATGTCCAGTCTTACCACAAAAAGTGCATACCTTCATGCTAGGAAGCTCAACATATTTCTTTTTCTTACCTTTCATGTAACCAAGGCCTTCATTTCGTTTTCCTTGAGCTTCAACTATCCACTTAGGTATGACCTTTGGGTCAATGCTTCTATCTTTTCTAGCATTTAGTTCCGATTCAAGTTGATCCTTTTGAGTTTTTAAAGTAAAGAGTTAATTTTTCAAATTTTTAAAATCAACATTGAATTTAAGCAGCTGATCGCTTGAGGAACTGCTAGAACTGATATCAGAATTCATGAGCTTATACTGAGTTAATTCAACATTCAGAAGAATACTTTCATTCTTGATTCTATCAATTATCTCTGTTATGTGTTTATATTTAAAATCAAGCTCTCTTAATTTGCTTTGAGACTTTGCATAGGCTGTTTCCAACCAAGCACCATGTTCTTTGCAAACCTTAAGAGCTTTTTCACATTTGTTCAGTTTCACACAAGTACCCCTAAAGAATTCTTTTTCTTCTAGACATATATCTATTAGGACGTCTTTAGAGAGAGTTTTAAGTTATTTAGGATCAAGAAATACCTCTTTATAGAGTTCCTCAAGGTAGGCCTTTTCATCATCTGATTTAGCCATCAGACAAAGATTAGCCGTCTCCTCTTCTGGTTGGTCATCCTCTTCTTCTTCACTGTCTGAGTCTCCCCAGGCTGTTATCATGGCCTTCCTCATGTCTGACTTTTGGTAGTTTGCTTTGCTGAATTTTTCTCTTCCTTGTTCCTTAGCCTTTCCTTTTCCTTTATCATTTTCTCAGAGGGGACAGTCTCTGATAAAGTGTTCTGGGGATCCACACTTGTGGCAGCTGTAGTCAGGTTTTGGATTTGAGGTCTTTTTCCCGAAGTTCCTTAAGGTGCGGCCTTTCTTGAACATCTTCTTGAATCTTCGCACAATTAGGGCAGCCTCATCCTCGTCTACTTCTGAGTCTTCCTCCTCATCATCCTTAAGAGCCAATCCCTTGTTCCTCATGGATTCGTTGTTAACTCCAAGGTGCAGCTCATGAGTCATGAGAGAACCTGCTAGTTGTTCAATGTTGAACTTGGTAAAGTCCTTAGTTTCCTGAAGGGCTGTCACCTTAGCTCTCCATTTCTCATCTTGCGGAAGACTTCTAAGAACCTTCCTAACCTGCTCATCTGTAGGAATCTGTCTACCAAGGGAAACCAACTCATTTATGATGTTAGTAAAACGGGTTAGCATCTCTTGGATGGTTTCCTTAGGTTGCATCTCAAATCTTTCATACTTTGACATAAGCAGATCGATTTTTGAGCGTTTAACCTCATTGGTTCCTTCATGAGTAATCTGCAGCAAATCCCAGATTTCCTTAGCGTTCTTGCACCCCATAACACGATTGTGTTCGTGAGGTCCAAGTCCACAATGGAGCAATTTCACAGCCATAGCATTGATTTCCATTTTATCAAAATCCTCTTTCTCAAATTCAGACATAGGCTTAGGGATTACCTCATTTTGAGAGTTTGTTTTGGTGACTTCGAAATCACCAACCTCGATGACCCTCCAGACTTGGTAGTTCTCCGCCTTGATAAAGATTTTCATGCGGTTCTTCCAGTAGGTATAGAACCTGCCGTTGAACATAGGAGGCCTCTGAGTTGAGTATCCTTCCTCGAGCTTTTCATGAGTATTCATTTTCTCCAAGACCTTTCTTCTTCAAGGTTTCCTGATTTTCCTAGAAGTTAGGCTCTGATACCAATTGTTGTTTCAATGAATACTACAAGAAGGGGGAGTTGAATTGTAGTATAAGAGTTTAGCCAAACTTTTTGCGGAATTAAAGCTAAGTAAGCTAAAGGAACAGAAAGATAAACTGAGGGAACTAAAAGATGCAAGAGAGATTTTTACGTGGAAAACTCCTTGGCCCTAACAAGGAGAAAAACCACGACCACTTGGGATTTTGGGAAAGGAATCTTCACTAGAATAGGGCAAATTTTCCTATTACAAACTAAAGACTCAAACTTCAAGTTCCTCAACGAACTTGAAACCCCGAGGAACAAGTCACCCAACTTGTTACTCTTCTCTTCTCTTTCTCTTCTCTATCTCTCTTCTCTTTCTCTTCTCTTCTCTTTCTCTTCTCTATCTCTCTTCTCTTTCTCTTCTCTTCTCTTTCTCTTCTCTTTCTCTTTTCTTTCTCTTCTCTTTCTCACTTCTCTTTCTCACATACATAAATTCACTCAAACTTCCCCATTCCCCAAATTACAACTCGAAAGAAAAACAAGCTCTAGTACAAGAACATTAAGAACACTCTAATTAACTTGTGTGGAATTGACACTTGACTCGAATTAAAAGTTAGAAAACTTACGTGAGCAAGGGTGAGTTTTTCCATCTGAAATCAACAGCTATTTATAGACCAAAATTCGTTTAGGGAAAACTTATTTGTGCAGCAAATCCACTACACCACTACTCCAACCCACTAAGAAGATCATGTTCCTAAAATTAAGGAAACATGAACTCCTCAATGTGCAAGACCATGACTTGAAGAAGATCATGGAGGAGTAGGCCGCAAGTTTTTAGAAAACGTGGAAGATTTTATTTGCAAAAGATATTTTCAAAAATCAGAATAAATAAAATCTTTTTGTTAGGAAAAAGATAACCGTTAGAAGATAACAGTTTTCCTAAAAACTAGCATGCACAATTTTATCAACTTAGACCAATTCCACACAGCTTTTTCGAGTGTAACTAATTTCTCATACTTACATAAATCCTAAAATATAAAAATATATTTAGTCTTCATGTCTTCTGGTGAAGCTTCTACTCCGAGGCTTCTGTTCCTCAAGGGGAACTTCTCTTCTCTGGTGAAGCTTCTGCTCAAAAGCTTATGTTCCCTGAGGGGAACCTTCTCTTCTCAAGTCTTCATTTCTGAAGCACCAGTTCCTGCAAAGGAACTCTTCTTTATGGATAGTTCTGCTTCTGGCCTTCTTGTTCCTCATGGTATCTTTACAAGATACTTAATTCTCCTGGTCTTTGCAACTGAGTACACACTTAAACAATCAAGCACTTATTAGTTTGTAAGTAAGTGAGGTTGTGTCATCATCAAAATCATTAAATCCAACAGGTGTAATATTTATGCCATAGTGCTAAAGGATCACGCGGGTTACCAAAAATAAGTAGTGTTGCAAAGAGCCTTCGCAGTGCCCGTGGCATTTGTGTAGTAGCAGCTTCATCCATACACTCTTCCACTGCATCATCTTCACTAAGCAGACCCAACTTTACAACAAATTCTTGAAATGTAGCATAAAGAAACCCATTAACAGTACGCAGGTCTTCAAAGGATGTAGGACCCCTTACATGCGTCAAAAGAAGACGGAGAAAATACCTATCCCCTTCAGATGGGGAACAAAAGTTAATCTGCTGACAACAACACCAAAAGAACGTTCTTTCCATGTCTTAAAAGCAGGATGCCACACATAATGTTCCGAAAATTGAGAATATAATAATTTAGTCTTGTTTGGAAATGCAGCATTCATTTTGAAAAACTCAGTTAACGACGTTCTGGCCCTTCTACTGTCAGCAACTACATCCTCTAGTTGGTCAGTAGCATTAAACCTAACAGAATAGTGGTTTGGCAAGTGCACCTGCAGCAATAGTACAGGCGGACTCATCTCATAAAGATCAAATGAAAAGATCCTCCAAGCAGCTTCACAAGGAGAGACCCAACGGCCTGACTAAAATTGTTTAATCTCATCAACAGGGGGCCTTGGGCCTGAATTTGTTACATTGAATGAACATCTATCATGCCCTTTGTAGACATAATTATACAAATACTTCACAGCTTGAATTGTGGAGCAAATCTCCACATTTAGATGGCAATCAAAGAGTGCCGACAAGTAAGGATCGTAAGGGATCACCCATTGGTTGTCTAGCCTTCTCCCCCTGATTCGAATAGACTCACCAGTAAAGCGCCTGCGGTAAGCAGGGTAACCGCTATCATTGTTTGTGGTTGTGTCGTTGTATGCTTTTGGGTAACCATATTTACACTTTCCTTCAGACCCTTTCTTGTTCATGCAGGAGCAGCTAAGATCGTCCTTACCACAAGGGCCATGCATCATATGGCGAAGAATAATTTTACGCAAGTGAGGGTTGTCATTGCTAGGAATCTCAGCACAAGTAAACTTATCATACAAGGCCAGTTCCTTGATTTTATACCCTTGTTTCAGTATAATCAGCATATGAACATGCGGAAGGCCACGCTTCTGAAACTCCACAACATAAATGAAAGTTGCCACTTCACCAAAGACATTTTCATCTATAATTTTCTTTTTCAGCGCAATAAGTTTTGCCCTGAAAACACGCGTAACTAAATCAGGCCGGTCATAAGCCTTTTCACCGGGAGCAAGTTCTGCTTTAACTTTTGGCCAGTTGGGATTGCAAGTCATAGTCACAAAGAGGTCAAGCTTGCCAAACCTTAGCACAAGAGTAATTGCATTAAGGTACCTCCTGCTCAAATCCCGAGGGCACCCAAGGAACGTAGGGGGCAATATAACTGAGTGACCAACATTAGAAGCATTTGTTTCCCCACCATCAAATGTATCAACAAGACCTTGATATAATTCAGCCCTTCTTTTTTTTTGGTTTTTCCGGAAAAAATCCAAGCGCGTATTTTCAATCTTCACATACATATCCACAATGAATTGTAAAAATAGTCGTCCTGCTCTTAACAGATAATTGCCTATCCGTATCTGGAAACGATAGGCATAATACTCCCTAGCAGAAATAAACCTACCCCGTTTGTCATTAGTAGCAGCTGAGACAACAACATGCAACAAAAAATTAATTATAACACCCATCTAATTGTTTAGAAAATTTATTAGCAATGTATGTACATTAGCCATGCATGCAACAAAGAATACTAAAAATCTTACATGGATCATCTCCTTGCAGCAATGCAGCAGCAGCAGCATTATCATCCCCATCTGCAGTGGCTGTGTCTACAAAGCTTTAATCATGAGTCTGCCCACAAGAAGACATTTTTAGAAGGCCATGGTGCCAACCACAATCACCACGAGGGAATAATAAAGGGTACTGCAGAGTAATGCATTATACGGTGGCTCTCAGTAGACTTCCCGTACACTGTGATGTGAGGAGTACTTTGTTCATGGGATGCATTGGCATCAGTCCGTATAGCAGCCACCTCGTTAGATGTTAGAGCGTTGTACACCCGCTGATCCAAAGTAGGGTCTTTGTTGAGGGTAATCACAGTTTCAGCTGAGACAGTAATATCCCTCAGAGATTTAAAAAATCTAGCATAAGGGTTATGCGACATAACTTCCATAAGAATTGCAATAACATCTGCTTGGAGCTCTGGGAAGAGGTCAAGTCGGTGCTTAGCCTCATGCTGAGAATCATAAAAGTAAAGTTGAAGGAACTGTGGCTGGGTGCCATCAGGTAACAAGTCAGGCACAAAATGGTATAGCTACCCATGTAATTTAAAAGCATATACACCTTTTTTTTATTGTGATTCTAATGCACCCCCCAAAGAGCTGAAAGCAAACATATTATTATATAAACGCGCATATGTTTGAAAGTGCTCAGCGATTTCATCTTTTGAAGTGAACAGTCTAATAATCCTAGGAGGAAGCTGATTATAGACAATCACACACTCTCCGCCACTACAGAAAAATTTAGGAGGTTCATAGCAAATTTTTTTGCCAAGCATTTGTCACAGAAATAAGGAGCTGCCAATTCCAAAGGAGCTGTTGGCATTTGCTGGCTAACATCCCATGCATCTCCAACTACATATTTATAACCATGTCTTAGTTTACAATTTGGACAACATGTATAATAAGGAAATTAAATATAGCAAATTAAACAATACAGTACCTGGCCCTATAGGTTTAGGCTTCCTTATTTTCTTTTTTTTTTTGGGCTCTCCAGTAATTCCCCGTATGCATTTACTTGTTCGAGTTTTAGTTTTAGAAGATGAAGGGTAATCAGGGTAGTCTGTAGCAAGCGAAGGTAGCATATGATATAAGGCAAGAATCCTAACATACTCAATCTACTACAATATAATAGGCTAGGAAGACGATACCCATAGATGGCCGACACTGATAAAAATCTAGTAGACAGTATACTCCTGTCATGTATAGACAGTAAACCATATCAATACATATACATAATAAAAAGCCAAACCCCATTAGTTCACACTATAAATGATAAAAATAACAGTATATAGATGCAAAACAGTGAAACAAACTTTATAATTGAGAAGTTGTAGATTTCATTGCTCTTAAAAAGACATTATCCAAAGTAGCAATTACATAGACAATGCTTAAGCTAAAGCAAAATATATGGCCATCAAATTTAGAGTACAGCAAACACACCATCACAAAGTCAACTGAGCACTATAGCTCTTAGGTTTACAAAACAACAATACTAAACAGGCCATCAACCAATACAGATTCTTAAATTTGACCTATCATCTCTAAAGAACCACCCAACAACTAATTCCTCTTCCTACGCTTAAAAACAACTTCCAAGTCTGATGGGACCCTAACAAAGTTAAGTGCAGAAGGTTGATTAGCTGCACCTGCCCTCTTGAAAGTAGGACGAGCTCTATGCTTACGAGGAGTATTAGGTGTTAGGCTTGCACTTGGGATTTTGTTACAGAGGGATCTAGGTGTGCTGCAGTCATGCTCGTCTAGGAAAGGCGCCAAGTGAAGTGTTCCTTGCACACCAAGCACACGTTCTTGAGTAGACATGTAGCTTTCTCGGGCCAATGAACACTTAATGCCAGCATATTTTTCATGGCCATAGTTCAGGTTAATTATTTCTACCCTATACCTGCACTGGAGGAAAGAAACAGCCTTCACAGCAGCATTTTGTCTAGCAGCTGCCTCACCAACACATATGTCACTGATTATACACTCCATGTTAACTGTTTCTCCAGGGCATTACACAATAAGCCATGCCACATACCCTTGCAGTGCAAGCTCAGAGGACTCAATGGTCGAGACTCGTGTACAAGTCTCTAAAGTCAGCACATGCAGCACATCCAAGTAGTCAATAAAGACATCCTTGGCACCCGCCTTCTCAGGGAAAGCACTAAGCCAGTTAATAGGTGGTTTCTGCAGTACCCGTTCCTTAGACTCCAAAGCATCATGCTTCAGCTGGAACAACACCTCGCAATGCTTGTACATCCAAATTTTAGTACTCGTCCAATCATGAATACAGAGGTCATACTCTAGCCTCAAGTGTCGGACAGCCTCCTCTGCCGCTTTTTCAGTTGAAGCCTCCAACTTTTCACCCTCACCACCATCAAAAGTGTAGGTGTGTGAAAATCCAAGGTTCGTCGTTTCCACATGCAACTTCACATGATTCTTATGAATGTCCACTAATTCATAAACAGGACGTGGAAACTGCAGGTGATCCATAACCTGCCTTAACAAGCAACAATACGAAATAGAGACCTTGCGAGACTCTAGCTCCATGACCTGTGTGCATGGCCAACGGATCAAACAATTAACATCGTTCCTATTCATTAATTCTAGAACATAACCTACCTCACCAAACTTTCTAAAAAGATGAGCTAATGGTGAATAAGAAAACATTCTAATCAATCCTATCCTAAACCAACACAAGCAAAGCTCTCTTAGAAACATACACTAAAACTACCAAGCTGCTTAAAAAGAAAGCACACACCATAAAAAAGGACCACAATCTAACAGGCACTTACTCCATAATAAAACAGAATTTGGTATCACTATCACACATCTACATTAGTACCTTTATCTAAACAGAGCACAATAGTGAAATCCAACATGTATCACACACCAAGCACAAAATTGAACCAAAAAAACTACAATAAGATGTATAAGCAACAGTAAAGCAAAGCAAATGGCATAAAGATCAGAAAAGCCATACCAATAATTCTGGGCAGCATATGGAAAACAAGACCCCAACACCAACCAACAAATAGCAAACATGACCCCAACACCAACCTGCACAAACCATATCATTACAATCAGTGATCTAGCCAATTAATATATTATCACTCATTAGCCAATTTTGACTTAAAAAAGGAATATATATAAACTATACAAAACAACCATATCAAAACCAATATAATATAAACATCAAAAAATGGAAATTAGAACTCAAAATAAATTTGAGTCGAATACAATCAGAAAATTTGTATAAGAGGATAATTGAAATATAGTGCATGTAGCTCTGACATCCATAATTTGTATAACTAAGATTACTCCACACTTAAACAGCCTAAATATAAAGTAAATTGTCATGGCAAGCAATTTAAGATATATTTAGTATGATTGGCAATCCAAGTAAGTCCAACACAAGGATATAAGAATATATCACATTTTTTGATTAGTGTAAATTGCCCAATAGATGCATTCAACAAGAACAAGGAAAATTAAAATTAAATAATTATATAGGAGCAAGATATTACCACCAAGAGTTCTGGGTTTTTACCCCTTTTTTTTGGATTAGGACCTCAAGTGATAAATATGTAGATAGATAGAACAGAAGTCAATGTCATTTTCATTGATTTCTATATAAGCTCAACATAAGCCTCGAGAACACCAGCAATTTTAAGCAAAGCAAGTATATACTACAGAGGGACAAGTTTTAATTTAATTAATTAATGAATTATAATAATTATAATATAAGGTACATAATCAGAAAATTTGAGTCAAACACAATACAAAGTTTACTATATCAGTGTATAAAGGGCAAAATATCCAAAAGAGAAACAATATGAAGTAGTAATCTAAATAATCTAAATCCAATGCTTATATATACAATTTACCTTATCATGATGATGAAATGAATTATAATAGAGACAAGTTTTAATTTAATTAATTAATGAATTATAATATAATTATAATAACTATTAAGGCATGAAATCAGAAAATTTGAGTCAAATACAATACAAATTTTACTATATCAGTGTAAAGTAGTAATCTAAATCCAATGCTTATATATATATTTACCTTATGATAATGATGAAATGGTAAGTATTTTGACATCTTGTAGCCATTGATGAAAAGCTATGATTTTGCTTTATCAATTGTAGAAGGTGAGGAAGCCGGAGAAACCACATAGAAGATCGACACACAATGATGTGTCAACTTCATCATACAGAGATCCAGAGGAGAAGCAAAAATCTGGCAAAAAAATTTGGGGCAAAAAAATCAAGTCAGCATCATCATCAAGTGAAAAAGAAAAAAAAATTGGGGAAACAAAATTTGGGGAAAAAAACTGGAAAGTGAATTCAGAAGAGAAGAATGCATGTCTCCATGAATCACCAAAGAAGTAATGCTGAAGGTGACAGAGGCAAAAAACAAAACAAAACGGCACATGTCCCCTCCAAGACGCCACATAGGCAAAACAACAACTAACATTGCCACATCAAAAAGCCATCACACATGCCACTCACACATGTGAGCACTATTCATAAGGGGAACAGGTGAAACATTTTAAGGGTTGTAGAAGAAGAAGATAGGGATTTCACTTAATAATTCCCTATTCTTATCCCACATTTTTATATCCTCCTTATCCTTATCCTTGTTGCTAAATGCCCGTAGGGGTATTGTGCAGAAAACCTCCAAAAAAAAAAAAAAAAAACCAAGCAGAGGTGATTGGCCTAAGATTGAGCCGTCATACACCTGCGAAGAGGAAAAGGAAAAAGACGGCGCTATGGAGTGAACTGTCAAAGCGCTGCAACCCAGGTTGTCGACAAGAGTTGAGGGACTCGTCTCTGTTTCCGCCTCTATCTCTTTTCTTCCTCCTTACACTATTTCTACTCTACTGCTTCTCCCCTATTTCATTGCAAATTTGCAATCTACATTCTACACCTCTCTTTCTCGATTTCCTTAACCCTAACCTTACATTTTTCATTCTCCTCACCTTCCGCCTCTTTGCTTAACAAATTCTCAACGGTATATTTCTAATTTCTCTAATCATTATACCTAGTGTTGTTCAATATTTTTTTTTTTCCAAATTCCATTTTTATGTTTATTTCCCTAACATTTTTTTCTTAATTATTCTGTTTTAGCTTTTAATTTTGCTATTATTTTTATAAATTTTTAATATTTTATTACTCAATTCATCCAAATTTATTGAGTAATAGTCGCCTAAAATTTGAAAATTCGAACTAGTAGTTTTGAAATTTCTTTATCCAATTTGACTCAGGCGATGAAGCTGGGATGAGGATGTCGGACAGCGATAGTTCATATGATGAAATTTGGGACATCATGTGGGAAAACGGAAATGCAGACGATGAAGCTGGGACGACGTTGTTGGACAATGGAAATAAAGGCGATGAACCTTTGGCGAAGAAGCCGGAAATTGCTGTAATCTCTTATATCTACTTATTCTTCAATTATTCTCCATCTCTGTTATTATGATTACTAGAGCATACCAATGCTAATGTACAGGAATATATTATACGCAAAAGAAAACACCTTAAAAAAATTTAAAAAAATAAATAAATTGTAGGATGGGTAGTTATTGTTGTTTAAAAAAAAAAAAAAAAAAAAAAAAAAAAAAAAAAAGAGTGACATAGAAATTGAGTATTGGGGATTTGGAATGGAAGATTGTGGTGAAGTATTGCAAAATTGACTTTTAATTATATAAAAGATATACTTTGGGTTGGCAAGATAGTTGGAAATAGCAAATTGGATAAAATTGGTACAAACACGTACAAAATCATACACTATTAAAGGGAAAAGCTTGTATAAGTTCTGAAAAAACATTTTATGTAATTTTCTTTATGAACTGACTCATATCCTATTGGATTGCAAAATAACAAGAATGACCTTAATGAAGTCACTATTGATGAGCATTTGGAAGCAATTGAGGAAGCTGCATTAAAAGAGTTAATCTTAGATAGTTGCGGAAATTTTTTAAGAGAATGCAAGGAATTACCTGATCAACTTTATGATAGTCTGATCGAAGGACTTACCACTCTTGTTTACCTGCTGTATGACAAGGTAAGGTACTCTAGTTCCTATGATTTTCTCCTGTCCTCTCTCTGCTTTATAGTCTTCAGAAATTGGGATGTATGAAACCAGAATGATGACACACATCTGATCATTGTTACTTGACAGGAGGATTTATACCGGATGGGTAATTCTCATATGGTTATTGATCAACAAAACAAGTTTTGGGAAGAACTTGCACCTATAGGAGAGAAGGTGTGTGTTTATTGTGGAATATACTGTACATTTTGTCTTTGCCCTTTTGGTTATAAACTGGTAAATGATGAGGAAAAAGTAATACTCTTTTTTCCTCATTTTTTTTTTTTGTATTGGATTATTTATATGTCAAGTAAGCATGTGGTATCCGTACGTTGATAATATATATATATATATATATATATATATATATATATATATATATATATATATATATATATATATATATATAATGTAATGCCGTTACTAAGAATGATATTTTTGATTTGTTACTTCATCGTTTAAAAATCTTCTAAACACCTTTTGAAGTGCCTAGATGGATTGTATGAAACCACATGCCTAAACTCAATAATTGGAGCTTAAAAGCTCAAAATTCAATAAATTTTATAGTAAAAATAAGTTATCCTATCACATCACTTGTAGAGGATTAAAGGAAGCTATAATCCTATACTTATTTCAAATAGTAAAAATACTCAATTCCATCCTATTTGAAATAAGTTATCCCTTTTGATGTTTGCTTTCAATTTGCAGCAGTATAACAGTTTCTCACATCAGAAACCTTATACGGTATGTGCATTGTGCATATACCAGTTAAGATTTTACTCAGCTTGGTGCATAATAAGATGATTGTATGACTAATTTGGTTACATGCTTTAGTAAGATCTGACTTGATGCTAGACAATAAGCTGAATTCTTTCTTTGAATTTGTGAAGATTTTAGTGTACCTATTTCCATAGGAACCTCAGCCCGTGTATGGCTGTATATTGACTTTGTTTTTTGTTGTTGCCCCAGTATTACCGCGGCGAGGAATATGTGAAGGTAGCATGGTTTTTCTTGCTAATCTGCTGACTACGGACTACCAGGTTTTTTTTTGTTATGTTCATAAAATGCTGAGCTTGTTTGTAATTACAGAGTACTATTGATGATGACATTCTGAAAGCAATCAGAAAAGTGAAGCTTTGTCCAAGATTAACGGTAAAATTCTAAATACTACTAAGTGTGTTTACTTATAGATGATCATTTTTGGTATTGAAGGGTATATACATAGACATTTGAAAACTTTTGATTGATTTGAAAATACCGCCTTATATTATTCTGGATTTCTGGAGGCTGTTAAAGTCTAAAAAAACATTAATCTGGCTTGGTTTTAGTAGTTATATTCATAATCATATGTTTACATTATTAAAGTGAACCTATATGTTAGTTCTTATACCTTTTTCCTTGTTTTGTTGCATTAATTTTAGATTTATTTGGATTAAGAATACCCATCTGTACAGTTGATGTAACACCTCTAGATCACATCCAAACTAAATTGCCTTTGTTCACCCATATAGCCACTTTTCTTCCAAGGAAGTGCTGTTTTTACAATTTGTTTGATGTTAGCAAGCCGATGGTTGAGCAATGGTGGTGGCGGTGGCTAATGGAAGATAGGTTATGTCAAATAAACACCCTTTGTTTCTTTTGAGAGTGTGTTCAAACACTTCAAAGGCCGATTGTTGTTAGGGAACAGGGCGATAGTATATCTTTATTTAATTAGATATCTTCTCCATTGCCTATCATTATAGGCAGACTTTGATGGGAGAATGATTGTAAATTGGAAGGACAACTTCTCCGTCCAATACTTTAATATCTTACTATTAAATTCACTCCATATAATACCATAATATATGTGGATACTATAGCCTGAAACTTGCTTGAAGAAAAAGAATATATCTAATGATCTATTACAAGTCAGATACTATTCCCTCCGTCCCTAATTCTTTATCCTATTTCCCTTTTTAGTCTGTCCCAAATTCTTTGCTCCATCTCTTTATATAAAAAAATTTCTCCCTACTTTTTTACACATGGCGGGGGGCCATACCAACCCCCTTACACTTTTCTCTCTTATTTTTCTCCATATACGTCTGTGTGCATACTGCATAGCCCACAAGGAGCAAAGAAATAGGGACTGAGAGAGTCGTTTCTTAGTTGTAAATATAGATATATTCTAAATCCTAATAAAATGTCGTCGATAATTTGATTGAAATTACAAATAATCCTTATACTTTTCCTTACTTAGTACTTAAGATAATGAATTTTATACATCTTTTCCTTCTTATCTGCATCATTAAGAGCATCCACAGGGTGCTTTAGTCATCTCATCACTAGTTGTTGAACTTTAATGTACCTTACAGCTTAAATTGAAATGCCATCAAAAGAAATGATATTTGTTGATGACGTGGTCTTTTTTCCCAGAGCAGGTTGATCAATATACAGTTTTACTGATAGAGATGTTTACGGATCGTGATATGAAATGTCAAGAGTTTTTGATTGCCAAAGCTGTGGAGATAATTGATATTGAAACCTTGTACAGCTTAGATGCTCATACACAGTTTTATTATTGAGTGGCTAGACCCAGAGAGGTCTCCCCATGAAGAGTTTGACAGCCTTCTTAATCATCACTTATTCAAAATTATTCTATGGAGAAAAATGATGGTGTGTTTGCTGGGTGGCTGTTGTTACACATTCAAATATTTGCTCTTTTTTAAGCGTGAAATTTTCCTAACCATTATCATCTTGTTTATGTTCCAGGTCAAACATTATGTGGAGAGAGTGCTGTTTCCTTATGATCTTTACTGTTGAAAGAGACCAACATGTTGCCTATATCCGAAGATTTAAATCCCTTTTTTGAAGTTGCTGAACTTTGTCGTAAGGCTGAAGGGACTGGTTTTATCAAACAGGGATCATTTCATGTGGGCCTTTCGTGAGAGAGGATATGATACTTGTTCTGAAATTGATCTTACTCAAATATTTTTTATTTTTTTCTTCAAGATCTATTTTGTTACTAGTGCTTATTTAACACAAATTCTGTTGGGTTCATTCTGCTGCAGAGCTCCCTAGTATGTATATGGATATTGCAGCCTCTAGAATTGCTGATGAGAAAGCTGATCAACCTCCTTATCACATATATGAGACTGCACTTGCGTTGTCAAAGGCTGGTATGTTTCCTATTGCCTTGTAATTTTGAGCTGTTTATGGTGCGGCCTAGAGGACATTTTCCTGTTTTCAAGTGGGCAATCATGTAGCTAATCTTGGGTTGTCTACTCCGTATATTTTTGGCTGTAAACGTTGAAAAGCACTAATCCTGTTGTAAGTTTGTAACATATGCTTTCCCTTTCTTGGGCTGCAGTTCAAGAGTCCCTTCAATTCGAACATCTTGCCTTTGCGGTGGTTTTCAGCAATTCTTTTGGCTTTTCTAATGAGGAGGTAAATGACTTAATTGGTCACTATGACCTGGTAATCTGCTGCTGAAGTTTTCATATATTTGTGCGTGTGCTTTTTTTATTATTGAAGGGAAAGTGTTATTTGCAGCCCTTGTTACATGTCAGTTTCTAATATTTTCATTGTCATTTTAAGGTGAAAAAAATGAAAGTCGACTTTCAAACTTTTAACTAGTCTAAAAATGTGGATGACAAGGAGGCAAAAACAACTAAGGCCCCGTTCTTTAGAGTTGCTCTGCTCTGCTCAGATCAAATCTGCTCTGCTCTTCAAAAGAAATCTGCTCTGCTCTGCTATGCTATATTTTCAAGTAATAATTAATAATAACAATAATAATTAATATTGTATTGATGATAATAATTTATTATTTTAAATAATTATAATAATTATTAATATTAAAAATAATTATAATAATTATTAATATTAGAAATAATTATAATAATTTTTAAATAATAATAATTAATACTTATTAATCATAATAATAAATAATAATAATTATCAATAATAATCTAATATATATATATATATATATATATAAAGGGGAGTTTTTTCCCGAGTTTTTAGAGAGCCACGATATTATGAATTTTATCTAAATATATAATAAATTTTAGCACATACATAAAATAAATATATTTTAAAAATTCAAACAAATCGTGCATCGCACGGGCTTCATCTTGTATTTAATAATTCAAACTATTAAGAATTAATATTTAATAATATTATTAATTAATAATTTCTAATAATTATAACAATTCTTTCAAATAAATAAATTATAATAATAACAATTAATAACAATTTCTTTTTATAAACATTTTATATTAGAATCACAATGGATAGAAACATTTAATGTGGGTATTGATTGTTAATTCACTGAGTTGAATTATTTTTCAAATCTTTTCATACAATTTAAGAATTGGAAAAAAAAAAGTTATTTTCATGTAGTACTTTGTATACCATTATTATTTTGAGGGTTAAAAATATATGATTAAGACATATTTATAAGTAAAATCATTATTACTCATTAAGTCATTTTATTTTAAAATTTTTGTAAAATGAATATAAGTAAATTGTTGTCTTTTATCTTTCTACTATTAACATATGTTAAATATGGTACACATTTATTTATTTTTCACTCACCTAAATCAATGGTATAAGCACTTAATAATAATAATAATAACAACATTTATAATAATAACATTAGTAATAATATTAATAATAATGTTGAAATCTGCTCTGCTCGGCTCTGCTCTGCTTTGATGTGCTTAAATCTGCTCTGCTGACCCCTGCTCTGCCTAGAAGCTCAAAAGAACAGGGCCTTTTGAGCTTCTGGGCATGGCACAGCAAAGCAGAGCAGGGGTCAGCAGAGGAGAGCAGAGCAAATTTCAGCATTGTTATTGTTACTATTATTGTTGTTGTTGTTATTATTATTATTATTAATATTATTACTACCGCTATTATAATTGATTTAGGTGAATGAAAACATAAATATATGTGTACCATATTTAACATATGTTAATAGTAAATAGATAAAGACAATGGTTTAAAATATTCAAATTATTACAACCACTTATCAATAACAGAACATAATTAGATTAGAGTTTAACATTTTGGTGAATTAACCATCTACTTCCATATGATCTTCATTTTTATCTTCACTGTCATCTTGATTTTCATTGTCATCACCTTCATTGTCGCTTTCCGAGCGGTTGGTTCTCCAAATTCAGTGTGCTATACGATGTCGTACTCCGACCATTCTATTTTTTCGCCATTTTGCATATCAGTAAAAAAAGATATTGTAGTATTATTATTAAATATGGAGTATTATTATACACAAAAAATATATATTATGTGTTATTATTATGATCAATATATATTTATAAATTGTTAGACATTATTATTAATAAATATTATTATAAATATGAATAATTTGTATTGTGAATTATTAATTATTATTATTATTCTTAAATATTAACTATAATTATTAATTATTGTGTTACTAATGTTATTAATTGATATTAATCCAGAGTAGAGCAGAGCAGATTAGAGCACACGGCTCAGCATAGTAAAATAGCTCTAAAGAACGGGGCCTAAGTGGTTCAAAGGTAAACTTAAGGAAGGCTTGTTGGACAAGTTAGCCTTTTGAGCTCGTACATAATGAGATTGTGATGGACTAATGTATTTTAACTAGTCTAAAAATGTTATCGTATAAATTTTAATTTGAGATTTGTAGTGTTTCACCTTATTATTTATAAGAAAAATGCTATACTCTAAAAAAGGAAAGTATTAATGAAATATCTTCATTAATTATACTCATTTGTATGTGTTTTTGTCATGCATTTCTAAATTAATATCAATTATATTGATTTTCACGTATTTTTGTCATAGAATATTATTATTCGCATATATATTAACGTACTAATAAACTTTAAAGCCGAGAGCTATGGAGCATTAAAAGGGAAAATTCCCGAAAGTTATATTAACATACCTATAGAAGGAGTGTTTTCAAAATTTTAGAAGGCTAGTTGATGAGATAAATTCCGTGTTGTGTCGCTTTGGGGTTCAACAGTTGATACTACGAAGTTTCATTGGCAAGAGTGGGAGAATTTATATACTTTCTCCGTTTTTTTTAAGTGTCCCATACGTTAGACACATAGTTTTAGGTAATAGAATAAACACAAACTTTTAAAAAAAAACGGGTGTATAATAATTATTGTACATCCATTATAAAGATAGGTTAAAGAAATTAAAAGTTAGCTTTGAAGTGAATAAAAGTTACCCCCAATATGCATAAAAAGTAACCCCATACAAATAAAAATTATCTACGCTTTATTAATAAATAATCACATTTTTAATGACTAAAATTCAATTATTAGTGATTGAATGTAATTAAATTACCTTTATAAAAAATTTCTGGTTGTCTATTTATATAAAAATTGTATTATGTTTAAAATTACCCTAAAAAGACAAAAAGTTACACTAAAATTAGCTAAATGTTACCCTTATACTGCTCGATGTACACTAATATTAGTGTAAACCGAATGTATATAAAAGTTTTTCTAGAATAAAATATAATGTATAAGTGGGTATGGTTAGGAGTAAAAAAATTAGGAAAAGTAAGAGAGAAATATGAACAGGAACCCCTAGGAATAATGTGAGAGGGAGAAAATATTTTAAAATGATATTGGGTTTAAAAGAAAAATAGAGAAATAATATATAATGCGAAGGGAGTTTCCACTTTTGATAATAGGACACTTAAAAAAAACGACCATTTATGAAAGTGAGGTACTTAAAAACAACGGAGGGAGTACCCTAAAAGGAAGAGGATGTATGGGTTTTGTGATTTGACGTGTTTTAACCAAGCACTCTTTGCTAAACAAATGTGGCAATTACAATGCAATATTAGTTCTTGATGCATACCAAGACACCTTATTTAAATCACTTTGGACTTTCGGAGTTCTTGAAGCATACCGCGGCCACGATTCTAGTTATTCATGACAAAGTATGTAGGGTTTGAAAGTTATTCTGCGAGATGGATTGTCTAGTAATTCATGACGAAATATGTGGGGTTTGAAAGTTCTTATGCGAGATGGTTTGTCTTAGCGGAAGGGGAATGGTAACCATCTTTCAAAAAAAAAAAAAAAAAAAAAAAAGAAAAAAAAAAAAGGGGAATGGTAACCAAATAAATGTGTGGCAGATTCGTGGACGGTGAATAATGGCAAACTATCTCCCTAACCCATTGGCTGCTCACAACAACGACTTAAAGGTGCTTGACCTAATAAAGGTAGATTGTGGCAAATGGAACACTAACCTAGTCTATGAGAATTTTGATGTAGAGGTTAGCAAAGCACTGCCTTATTAAGTAGTTTGCCAAGTGATATTGTAGACACTAACGTTCAGCCTCCTTTCCTAAAAATAAGTGCAATGAATGATACAAAAACTCATTTTTCAAGCAAGATCAAAGTTGAAGTGTTTGTGGAATTCGTAACGTAAAGTAATATTAACTAATTTGGAATTCATTTTGAGACTAATCATTTAGAGAACAATCCACTTATAATTAGGGCTAAAACATGCTCACACATGTCTCATCTTGATTTATAACGTACGTAAGCACGTAAAATGCAATTCTTAGGTCAAATATACCTTATATTGTTGAAAACCAAGCCAAGAGTGACCAAACCTCATAATTGTCGTTCAAGGATTATACATGTGGATAGCCTTTTCCAAAAAGTTTCAATGATATATTACAAGCCCAATTCCGACTTAAAGCAAAGAAAATATGATCAAAATACTAAATTGGACCCAAAACTAACACCATTGCCCTAAACCAAACATATCTTAAAATCCACAAAAGTTTTTCCCTAATTGTAATTGGTTTAGAAACTAGACTTCCAAATGTTTCTGATGATGTCTCATTTATCGTATTCCAAGTTCGAAAAAGACAAATTGGGACGCGCGCAATTCTCTAATTTGCGTGAGACTGCTTTGCGCGGCTATTGGTATTTGAGCGCAACTTCTTTTTTTTTTTTTCTATTTTTTTTTTAATCTTTAGAGAGCCACAAGGGTGGGGTGAGAATCAATATTAGGATCTCCTAAAATTGGGAGGCAAGCTCTAACCACTTGAGTTATCCCTCACTTTCACTACAACTTTCTTTGTTGCACGCATCTATCCTTTGACGCAACGGCTCTAAAACCCTAATTGTAGATTCTACACCTACAAATAGACGTTGGTTAGACCTAGCTAGTAGCATAAAAATCAAATCATCTGCCACCAAATTATAAAAACCCTAATATCTCATACTCTCATAATACTTTGTCCCTAATACGGTCTAATCTTAATCAAATCCTTTGAAGTTGTTGGAGGATAAGAAAAAAGAGGAACTCCATAAACACACAAGACAAAGATTTAGCAAAAGGAGAATGATTAGTTTTTTTAGCAATTAGTTAAACCATCCTTAATTATGTTTAAATAAATTTAATTAACAAACTAGTGTTTCTTGATCACTTTAAATAAAGATAATTAATCTATATATCTATATAATATGCGTTCGTTATGTAAGACTTGAATTTGAATATAATTATCGTTTAACAATCTAAGAGGTTTGGCGAATTCTATTTTTGCTCTTCTTCACAAATTTAGAATAAATAAGAATAACGACATTCATTGCAATGTAGACTTTTGTGAATTTTGTTTGTCAATTAAAAAAACACTAACTTAGTTTTAGGTATCACATTGCATATAATTGCCCAATAGTGATGAATTTGTGAATAAGAAAGCTAGAAGAGGTCATTTTAGAGCCAGAATTATAGTTTCGAAAGATTGACTTTATGATACCCTCTCTTCCAAATTCATCTTTGGTTTAATAAACCTTTGCTTGAAAATCTTTCAAAATGATTAGAGGTAAATATCTCTCGGACACTACTTGGGAGAAAGGTACAAACGAGGCTTATATTATGGGTTTCTTATGTAAAAATGATTAGTGGATTCTAAATAGCGCAAATAACAAAAGAACAAAAAAAAAGGACAAATGCTTGATTCCTCTCCTATCTACCTCCTAAACAATAAAAAAAATTCAAATCCTAAATCATTTTAAAAGTACAAAGTCCTAGGACTTATAAAGTGCCCCAGACAACAGGATCCCCGTGCATTAGAAATCCTAGAGAGAGAAAGAGAAATTCTAGAGAGAGAAAGAAAAAAAACTAAATGGAAAAACCCATCGCTACCCAACCTAAAATGCAAGCCTAGAGAACTCCGCCACCCACTTCTACTTCCCAAGACCTCCATTCTTGCCCATTTTCAAAGCTATACAACTTTAATTGTCAAGAGTAAGACTCTGTGCCATTAGATCAAAGGATTACTCCCTTTTCAACCAAGATCTACTTTTAATCCCTCAATTAGATACCTATCAAACGATCCAATTCCCTTGGCCTACTTTTAACATCGAGATTAAGCGAGCTATGTTGGTTGCGTATCTAGATTTACAAGCTACTAAAGGTGTAATTATTACGAACCTCGTTATATCCACTAATAAACGGAGGTATCTTTGCTTCAACCCTGTTGCAGCTACTACCTCTTCTAGACTGCTTCTTGGACATCTCAATTCAGGGAAGTCGCTTAGCCTTCTAATTTCCAATTTAATTTATTGTTATTGGAATAATTGTTATTTTCTATGTTATTTATTTTGTTGGGTGTTATGTCCGAATTCCTTTCGTATTCTTCTGTGGCCTCCCCTCACCCTCGATATTGTCAACTTCAGTGGTTGTGCTTGTTGGATAATCCTGCTATCGGAGTTGCATGTTCTTTGGTGGTTAATTTTTTATTATTATGTTTTTACTTAGGGAAAGGTTTTTCTGCACTATATATACCCCCGTTCGTCCCCTCTGCATTTTCACAACTCATTCTCTTGCAATTTGTGTAACTCTCTTGTCTTCTACCTGTGCTATTCTAGTATTCGTGTGTTTTTACTCTTAATGTCTGATATTCCCCCTCCTCCTAGTTATGCATCTGCTCTTACAAGCATGCAGGCTTCGTCTTCCCTTCCTCTTACCCAATCTAGACCTTCTAAGTGTGGAACTACCCCTATGGATAATCATTTGAGTGGAACCAGTTCAATCCCAATTGCTAAACCCAAACTCCCTTTGGGAAGTGACGGTGATGCTAATCCTGCCCCTCCCTCCTACTCAGTTAGTGCATGTCCTTCTTCTTCATCAATTCCAGATCCAATTCACGCTAATGTAGATGTTCAAGCCCCTCCTATCTCTGAAACCACTAAGTCTGAACTGAGGGCTACTGTCTTGTTTGCTAAATTTTGGGGTGAGTTTGTTCCTTCATCTGCAGTTATATCTAGGCTTAGAAGGGACTGGGAGTTTATCCATGGTGAGGTGTCTATTAGATATCTAACAAATGGGTGGTTCATTATTAAGTTCTCCAATCCTATGGATAGAGAGGATATTTGGAACCGTAGACCCTGGTTTTTTCAAGGCCTTAATCTTGTTCTCACCCCTTGGAAACCTAATTTTAGGCCTTTTTCTAATGAAATTACCCATGTTGATCAATGGGTTAAAATCCCTTTCCTTCGTAACGAATATTGGTCTTGGGATCATATTGTTTCTCTCACCTCTTGCATTGGGACTCTGATTAGGCTAGATAACTACACCTTGCAAAATAAGGATAAGGCTCAATTTGCTAGAGCTTGCATTAGTATTAACATCTCGAAACCTGTGCCTTTTACTATTACTATGAGAAATGAGGAGGATTCTATTGTTTTTTATTTATCCTATGAGGGTGTGCATGAGGTGTGTCCTTTGTGTGGAAAAAAAGATCATACCCTAAGTTCCTGGCCTAGCAAACCTAAACCATGCATTGACCTTGTGGTTGCTCAACTTGAAGCCAGTAACTTAGAGACCAATTATGCGCAACCTTCTTCTGCTAGTTTGGATTGGGTTAGAGTCAAACCTGAGCGTAGAGGTAGACCTAGGGTCTTGGGGAGAGGATTCAAAGGGAGAAGGGGCTCTTTCTACAGACTTGTTCCTCGTTCGACTACTATTTCTACTCCTACAGTGCCTAATGCTGGTGCTGTTGAGCATTTTTCTCCTATCCATACTGCTATTCATTCTCCCAACATATTTAGATCCATAACTTTGCGGTTGTTCCTGTGTCCAATGCTTTTGCTACCCTTGGTGATTATCAAGTGATGTTGGGTGATACTATCACTCTTAACCCTCTTGTCAGTAATGAGTTAGGGGATCCCTCTGGTTTAAACATGGATACAGATGATCTGGATTATGCTTTTCTAAGTGCGTTGGGTGTGATTCATCAGGATCCCAACGTTAATTTGGATGTTGAGATGTCTAACTCTGGTATTTCTGTCTCAAGCGCAGGAGAAGGGAAGAGGGAGACTCAAGCTCCCCTAATTCTGCTCACTATCCATGATTAGTTTTCCCTATGTAGTGTGCCATATCTTTTGTCTAAGATTCAGTTCTTTTTATTTTGTTTATGTTCTCTTTTTACTTTTAGTTTTTATATGGCATCTTTTAAGGAGTAATCTTTTGTTTGTGGGCTTATTTTGTAATACTCCTTACTTTTGTACTCACTACCATGCTAATGGTCTAATTAATATGTTGTTTTCTTTGTACTTCTGTTGGCTGCTTGCTGTACTAACCAACTATTTCTCACCCTTCAGTATTCTTTTTTCCTTACATTGTATCTTTTGTACTCAGGTTAGCTTCCATATGGAAAGCATGCATGCTTTACTTTCCTCTGTTATGGTCTTGTCGTGTTATGCTTCAGATAATTCGGCCTGTTTTTTACGATCCTGTATTTATTGCTTCTGGTCCCTTTATTTGGACTGTTGCTATTTTTTAATTATTGTTCATTATTTTTGCAGAAATATTTGTTTATCTATTCCTTTTGTGGTTAGCTTATGTTGGGAACATTACTTGATGTTGAGAAGGGAAAAAAGGGGGTCATTGGTTACTCTTTCTGAATTGCTTGAAGTACCTCTTTTTTCTCTGATTCTTTTTTCAAGGTTTCTTTTTGTAGCTTGCAATATTACTCCTTCTGATTTTCTTTTTTTACATTATATTGTGATCTTGAATAGACTTTCAAGATCCTTGAGGAATCGAGTGTTTTCCACTCGCTACGAATGTTCAAGTTTATCTTATGATCGAGGTATTTTCTGGAATATGTCCAAATTATTTTTTTGTAATTTGTGTAGTTTTAGCTGGATGGGTCTCTTTCAGCCCCAATGGAACCGAGTGTGCCCCACTCGCAATGACATGGTGACAAAGTCACATTTACTGCTTATTTTTATTACTTAATGAAAATCCTAAGTTGGAATATTAGAGGAGGGAAAAAGCCCGAAGCTCTTGCGGAACTATTACATGCTAAATATAAATATAATCCTGACTTACTAATCATCTTAGAAACTATGACAAATGCCGTTAATAGCAAAAAAATCCTTACTGCTCTCCACTTCGATAATAAGCTGGTAATTGAACCCTCCAATCATTGTGGAGGTATATGGATCTGTTGGGATAATTCTAACATTTCTGTCAAAAGTTCAGATTTAAATGATAGATGTGCTCACTTGTTAATTACAAACCTCTTAATAAAGAAATTGTAATCACAGGGGTCTATTGCCCTGCTCAAGAGGAAGAAAAAGATTTCTTTTGGGACTATTTAACTACTTTTTGTAGAAATATTAACCTACCATGGCTGCTGTTAGGTGATTTTATTGAGATGTTGGATTATAGTGATAAAATGGGTGGTCGCCCTTTTACCCCTCAACAATTGCGTAGACTTCCAAATTTTCTAGAGAATACCAATGCTTTAGATATCCCATGTTTGCAAAATGCTTTCTTTTGGAAACAATACCATGCTAATAGTGTAATATACGAACGTTTGGATCGGGCAATTAGTAGTAGAAGTTTTCTGCATTTATTTCCAGATAGTAATGTTTTCTACGGTACATTTACCATATCCGATCATGCTCCCCTCATTTTTGACTCAAACTTTACCCACTACCGATCGGGTCCCCGACCTTTTAGATTCCAAAATTTTTGGACTTTAGAGTAGGAGCCTCACTCTATTGTTCGGAAGATATGGCCTTCTAATATTCAAGGTACTCGATTTTATAGAATCCAAAATAAGATGCAACGAATCAAATCTGAACTCAAGTTATGGTCGAAGCGAAAATTTGGTAATAATAATAACCAGCTTTTTGAGAAATGAGGTACGTATAAAAGACCTAGAAGAATCTTTACGAACCCAACCTTTCAATCCTATTTTGGTCAGTCATATTAGCCGAATGATTCGCCAACGGGAAAAACTTCTTCTATTTGGGCAACACAAATGTGGCACTTTATGGCGTAAAAATTGGCTAACTAAGGGAGATCAGAATGATTTTTCCATAATAAGATGAAGAAAAAAATAGCTCTCACCACTATTTATAGACTAAAAAATAACAACGATTCCTAGGTAGAGTCTCCTTCGGATATTACAAACTTGCTTCTACAATCTTTTCAATCGAGATTCAGATCTAATTTCTCTTCCCCAAGAGATTTTAACCTTTCGTTTGTTGATAGTTGTTTATTGGATAATGATCGTTAGGAGCTTACAGGCCCCGTATCTCATGAGGAGATAAAAAATGCATTTTTCGATATGAACCCAGATAAGGCTTCGGGTTCCGATGGTTTTGGGGCTAAATTCTTTCAAGCTTATTGGTCAATATTAGAAAAAGACATCACTTTAGCTATTCAGAGTTTCTTCTCTCATGGCCACCTGCCTCCATCGATAAATCATACCATTATTACTTTGATTCCTAAAGTTGAAATTCTAGAAACTCCAAATCATTTTCGGCCAATAAGTCTTGTTAACTCTTTATATAAAGCAATTTCTATGATTATGGTGAATCGTCTATGCCCAATTCTACAACATGTCATTAGTTCGCTGCAAAATGCTTGTACTTCAAATCGATCTATCCATGACAATCACCTCATTGTTCAGGAGGTCCTTAATGTGTGTTCCAAAAATCAAAAAACAAAATAGGTTGGTGTGCTTTGAAACTGGATATGGAAAAGGCTTATGATAGGATTGAATGGGACTTCTTATGGTCTTGTTTGAAGGCATTTGGATTCCCTGATCAATGGATACTGTGGATCAAGGAACGTGTCACGAAAGTTTCTTACTCCATTAAAGTTAATGGTGAGACAACGGAATGGTTTAGACCCTCTAGAGGTCTACGACAAGGTGATCCTCTTTCTCCTTACCTGTTCATTATTTGTATGGAAATCTTAACTAGGAAACTTTCCATTGAAAGTACTAACCGAAAATCAGGAATAGGATTCAAAATCTCCCCTAGATCTTTTAATATCCCTTGCTTATTATTCGCCGATGACAGTCTTGTCTTTTGTAAAGCCACTCCAACAGCTTGTAAGAATTTAAAACTTATTCTTGACAACTTCTGTAATCTGTCGGGCCAACTTATAAATTTTCATAAATCATCGATTGTTTTTTCGAAGTGTATTCCCTTGTCAAGGCGCTCTAGCTTAGCCAGCCATTTTAAGATGACTCCAAAGGATACCCTAGGTCGTTACCTAGGGATCTTCTTTAGTTCCTATCACCTTCTCAAAAGTGACTTCTTAAATCTTCTTCAAAAAATTGAACAGAGAATCAATCAATGGGAGGTCGGCTTCCTTTCTAAAGCTCGCCGGCACACTCTAATTCAAAGTAACCTTGAAGCCCTCCCCTCTTATATATGTTCCTCCTCCCTCCTCCCAACTGACATTACGACCAAATTGGATGCTCTCCATAGAAATTTCTTTTGGAGACAACAAAAGGGAAAAAATTATATCCCGCTTATCTCTTGGAACACTATTTGTAAGCCTAAATCTGCGAGTGGCTTAGGGCTCCGCAAAACTCTACCTTTAAATAAAGCTTTCATAGCTAAACTAGGTTGGAAAGTTCTCTCCAACCCGGATAACTTGTGGGTAAAAATTGTGAAATCTAAATATTTGGGAAACTCGTCTTTTTTCGAGTACAAACCCAGTCCTAAAGACTCCTTCATCTGAAAAAAAAAATTTAGCTCAAAGGGAAATCCTTCGTAAAGGACTTCGTTGGAAAGTAGGAAACGGTAAAAACATTCTTTTTTGGTTAGACAACTGGATTTCAAACAAATGTCTAATTGAAATCTTAGAGCTAGATTACCACAATCTAAATTTAGATACAAAAGTTGAAGAATTTATTCTTCCAAATTGTCATTGGAATAGACTAAAATTAGCATCTTTCCTACCTGAAGATATAGTGGCACAAATTTTAGGGATTCCTCTCCCTTCAACCTCTATTGAAGACAAATTTTAGGGATTCCTCTTACCTATGCTTGGTTCAACTGCTCCCTTCCCATACAAAATCTATTCGATGTCCTGTATTACCTTAAGAAATACCCGACCACCCAACGAAAATTCATTTTCTTACTTTGGAGTATTTGGAAAGAACAAATGCTATTATCTTCCAAATTGATAATTTTGATCCCGCGAGATTTTACCATAGAGCGCTTTTTGCGTTCAATGAGTGGAAACAAAGAAGCCTTATCGATACCTTTTAATCTTCGGGATCTCCTATCACGAGATCCCACCTTTCTTTTCTCCCTTACCAGCAGAGGCAACATCATCATCACCCTTCCTCTATTCTAGTCGCGTGGGAACCCCCTCCTCCAAATTTTTACAAACTTAATTTTGATGGGTCGGTCAGAAACAAGTCAGCAACAGCAGGCGTCATCATTAGGGATTTCAAAGGTGCCCTAGTTTCAGCAGCAACCTTCAACCTAGGAAACACTAAGGCATTCGTCGCAGAGGTAACTTCTCTTCACAAAGGCATTATGTTAGCGCTTCAACAGGGTCTCATAAACATCGAAATTGAAGGTGAAAAATTACTTATTGTCAATGCAATAATAGGTAAGTGGTCCACCCCTTGGCAAATCCAGAACATCATTGAAGACTCTCGCTTTCTTTGGACAAAATTCGACAATTGGAGCATCAGGCATGTGTACAGATAGACAATCCGAGCAGCAGATTGGATAGCTAATGTAGGCCACCTAGTAATAGATTCCATGTTAATTAATGATTGCACTAGCTCTAGTTTAGCTTCCATACTTCAAACTGACACATTAGGGATTCCCCTCGTGAGGAGGGTTTCCTAATTTTTTTCTTCTTACCTTTAAAAAAAAAAAAAAAAAAAAAAAAAAAAAAAAAAAAAAAGAAAAAAAAAAGAGGATCCCCCATAACGGGACACACCTCTATATACACCTAATTGTGTCTCCCTAACCCATACCTCATGATGTATAAGTAATAACCTTTCATTTTCATTATTGATCGGGTTGCGTATCAGATCACCGTAGTCCAACCCATTTTCATTTAATCCACATTAACTAACCTATTTTAGCCCAAACATCCATTCAAGATTTCAAACCGTCTCCTTATCTTTATTCTTAGCCTAAAGCATAACCAAGCACTTACCTTATATAGTTTTATTTAAGCCTAAAACATAAAAATATAACCCTAAGCATAACCCTAAGCCTTGGAATCAATCTGGAATGGTAAAACGACACAAAAAAATTATACTTTTTATGAAATTGGAAATAATAATTTGATTAAAAGGGTATATGTATATAGTTAAAATCTCATGATAAAAAGCATTCCTAAAAACGTTTGTATGCTACATGGCACCCTTGTCACATTATCTTTGAACTATGAACATATTCTAATAAAAAATGTTTATCATAAGAATTTTTTTTTTCCATCAAAAAAAAAAAAAATCCCGGCCCAGATGACTAAAATGACGCCCAAAACCTCTAAAGATCATGTTTTGGAAGATTTTTTTTAATCATTAGATTTAACGGCTTTCTTGACGGCATGTGGTGATAAATAATTTTTAGAATTTTTTTTGTGGTAAAATAAAACTTTGAGAAGTTTTGACGGTAAAATACAATTTCGTGATTTTTTTTTTTTTTTTTGATAAAATTAAAGAAATTCCTAAAAATTGATTCATAAATAAAAACTCATAAGACATCTATAAAAATATTAATATCTAATAAATATATGACAATTGAATTAAATAAAAACATCATTTCAGCAAAGCTATGATTGTTGTTGCAAATCGTACATTTTTCACACCTTCTTTTATATCGTTTTAATTTACAACCTTTTTCAAAGAAGGGACCAGGATCTATCAATTTGTTGTAGCCATGCTATTAAACTCTTTACCCAAAATTTGTCACTAAGACTTCATAGAGTTCACACTCTCATGACTCTTGACTCCAAAAGTCCTAAATTTACCTTATACTTTTCCTCATATTTTAACTTCTTAGATGTGTTAAAATATAAATCTTTTTGGGAATAATGAAATACATGCAAACGAAAGTTCTAAATTAATGGTTTTCATATTTTTCTTATCCACACACAATTTTGACGTAGGGAGTGTGTCATCTTATGGCATATACAAGGGTCCAAGCAAGTCTAAACCAATGAACGATGCATAATTTACCGGTGTGTCATCTGAGCCTGCTGCAGCAACGTCGTAGTGAGAAGTCAATCATATGTTATGTTTGGCAGCGTCCAGGCAACATTAATAACTTAATGTACGAGTGTACGAGTAGTTTAGAATGCTGAGCAGCAACAACACGTGTAGGGGCTCGCTCGCGGCCGTGCAATTGGGCTGTATGCGATCGTACTCGTGAAATTTTCATGACTTCGCACCATCACACTCCTATAAGGCCGTTACACAGCCAATTGCACATATACGATAATGTGCCATTTCCCTATGACAATGTGTTTTTATCGTTAGTTGCATGTTCATTTAGTTGAATATCCCTTTGAGATTTTGGACAATTGAGTTATTTTGTATTTGTGTTTTGTTTGAAATATTGGTGTTCGTTGGCCCAAGATATCCATGTCATCTGGTATGTAGCCCATATTAGAGATTGTGCACATGGCCTTTTTGAGGGCCGTGCCTAGGGATGGCAATTTGATCCAGCTTCGCCCCTTGTCCGATCCGATCCGAAGAAAAAAATTCAATCTGAATTCAACTCCGTTAAAAAAATCCGACTCCGAGTCGGAGGAGGATTGGAGGAGGGTTTCGATAAAAATCCGACTAATTCGACCCGACTCCGACAGAGATCCGACTCCGACTCCGACTCCGAAAATCCGACCCGAAATCCGACTCCGAATCCGACCTTGACTTCTAATATGTAATTTTTTGTAATGTTCTATGCCTTGTTGTGTAATGTCCAACCCTATCCTTTTTTTTGTACAATCGAAAGGAGTACACACCTTGAAAAATACGGTTTATGCTTTTAAAAAATGTATAAAAATTAAATTTATAAAACATAATAGTAATAATAATATTCCATATATTTTTTGAAAATTCACCTTATTCTCCTGGACTTTTACAAAAAAAAAAAAAAAAAAAAAAAAAAAAAGGAAAGTGTACGATGCTATATAAGTGAAATTCGGATAAATTGAATCTATTGGGATAAATCAAAAGAAAGTCAAATGGAATCAAACAAAAATTGAATCAAATAAGCCAAATGAAGTCAAATAAAGCTAATTAAACCAAATGAAACTCAAATGTAGTCAAACAAAGCTTATTGAATCAAATGAAAGTCAAATGTTATGCGGTGAAATAAAACTAATTAAATCAAAAGAAACTCAATTGAACTCAACAAAACTAATTGAATCAATTGAAAATTAAATGAAGTCAAACAAATCTAATTGAATCAAATGAAACTCAAATGCGTTTAACAAATCTAATTGAATCAAATGAAACTCAAATGCATTTAACAAAACTAATTGAATCAAATGAAAGTCAACTGAAGTCTAACAAAGCTAATTGAATGAAATGAAAGTCAAATGCATTTAAAAAAAAACTATTTGAATCAATTGAAACTCAAATGCATTTAACAAAACTAATTGAATCAAATGAAAGTCAAATGCGTTTTAAAAAACTAATTGAACCTAATGTAAGTTAATTGAAGTAAAAAAAAACTAATTTAAGCAAAAGAAACTCAAATGCATTCTACAAAGCTAATTAAATCAAATGAAACTCAAACGTAATTAAAAAAAAAAATTATTGAATCATATGAAAGGCAAATGTGGTGAAATAAAACTAATTAAATAAAAAGAAACTCAATTGAACTCAAACAAAACTAATTGAATCAGTTGAAAATCATATGAAGTCAAACAAATCTAATTGAATCAAATGAAACTCAAATGAAATTAAGAAAACTAATTTAATCAAATGAAAATCAACTAAAGTCTAACAAAGCTAATTGAATGAAATGAAAGTCAAATGCATTTAAAAAACTATTTGAATCAATTGAAACTCAAATGCATTTAACAAAGATAATTGAATCAAATGAAAGTCAAATGTAATCATACAAAGCTTATAGAATCAAATGAAAAACTTAAATGAAGTCATACAAAGCTAATTGAATAATATGAAAGTTAGTTATCTAATTGTATACAGTTGTTTATTTATACTAATATAAAGGTATGTTTTTAACGTCTAAACTTATCTAAATTGAACTTGTTAGACTTAATTAGACTTTATTAAACTTTACCTTAATATGCCAAAAAACCAAAAAACAACCAAAAAAAAATCAATTAACTATATATTTTCTGCTAACCATATTAATATAAAATGTACCAAAAAAAAAAAAAAAACCTTCAATTTTGTTATTAAGGAAAATCACTTCTAATAGATGACAAGATTATTTGAGATTAGAGAAGCTTAGCTATTAAAATTCATTTTAAGTCTCAAAAAAAATTATAATTCATTTAAAATTAAAATTTAAAACACAAAAATAGTTACCACCCAAAAAATATGGTACAGCTAAAAAATTTCAAACAACAATGTTACAAGCACTAATCAAAATTTAACCCTCTAACTCAATTCTCTAGCCGTCACAAACACAAAACCTTCCTCTTCTCTCTCTCTTACTACATAGTGCACCATCACAAACTCAATTTTGACGCCACCACCGCGCTCCGACGACCACCACCTTCCGACTACACTACGTATAGCAGCCTAGCTACTTCAATTACCAAGTTTTTTTCTTTACTTTTTTAGTGTTCTTAATTATGTCTTCAATCATAATTAACTTGCTTGTTGGTTTAAATTGGAGTAGATAATTTGTGAAGCCAACTAATGGTTGATATATTATTTAATTCTATTTGTTGTTTAGTTCTAATTGTTGATGTTACGGTGGGAATTGAAATGGGTGGGTCTTGTAATTTTTTCCATTGAAGATAAGTAGTTTTGTATGTCAATTACAAGAGAACTATGGAAAAATTTAATGGGAATTTTTTAGTTTGAAAAATACTGCTTATTTAGTTTGAAAAATAAATAAATTGATTGTAAAGTCTTCTTTGATTTGTTGCCCCTGCTTTGTTTGTATACAGTGTTCTTTATTTGCTTAATTAGTGTTATTTTACACTTGCATATAATATACAACATCTCCAACAAATAATATTTGATTTGTTTGTTTGTATATAGTGTAAACTTAATGTCAGTATTGTATTTTGTATATAGTATAAGCTAAATGTCAATATAGTTTTGTATATAGGGATGGAAGAAGTTTCATCTACCCCTATTGGAGAAAAACAAAAATTTGGGAGTCGGGTCGGAGGCGGGTCAGAGTCGGAGACGGGTGACATAAATATAATTCGGAGTCGAAGGCGGAGTCGGAGTAAAAAAACAAATCCGACAGCTTGTAGGGTAGAAGTCGAATTATACATAATCCGATCCGTATCCGACCAGTTGCCATCCCTAGCCGTGCCTATACTTGGTAACTTGGTGTACCTTTTGTTTTTTTTTGTTGACTTAGTGTATGCTGTATCTATTAACCCCTCTGTTTTTATTTAAGTGTCTCATTTTGACTTTGATACTTTTACATGTACCACTGTGATCAATGTGTATACGAAATAAAATATAAAAATTGAGTATTTGTTAGAATCGTCTCTAATTATAGTTTTCAAATATCAACTTTTTATAATTTATACTTATTATGGACAATTAAATATATCATTAATTAAAGTTGTGCATTAGCAAGTGTGCCGGTCAAAGTGGAGCGCTTAAATAAAAACAGAGGAGTACTCCATAAATTAGAGTTTTTTTCCTCTTAAACTTCTTATAAGGTCATGTTCACTTCATGTGATTTTGCTGAACTGTAATTATAATTACTTAACTGAAATTATTTTTACTGTTTCTCAATTATATTATTATTTAAAATTATTGATTTTTACTGAGCTAAAATTATTTTTACATAACTAAACTAACTTTTACTGAACTAAAATTAATTTTATTGAATATTAGTTTTTTAAGGTAAAGTTAATAGAGTCTGAATCTTACACTCCCTATGAATCTAACATTTCAAATTTAACTTTAAGGGAAAAAAAAATAGAGAATCATTTAACATAAATTTTAATTAGTAAAAATAATTTAAGTGTAATAATAATATTAACTGAAATTATATTTAATAAACTGAAATTACTTTTAATGAAATAAGGCCCTTAAGAGTATTTTTAGTGAACTAAAATTATTTTTAATGAATATAATTTTATTAAGGTGAAGTGAACAAGACCTAACAGTTATTAGTGTTGGCCAATGCCTTTTGGTGGTAGGGCTTTGACCTATTAGGCTCGTGTATGATGAGCGCAAATTCTTAGCTACACACTTGTGCAACTAAGATAGCTACAACAGACATATATATGAACATACTAGTTTAGAATCCATACTATATATGCACAGTTTTACAGTACAATAGTACTTTCTTTATTCATTTATTAAAAAGAAAAATATAAATGGAATAATTGTTAGTATAAAACATAAAAAATGTACTACCTCCATTAAATGTTATGTGCAACATTGGAATATTTTATATCTCACAAATAATATCCCAAAGTTGCACATAACATTTAACGGAGGTGGTATAATAAACATTATATTGTGATTTTCTTATAGTACAATTAAAGTGAGAAGGAAAGAGTATGGAGTAGTGGCGGAACTATTCATGTGCACAGTGGTACACATGACTCACCAGCAAAAAAAAAAAAAAAAAAAAAAAAAATTAATATAAAAAAAATGCTATTGCTACGTAGCCTACTTGAGTTTAGCACTACGTCAATTTTTTTTAAATATATAACCGGTCTTTTGCGCTGCTTTTTTTTTCATTAAAGAGACTTGTTATATTTAATAACTGGTCTCTTAAGTTATCTCACTTTTTTTTTGGTATTATTTTTTAATAATTTTTTTTTTGATACAATTTTTTAATAATTCTTGTTTCTATTTATAATATATTTGTGCAACCAATTTTAATATTTTCCCACAAAGCTTATCAATTAACTAAAAAATCATAAAGTTAATTTAATGTAATACTTCCTCTATATTTTAATACTGGCCATACTTCCGTAAAATGCAAATATCACAATACTTGCAACACACTATAAATGGAAATTTATATTAGAGAAAATATGTACTATTTTCCTTATTTAAAGCACATGGCCTACTAAATTATACTCCTAACATCCACTCACCTCATTTTAAAGTGTATTATATCATGTGAACCCCACATTTCTTAAATACCGTGAAAAAGTATGTGTTGCAACTGTTAAAAAACGGAGGAAGTAATTTTTAGTACCATTTTTTTGTATATGTTATATATTTGGAATTTTGGAGTACTTTCAACTTGTATGATTGAATTTTTAAGTACTATTGTAGTATGGATTTTTATATCCTATTTTTGGATTGAAATCAAGTTGGTGAAATGTAATTTTTTTTTTTTTTAATATAATTTTTGGATTGAAACAAGTGATCAATTATTGATGGTGACTCACTAGTTCAAAAATTCTGGATCCGCCACTAGTATGGAGTAATAACATTTTTAGTATTCGTGATATTAAAGCTTACTCTTATTCTCAATTAAGTAGTATTATATACTTATATGGTATAATGTAACATTTTTTATTCTTTACTAGTACACTTTTTAATCTTATTTAAATTATTATTATTATTATTGTATTCCCTTCCTTAAAAAATTCAATAACAAAAAAAAAAAATATCAAACTTTTGAGCGGAAAATTTTTTATGAGGTAATGACACGTGTACTTTAAGATAATTATGGGGATTACATATTACTGGTATTGGGTTTTATAGGTGGTGTTTTTAAATTTCGTAAAAAAAAGGGGTGGTTTTTTAGAAAAGTGGTGAATTTGGGGGGTGGTTTTTTTCAAAAAAAAAAATCCTTAGATTTAAGGTGAGTAATTTTTATAGTTAAAATAATTACATGAACTTGTGTATAATTCTGGAAAAATAAATAAATGAATAAATGAGCACAAAGTAATTTAAAATTGAACATATTGTACAAAATGAACATTTAGTACACTAAAAATGTATATTTATCATACTAAAAATGGACATTTAGTACATGAAAAATGAACATATTTTGATGATCTATTTTATCTTTATTTTTTATTAATAATTATATACAATGAATTTGAACCTATATGAATATATGAAAATCATGTTCACTTTTAATATATTAAATATACAAAATGAAATCATTAGAAAACGTAAGAAACAAAATCATTAGAAGTAAAAAAAAAATATTAAAAAAAAGCATAATAAACATTGTGAATCATAAGATTAATCTTCATGTTAGATGGAAGGAGATAACAAAAATAATAATTTTTTTTATTATATCGTGAATAGTATTTTATTTTATTTATTTATTTTTGGTAAAATTGGTAAAAATAATCCCAACTTTAACCCATTCGATTTTTAATCCCAACTTTGGATTATTATAGAATAATCCCAACTTTAGGGGGTATTCGCTTTTATTAGTCCTAACCGGTCACATAACCTGTTATAACAAGTTGTTGAACACGTGTCATTACCTAAGTGGTCTAAAAACATAAAAAATAATTTAAAAAAAGGAAAATTTGTCAAAAAAAAATCTTTTAAAAGCATCACTTTGTGAAAAAAAAACCTTTTAAAAACTTTTTGGTTAAAAAAAACCACCACGTTCATTTTTTTTGCGAGAGGAAACCTATTTTCCTAATTACCCTCTAATTAACTTAATTACACTCTAATTTCTTCTAATTAACCTCTAGCCCACCAAATTAATAAATAATTAAATTTAATTAATATATATAAAAAATTCACCACCCCCTCCCCTCCTCCTCCCTTTCCTCCTCCCCTTCTTCCTCCTTCCTCCTTCCTCCTTCTTCCTCCCATGGCATCAACCCCCCTTCCCCACTGGACCCGCTGTCAAAATCCCCCACCTTCGGCGACCTCCTCCACAGCCAGACAACCCTCCCTTTCCCCCTTTAATTGCCCGACAACCACCTCCTTGATTTTGAAAACCCTAGAAAATTGATTTAGGGGTTTTTAATTTTGTGCATGTTGCTTGCAATTGATGCTTGTTTTGGGTTTTATTATGTATGTATGTGATGGTAGGGTGATTTAGAATCAAATTGCAATCAATTTGGACTTGATTTGAGCATGTTTGAGTAAATAAGAACCAAAAATTCAAAAGGGGTGGTGGTCGCCAATGGGGACTAGGGGAAAAAGGAGGGTCAACCAGCGATGGAGGTAGGTCACCAGAGGTGCCGGGATTTGGGCGGCGGTCCCGTGGGTAAGGGGGTTGCTTCCAAGAGAGGGGGAAAGGGAGGAAGAAGGGGAAGGGATGGTTGGTTAGTGGTTGGGGTGGTGTTTTTTTTAAGTAATCTAATTATTAAGTAATTGGGTGGGTTAGAGGTTAATTGAAGAAATGGGAGGAAATTAGAGTCTAATTAAGTTAATTAGAGGATAATTAAGGAAATGGGTTTCCTCTCGCAAAAATAATGAACCTGGTGGTTTTTTTTTTAACGAAAAAGCTTTTAAAAGGATTTTTTTTTCCGCAAAATGGTGCTTTTAAAAGGTTTTTTTTAACAAATTTTCCTAAAAAAATCAAATAAATAATAATAATAAAAAAAAAAACCAATCCCAACACCCAGCCCCTGTCACTATCAGCAACGGGCAACCCCTTTCCCCCAGCCCCTACCTTCTCCGACATCCCTTAACCCCTAACCCTACTATCGGCAACCCACTTTCCCTAGCCCCACCTTCTCCAACACCCCCTCGAAACCACTACTCTACTCATCCAACCACCCCAAAATCACCCCTACCCACCACCGCAAATCCGACCGCATCCCCTTCCCTAGCCCCGAAACATCATCCCATCCCCTTTCCAAACCCTGAAACCCCATCTCATCCCCTTCCCTAGCCCCAAAACCCTCCGAAAGAGGAGTTTTAGGGCCTGAAATGGGGAGAAAGGTGGTTTTTGCGGTGGGGGAAAAGGGAGGAGGGGTGATTTTTAGTGGCTGGGGGTGGGAATTGGGTCGATACATGGTGGGTTGGGGTGGAAGGTCGATTTCCGGGTAATTTTGGGCCGGGTCGAGGTAGGGGTGGGGGTAGGGAAGGCGAAGCTGCCGTAGGTGGGAAGGAGAGGAGGTGGTGCTTGTTTTTTTTTTTTTTTAATTTTAATTTTTTAAATTTTATTTTTGGACCATTTAGGTGTTTCCACATGTCAATTGAAGTTAAAAAAAAAACACCTATTTAATCGATTATCGATCACTTGGGACCAGTAAAAGTGAATACCCCTTAAAGTTGGGATTATTCAATAATAATCCAAATTTGGGATTATTAAAAGCAAATGAGTTAAAGTTGGGATTATTTTTTACCAATTTTTCTTTTTTTTTTTTTAAAAAAACAACATAAATAATATTTTATAATTTTTCGTAACATTTATTATTCTATACTACTGTATTTTTTAATTTTTTTTAAAATTATTATTGTCGGACACCGTTCCCTAAAAAGGCCAAAGCTTCTCCCTATATACAAACTTCTTTCAATAAAAATAAATAAATAAATAAATAAATAATATTACTACCTCCGATTTTTTTTTAGTTGCAACTTTGGGGTATTATTTGAGAGAGATAAAATATTCTAAAGTTGCAACTAAAAAAAATCGGATATAGAAATACTTTTTTGGCGGGAAAATTTCTTATGAGATGATGACACGTGTATTTAGGGGATAACTATAGGGATTACTTTAATACTCCCTCCGTTTTTTTTAAATGCATCACTTGAGAATTTGCACTATTCATATGTTACATTTGACTTAATTTTTTCATTACTATATAATTTATAAACATGGTCATGTAATATATTGTTGGATTTGTTACAATGTCTACTATCATAACATAATTTTGTTACAATTTTTACTAATATCTAATTAAAGATATTAATGGTCAAAGCTGTGTCTCGATAAGTGTGAAAACTCAAGTGATGCATTTAAAAAAAAAAAACAGAGGGAGTATATAAGTATATATTCTCTCTATCCTAACAATTTTTTTTTTTAATCAATGATCAACCTCTTTAATTTCATTAATGACTTTATTTTTGCTGTTAATAACCAAAAAGGCGGATGTGACGTGCTGATGTCCACGTATTACTAATGCTTTTTTTTTTTTAAAAAAAAAAACAAAAAATCATAAATTTTCAGTTAGTCATTAACTAGGTTAGAACCCCGATTTTTATAATTTGTACATTTTTTTTAAAAAAAATTGATAAATATAAATATGAATTATGCACTTTGTGCAACAAATTCATCAAAATTATGATATAATACATGTTCAACGTCGCCTAATACATATTTCAATGTAGCTAGGAGTCCAGTGTGTTATTACAATTGTTTAAATTTTAGAGATAAATTGATAGGTTGTAGTAGTTATGTAGAAGCTTCTAATATTCAAATTTAGAAATTGTTAAATATTGTAGATCTACAAAAAAAAAAAAAAAAAAAATGACATTATCCTTGCATTTAGACAGAAAAAAATTATTATGTGATTGACATGTAGACAGTAATGATGAAATGTCAGCAACATTTTGTTTTAGTAATATTTAATATATGATTAAATGATTGAATTATTTATCATTAATTAGGGTACATTTAAAAGAATTTTTTTACCTTTTTTTTTTTTTTTTTAATATCATACTTTACTATGATATTAATAATAATTTCTTAATGTTGACTTACCATTGTTATAGGAATTATTTATGTGATATATGTAATCTCTTCATGTCAAAAAAGTAAAAAAAGTATAATCCCTTATTTGAAAACTTGGGATATGCTTAGCACTAGCTTTTATATGCACATGATGCTTGCGCAAATATATGATCAAGAGAATAATTTTGTTGACAATAGTCACAATACCATAAACTGGCATGTACTAAATGTGCTATTTTTTTTTAACACGTTCACTTTTTAATACTCCCTTTTTTTTTTTTTTTTTTTTTTTTTTTTTTTTTTTTTTTTTTTTTTTTTGCATCACTTGAGAATGCACAAAGTTTTAGGAAAGTAATAAAATATTGTGAGTGGGTGAATAAATTATTGTAGTAAAAGTAAGATGGTGACCATGAAAGAGAAGGTATGTGAGAGAGGATATATATTTTTTTTATTTAAGTGGGGACCATGGAAGAGAGATAAATGATAAAATAGTTTAAGTGGGGTTTAAAGTAAGAAAGAAAAATGATAAAATACAGTATAAAGTTACCAAATATAGAAGTAATGCATTTAAAAAAAACACCCATAAAAGGAAAGTGATGCAAATAAAAAAAACGGAGGGAGTACTAAATGTTCATTTTTTATTACTGAATGTTCATTTTTTCACCTGTTTATATTTTTTTTACTACATGTTCATTTTATATGGTGTGGTGCAGTTATCCTAGCTACACTAGAGTGCAGCTAAGACTAACCCCGTTCTCTTCACCTTATTTTGCTGAACTGAAATTAGTTTTACTGAAACAAAATTATATTACTGAACTTCAATTATTTTTACTGAACTTAAATTAATTTTACTGAACTGAAATTATTTTTGCTGAACTGAAATATTTTTACTGATTTTCTATTATAATTCTTTTTTAAGAAAACTGAATTTTACTAAACTGAAATTATTTTTACTTAATATTATTTTTTTTAAGGTGAAGAGAACAGGGCTTTATTGTGTCATGAGTGGAACAAAAGGCTTAATTGTGCTTCTAGCTTAGTGAAAATCGACGTAACTCGTGTTGACCCATACAAATTATGCTTCATGGGCTATATTCTTAGGCCTGATGGAAAGACAATTGGACATCCAAACATATGTAATCTTTTATATCTGATGTAATTAGATATAAATACAATACAAATTAAGAAAGTTTGACTCTATGACCTTTTCTTATACGTAGATTAATACATTAAAGCTTACTAAACAGTAAACACAAGTGATTATGTATCTATTTATATGCACCGTAATATATGAATAAGAGGCCAAATTTGTCCCAAATGTAGTCGAAAGTCTAGAAACTTGTAGAGACCAAGACATACAGTTCCTGCAACCTAAACATGTTCTTTATCATAATTAAAATTTTGAATTGATTTGATTATGTTACATAAGTTGATTATATTAAATCTTTTATGAGTTTATCCGTTCCCCTCCACTTAAAGATATTGTGGTCCACCATGATTAATGACAAACATTCCATCAGACGCAATATTTAGGCTTATGGTAAACGAACCACTCAAAACAAATGAGGAAAATAAATGTATAAACCTCAATCTTAAATAAGATTCAGCCAAATTGGGCCACAAACAACTTTCGTCGGCTCAATTAAAGAAAGAGGTCCCGTCAAAAGTTGACACGACACAATAACCCAACACAAACCTGACATGAAATAAGCGGATTTGAGAATTCTCGATCCGTTTATATAATTGGGTCGACAAGAAATTAAACGGGTTAGGCATGCATAACCCGATTGTATAAATGAGTTAAACAACAACTTGTTAATCCGAATTTGACATGCTTAATCTATTAATTAAGCAGTAAAGAAAATTGAATTTTTATTCAAAACTTGTAATTTTATAAATTACATTGACACTATTTATACATTTTGGTACTTTTTTGACGGTTAATTTGACAGAAAATTATAATTTTCATCTTTAGTAAATTAAAATTTAATTTTGCGCTTAATTTGAGACAATTCTTATGTATGGCCGTGTTGTTAAAACTACTAGTTGTAAACCCTGTGGTATCGATTGCTAAAACTATTAACTTTAAAATCTTGTAGTATCTTTAGTGAATTAATGACATTTGTCTTTTTTTTTTTTTTTTTTTTTTTTGTATGGAATATTAATTAGTTTAATTATTACATACTATATGGTAAAAGGTTACCCGGGTAACCCGATTAATAAACGGGTCAGGTTTAGATAAAGGATTTTCAACCTGTTTAATAAATAGGTTAAGTTTTGGTCAAGGGTTTTTCAATCCTTTTAATCTTGACACGAACACGAACCTGATACGACACAACCCGTTTAACAGCCCTATTGTGTATTAGTGAAGTGAGTGACTTGCACACTACATCAACTAGTTAGGTTAGTCTTTTACAATACATGGTTTAACAATTAATAAGTTGCTCATTTTTATGTAAATCTAATCAAATCATATAGTATCACTAATAAATAAAGTCGATTTCGTAGTCAGGTCACGAGACAATTATACTTGGCATTTCAGTTTTTCGCCACGTGTCGAGCCACGTAGGAAATAAATAGGTATTATTAAGTAATAGACTTTTTAAGATAAAACTGTTGTATAAAGTTTTATTAACGATAGAATTCTAATATTTATGTACACAAAATTAATCATAAGTTTTAATAAATATCTTATAACTTGATTTTATTTCCATCATCAACTTCGTTTTAAAAAGTTCTTTAAAATAAGATCCATTTATAATATATTTAAACTAATAGAGAATTAGTAAAAATATATTTTAATCGGTAGATATACTTTCAATTTAGTAAAAATAATTTAAGTATGATATCGCATGTCTAAAATTCTAAATATCTCGTATTATCAAAAGTGATTATATGTCCATATTTAACATTCAAGCCAAAAGGTTTATCCTAAAATTCAATAAACAATCTGGGAAATTGCCCTGGGCACAAAACTAGTATATATAAAGGGGGTTTTTCCCCGAGTTTGTTAGAGAGCCACGTAGGATAAAATTTTCTTAACGCGTCATGTAAGATTATAAACTAGTGTGTGGCCCGGGCGATGCCCAGCGTTGCTAGTTTGTACTTGTTTAATTTGCTAATCAAATTCGACTGTTTAGATAGTAATTAAGACTTGTTGGTTTTGATTTTAAGTCTTGCTATAAACATTTTTTAGTTGTCAAACTCAATCATTACATAATGAAAACAAATAGTATAATAAGACACAAATTAACTTATCTAAGTTAACTATAATTTTGTAGGATAAAAAAACACAATTAATACATGGCTAAAATGGTAAGACTCTTAATTTAAGACTTGTTGGTCTTGAGTTCAAGTCTTATTATAAGCATTTTTTAGATGCAAACCTAATACATGTGAAAGTGACATGTCATGTTTATAATGACATGTGGCGCATATTACTGACATGTCGAACTTGAAAAAGGTGACACGTGGAACATATTCTGTTTTAGGAACGCTTTTTAATATATAAGTATAAATTTTAGTGATAGCCAATCAAATAAGAGATTTGTAAATTCTTTTGGGATTAAATAATTTAAATGCCACATAAGAAAAATTGACAAATGAGGTTTTAAATGTTTAAATTAAGAGCAAGCCTTAGTTTATAACTTAGATAAACAAATTATGTTTATCAAATGGCATTTTCATAAATAAGTTGCATTGAAATTTGTGTTTTTTGATTAAAAAAATATATTTTTACTATTTGTAGGCCACTATGACAAGTTGGATAGATTTTCAAAGTTAACACTATTAACTCTCCGTTTGCTACTATTCATTATCTTCTTCCTCCCACCTTCTTCTTCTTCTTGTTCATATTTTTTCTACCTACCCACCTTAATCTTCTCCCTCCAATCTCTGCTCACTTTCACCTTCTCTTTCAAGTCCGTTCGACTCTATTTTCCGCCGACTTTGCTAGCGAAATTAAACCACCCTAATAACAAAAGGAGATATTAATGACATGGTTAACCCTAAAGTGTAGCTGAGAATTCAACTTCACACCACCATTTTCCGGCGGCAAACCCAAATAACAAAGTGAAGAATAATGAGCATGGTTAACCTTAAAGGGTAGATAAGCTTTTTCCCCTCCATTGATTTCGACTTGTTTGACGTCACATAGTAAAAAGGTGTACTTTGCACCATTGAAATTGAAGCTAAGGTTGAAAGAGGAGAAAAAGAACAGAAAAAGGTTGAAGGAGGTGAGAGAAAATTAGAAAATACCAAAAGGTTGAAAGAGGAGAGAGAAAACAACATTTAACCAAATCTAGATGTAATTTACATATACACCCCTTGATAAACAATTCTTGTTTATCTTGTTTATCAAGGTTATAAACTTATATTTTCTCTTAAATTAATTAAATATAATATATTGTCTTTTGAAATTAGGAATTTCATCTAAATAAAAGTATAATGAATGAGAAGAAATTCACAATTTATTTTAAAATAAAAATATTAAATGACATGTTACGATAACAAATTTTATCACATAACTACAAAAAAAATATTTATTTTAAATTAATACAAATAAACCGTGTACCACACGGGTTTTATCTCGTAATAAATTATTCTAAACTCAACAATAGATAACGTCAATTTGAGTGTTTAGGTTGGGTTCAGATCTGGTTAAGTCATATTTTGGATCATATTAGGTCGGGTCATGTCGGGTCAATCTAACCTCTAGGGCGGGTTAAACTCAAGTCGATTCAAGTTTTATTCAAGTTATGTCGGATCAGTTACCCTTTCATGTACAGGTTGTGTTTGGTTCGAGTCAAATTCGAGTTGGGTTAACTTTATTTTTGGATTGGGTTTATTTCAGGTTCAAATTGTGTTGAGTCGAGTTTATAGCAATTTAACTTACAAGTGAATTCGGTATCAGGTAATTTTTTGGTCAAATATTATTCAATTAGGTAATACTTCAATTCAAGTCAATTTAGGATTTTGATTGAGTTTGGGTTGGATTAATATTACACTTTGCATGCTTTGACCAGACATTATTATTGTTAACATGTAATCAAACCAAAAAAAAAAATGAGACTTATAGTAACAAAAAATATTGATAATATGAAGTAATTTATTTTAAAGTCTTACCATTGTAATTAATAATTTAAAGTTTCGAGTTGGTTAAAACTAGCTCATAATCGATTTCAGATTCAATTTGGGTTGGGTGCAAGTTTGGGTTCAATAATTAAAATAATCATTGCCAGGTCGAGTCAAATATGTTATAGGTTATATCAGGTCGGGTGCTGGTTTGAAATCAAGTCATAGTAGATAATCACGTCAAGTCAGCTGTCGATTGATATCGAATTGGGTTCATCAGGTTAGGTTAAGAATCACTAGCTTAGTATCACCTATTGTTTAGGGTCAGATTCTGGTGATTGTCAATTCTTATTAGTTTTTCGAGTCGGGTTTGTTTCGAGTGTTTTTGTGTCCCTTGGGACCCTTGGAAGAGTTACAACTCGAAGACTGGATCCAACGAAGTCGCCTGTACCTGCAAATGAACGAAGCTCCGAATGTTCGGAGGTCCGCCTCCGAAGATTAAGTTAGTACGGATTAGGAGTAAAACGTGCGGAAAGTAAGTATCTTCTAGGATTCCAAGATCAGGTGTTCTCTGTTTTCGAGAGCAATAAATGATGTAATGATTAAGACGTGCCCCAATAAATGGGTGAATCTCCCTATTTATAGGATCCTAAAAAGGTGTGCCCTGTCTTAGGGTTTGATGACCTAAGATTTAGGGCAGCGCCATTTTGCGGCTTACCTTGGGATTTGGGCCTTGAAGGCCGCCATTCCCAGGGGCCATATCTGCGTGACACGTGTCAACATCTGGGAAGTTCATTTGAACGCCTCTTTTTGTGACACGTGTCGCAATCTCATTGGGCCATTTGGCGGGGTATAAATACCCAAATCATTTGTTCCTCACAGGGTGACGTGGCTCGCCACGTGACTCCTGTGACAGGTGTCCGCTTCTCATTGGAGCGGCTTTTTACTGTTTACCATGGGAGAATCTAGGGTTTTTACCCTAAGACTTTTCACCCTTTCTATAAATCGGGGTTGACCTCTTCATTGCGTTCATACATTTGCGTGAATCTTGAGAGAGAATCTTGAATCTTTGACTTCTGAGAATTTGTTTTCTTCTGTGATAGTATCCGACACTTGGTCATTTATCCGCTTGTAAGCAGATTTCCAGACCAAGCGGCTCTCGTACCTTCATCTAAGTTAACCGTCTGATCTTTTCTTTTCTTATTTTTGCCTTTTCTTTTTCAAATATGGTTTCCCAACGCACTCGGCACGACCTAGGTTAGCGATCAGCCGGTCACCGGGGACGGCTGAATCTAGAACTAGGAGTGCCGAATGCTCATTCAAGGACTCCCCTTTGAGAACTTCTCCAAATTCGACCGTGTTTGTGCCCCTACAACACACCATGGCCAGAACAAAGCAGATCAGTCGGTCGTATAGGGCTGATAGTTCTTGGTACTATTCGGAGAGTTCAATTGTATACTCGAAAGGCTCCGTTAAGGCGCCTGGTACCGAGATTCGTGATCACCCGCCCAGCACCATTAGTACCCCGAGCTCCTCGATTCTGGAGGAGTCGGATAATGAACAACAAATTCCTGGGTCGAGTGATTCGGTGCCGGATGAGGATATGAGGGAGGACACTGCTGGCACTAGTCAGCAGGCCCCCAGCTCAGACGACAACTCCGATGATGACTCTGAATCATCATCTTCTGACAGCGCCTCCATAAACTCGGAGGAGGCACGCTCAAACGCTGCTAGAGAGTCCCTGTCAGCGGACAAGGGAGAAGGATGGGCGGAGCCGTTTTCTTTGCGACGGCTGGAACGTGCTCCTTATTATTTGCACGTTCCCAAAGGCAAGCGGAAGAAAATGACGGAGGACTTTGGGAAGTTCATTTCCAACCATGTCATGGGACGTGGATTTCTTCTTTCTGTGCCGGACGATGAGGATACAGTTGTCTGGCCAGAGAAGGCCAGCTACGACGACCAATGTTTTGGCTACTATGAGGCGGCCATTCAAGATGGTCTTCGCTTCCCTCTCCATCCGACAGTGGAGAGAATTTTAGAGGGATACCAACTAGGTATCTGGCAACTAGCCCCTAACTCTTGGGTCAACATCTTGGGCTACGTTGCCGCCTGTGAAATGCTGGAGGTGGATCCCAGCTTTGAGGCATTCGCTCGTATGCATTATTTGAGCAAAACCCCTCAATTAAGCGGAGCCGGATGGTTCACCCTTACTAGCCATAAGGGTTTCATGATGATGGTGGGGAAGGAGAACAAATGGAAGGACTGAAGGACGAAATTCTACATAGTCTCCTCCTCCGACCGCCTGCGCAACAAAAGGTACAACTAGTGGAACCGAGACCCTCCTCTCCTTGTGATAAAAGAATAATTGCGTCGTTAGACAACTACACCTAACTCAAATGCAATTTATAACACTCGACTTATCCTAATACAAGTATATGGCAAGAAAAGGGGTCGAACCACAGGGAAAAGCACATAAACACCGCATTCATCACTAGACTTTAAGCTATCTCGGGACAAAGGATAGGAATGACTAAGAGATTAAACTAAAGATAAAACGAGTTAAAATCAATATAACTAAACACCAAGGAAGATGGGTAGGTATAGATGCCGCTTGATCATGCAGTAACATAAAAGCAAATCAATAGTGAACTAAACATGCATGAATATCGATATAAGGTTCAATCTAACCGCCTTCCGGGGTTAATCGGTTTCTCCTAACATAGCCTCTATGTTTCCACACTAGAACCATATATTGGGAGGTGCAATCAAAGAACAATCGATAGAAATGAACCTTAACTAAGTCAACTTCCGTTCCTTGTTAGCAAAGATTCACCTTTAATCAAATAACAATGTGCACTTGCAAGAAGATCAAAGAATATCAAGCATGCAAAGATTTTAATCACAATTAACTTAATCTCAATATTAAAAGCATGAACAATTAACAACTACACCATCCCCACACCCTTGGCTAAGAGACTACTCACAAAACATGTTGAGAACAATATCAATCATCAAATCAATAAGCATCAACATGATTAATAAGCAAAGAAGGAAAATCAAAGTAAACAAGCAAAATTAAATGCAAAAGTAAAGAGAAAGAGTAAGAGATTGCTCATTAATTGAAGTTGAAGATCTACAAAAGATTAAACAAGCTTCTTCTTCAAAATCCAAGTTCATCAATGAATAAATCCACACTTTCTCTCTCTACCAAGTGAAGACTAATAGTGTTTCTCTCTCTAGATTAAGCTAAAAATTGTGCAGCCAATTAAAACTAAGTTTTTTTTCTAATTACATCAAAACGTTCTAAAATGGGACTTATATAGTCCGTACAGAGCCAGCTGAAATAGAGGAGTGGTCCGACCGAACACTGGGGTTCGACCGGACTACAGGGTAGGTTCGGCTAGACTACAGGGTAGGTTCGGTCGAACCTCCCTGATCCTGGTCTAGTCGAACTTCTGAGGTTCGACCACTCCTGCAAAATTGCCAAATTGCTTCTTGACTCTGCCTCGACGTTCGGCCGGACCACTGAGCAGGTTCGGCCACACCCTGGTTCGACCACACCTTCAGGAGGTTTGGCCGAACCTCTTCTGAATCTTGCTTCCTTTAGATTTTCTTGAGCTTAGCTTCCTCCTCTTGAAAACCCCGATGGTTCCTACAAAGTATAAGCATGGAAATAAAAAAAAAAGTAGGAAAAAGGGGCAAAATCTAGGAAAGAAGATGCATAAAGGGAAAGGGAACTAAGTGCAAAGAAAAGGATGCAAAAAAGCCGCAAATGTGGGAAAATGACCATCAAAATGAACCTTAATCGTGACATAAATGCCACATCACCTTGCTGGAAAGAAAGCCCTGCTGCATGTCCCAAGGTAGGCGCAGGAGCAAATATTGGCTCGAGGCCTTTTTACAATGGCCGTTCGAACCAATGAAGAGATAGGGGAGAAAGAGGTCACCCCACAAATCTATATTCCCCGTCATGAGTGGCTTTCTGACGGGATATATTTGGCCACTTGCGGTCTTAGTACTGAGAGGCCGAGAGGTAGTAGGCCGCTTGGCTTTATTTTACTTTGCTGATCTTGATTCTTTCTTTAGTTTCTAACTTGCTTTTTGTGTAGACAAAGGAATGGAGAAGCTCTTTCCCACCAAGATGCCGACTTCACATTCTGCAGCGTATTACCGTTCGTCCATCTTGAGCAAACGGACTAACGAGGAGCAGCCGTCAGGCGGAGCTCCTAAGGTGAGGAACTTTCCCACTATACTTAGGTTGAGTTTTATCGAGGCCGCATGTTTACTAACTGGCGGATTCTATGCAGGGTGGATCATCCAAACCCTTTCCCTCCAAACAATTGGACCCGAAGCTTCAGAAGCAATCGGGTAGTGATGTTGGCAATTCTAGGAAGCCTAGAAAGCACATCGCCCATAAGCCTAAGAAGGCTCATGACGGTTCAACCCCCATCAGGATGACCCTGAAGCCGGATGCCTATAGGGTATGGCAAGCCACTCAATGCTGTTGTTGGCTCAGCAGCAGGCGAAAGCAAAGCCGCTTGGGAGGAGGAGGCGGAAGGTATAACCCCTTAAACCATTTCTCAATGTGGTTGGACTAAATAACAATCTCCAAAAAGGGCACTGGACCATTCGGAAAGTTTCTTAATTCATGTTGTTTGATCTGGCAAAGATTCCGCAGAGGCCGACTATCCTACAACTGGCCAAATAGATTCTGAGGGCGCTTGAGCCTGAAGACAAGGCGTGTGTCAAAGGAGTCGGCTCCCTCAACCTCGACGCCATCCTAGCGCTTCTTTGTGAGGTAGGATACTTGTGATTTTTATCCTGAATAAAGAGTATAGCCACTTGATACTGACCATTCTCACTGTTGGCCGAATGCAGGCTATACTGCGCGTTAATGGGCTCAAAAAGCCGCTCAACGTCAAGTCCAAAGAGGTAACGGCTGCTAAAGCTCGGGCCGCCTCCTCCTTAGACACTTATCAGTTTGAGATTTCCCAAAATGAACTACTGACACTTGATATGATGTATTCCCAGGCGTCGGCCAATCGGCAGGTCAAGAAAGACTTGGACGCAACCGGGGGGGGATTTTCGAGTTTCAAAATGAGGTTCAGGGCCTTAAGGACAAACTGGAGCCCCTCCAAGAGGCAAACAAGAAGGCTGACCGCCTGCAGGGGCAGGTTGATAAGTTCAAGGGCCGGCTGCAGAACCAAGAGACCCAGCTCAAGTCTAAATACAAGTCCTTGGCCGAGGAAGAGAAAAAGGCCCTAGTCAAACAAATGATGGATGACTATGAAACTATCATGCGGATGGCTTGGGAATCATTGCAGCCGGGCTCTGACTACCAAATTTGGAAAGCCAAGTCTGATGTAGCCAATGATGAGTTAAACAACCGGCTCATGAAGGAGGCGGAAGAGGAGGCGGTCAAGGGCATCGAGGAATCTGACTCCTCGGACGAGTCATCCTCGGGGGATGATGAGGATCAGGAAGAGGATGGGAACCACGATGAGCAACCGCAAGGGAACAACAAGGATGATGCGGCTGTTAATGCTAAAGACCTCCCCTGATCCATTTAAGCTTTTTAGGTATCTTTCTGCGATCGGACAGCCAAGTATTTTCATTTCCGGCCTGCGTGCCGAGTATCTATGTAACTTCCTGTATACTATGCGATTGTTTGTTTTACCGGATGTCCTTGCCCCTGGCCGGATGTCGATTAGTTTTAAAAATGGGTTGATTGACTTAGAAATTATTGATACTTTAAAGAGTATGATTGGTTTCTAAGTCAATCAATAACTATGGTGATTGCCCCAAACCAAGCGACAGACAACCATTTTGAGCAGATTGATAGGCACTTGAGAGTATCCGGCCAAAGGCCTCGATTGGTCGTTTGGACGCTATAAAGCCGCTAAGTTCTGGAACTTAGATTATTTTATCAAGCATAATCTGTCCGTCTGTATTGCCCTAGAGTAGTAACAGGCGGTGATAGTAGCCTCTAAAATGAAATAGTAGTCGCTTTTCGTCTGTATTACAACAGTTGGAAAAACTTACACTTTTTAGATTTTAAATTAGGTTTAATCAAACGGCTGCGAGCGTTATCTTAATCCAGACAGTTGGTAGGGCAGTTTGTTTTCAATTTATAGAGTAATGTACCACCCGAATGGGAGATGCTCTCTTCGATGAATTCTCCCAATTGGACGTTGCCGGTTGTCTGACTCATGTTGGAGCAGACGGTCGTACTCATGTTGGAGCAGAAGACTTTATTTTTTAAACATATACGGCCTTCGGCCTCTTTTAGAAAAGTAAGCCGCCAAGTCTTTGGCACTTAACTTATAAATGGTAAGTAGATTCAGGCCGTCTGCATATTGTGCAGACGGTGCCTTTAAGCATAAGTATTCGGGCTGACTGGTTATGGGGCAGGCGGTCCATATTGATACATATTACAAAATGCTGAGTTGGGCCACCAGCATATTGTGCAAGTGGTTCTCAGGAATATGGTAGAATGGTTGGGTTTAGGCCGTCTGCACATTGTGCAGGCGGTACCCTGTAATTCAATAAAATTTTGAGCTTGGTCCGTCTGCACATTGTGCAAGCGGTGAAAATAAATAGACAGTCTGGGAAAGACGGCAGATTTTTCATTAATGAGGTTGAATCAAAAATTTACAAAATTTCAAAAGTAATACTTTTTCAAGTTATCTATATTCCAGGTTCTGGGTAGCTGCCTAACGTTTGGTGTCTCCAGACGGTAGGTGCTACCTCTTACTTCTTCATAGATTCGGTAGGGGCCTTCCCAATTTGGGGTTAGCTTCCCTTGTTCATTCGCCCTACCGACTGCCTCCATTTTCCGTAGCACAAAGTCCTAACCTTTAGGGGCCGCTTGTGCACTCTCTTATTGTAGGCTCTAGTCATTCTCAGACGGTAGATCTCGTGGCGCAAGGCAGCATTGCCCCTGCACTCTGGAAGTGAGTCCAATGCTAGCCGCATGGCCTCCCAGTTTGCCTCTTCGTCACACAACATGATTCGAAGAGTCGGCTCATAGTGTTCGATGGGCAAGACGGCCTCTGCACCGTACACCATGAGGAATGGGGTCTCTCCAGTTGCCCCTTTTGCTGTTGTTTTGATGGCACATAGGACGTGTAGTAGTTCCTCCACCCATAGGCTGCCAGCTCTTTCAATTTTCTTTTTTATGCCGTTTGAGATTAATTTGTTGAACGCTTCAACCTGGCCGTTTTCTTGGGGTCGGCCTACTGACGTAAAGTAACTGGAGATCCCTTGATCTCCCGACCAAGTTTTGAGTTGAGGTGTCTCAAACTGAGGACCGTTGTCAAAAACCATAGACATAGGAAACCCGAACCGAGTGATGATATTCTTCCACATGAAGAAGATGCCATCCTTAGTCTTGATGTTTTTTACCGCCCCTGCCTCTACCCATTTGGTGAAATAATCTACGGCAACAAAGATATACCGCTGTCCGCCTGACGCAGCAGTATATGGCCCTAGGATATCCATGCCTCACTTGGCGAATGGAATTGGGCTGTGAATAGCCGTCAGATCTGTGGTCGGACGGTGTATAAGTTTGCCGAATTTTTGGCATTAATCGCACTTTTTCAACAATGTCATGGTGTCTTTCTTTAGGGTAGGCCATAAGTAGCCCTATTGCCTGATCCTTTTTGCTAGAGACCTGCCGCCTATATGTGAGGCACAAAAGCCCGCATGTAGGTCTTCTAGAATTTCTTGCCCCTTTTCGGGGGTGATGCATTTTAAGAGTGGTTGAAGGAACCCTTTCTTAAAAATCTCTCCATTACGAATTTCGAAATTGGCCGCACGTTTTTTCAGTGCGGCTGCTTCTGGAGTTGAATCCGGCAGCGTGCCGTCTAGCAGATACGCCCGGATGCTACCCATCCATGTAGAAGTTCGATCAAGTACTCTAATGGGATCTTCTTCAATGCTTCATTTTTTCATCACTTCCAAGAAGACTGACCGAGGTGTAACACAGGAGGCGGATGATGCCAGCTTAGACAGAGCATCCGCCTGGTTGTTTTTGGACCGAGGCACTTGACTCAAATTGATTTCTTCAAGTGTCTCGGCCTCAGTTTTGACCGCCTGCAAGTATTTGATCATAGCCGGATGGGTGGCTTCATAATCACCATGGTATTGGCTCACGACCAATTGAGAGTCAGAGCAGGCGTCAATCTTAGTTGTCCCTGCCGCCTTGCACATACGAATGCTGCCTAGCAGGGCTTCATACTCTGCCTCATTATTTGAGGCCTGAAGCTTGAACCGTAGTGCATGCTCGTACTTATCCCCCTCAGGGGACTGATGTATAACTCCTACACCACAGCCGTTCATAGCAGAGCTCCCGTCCACGTACACTTTCAAAACCTGATCAGTGTTATCCGGCGCAGCCGGCCTTGTCATTTCGACAATAAAGTCGGCGAATGCCTGCCCCTTTATTGTCTCCCTTGGTTCGTAAGTGATTTCCAGTCCTTGTAATTCAATAGCCCATTTGAGCATTCGGCCTGATGATTCCAGGGTTGTTATTGGCCACTTGATCGGTTCGTCAATGTAGACCACTACCGGATGTGCCAAGAAGTAAGGTTCCAACTTCTTGACAGCTATGTAAAGAGCGAGCCAAATTTTTCTACCATGGGGTACCGAACCTCTGCATTTCGGAGAACGTGACTAATGAAATAGACCGGGAGCTGGGTGCCGTCTCTTTCAGCAAGGAGGACGGCACTGAGGGCATGATCTGAGACAGCCGGTTACATGTAGAGTATCTTTTTGGGAAGAGGGCTGACCACCCTTGGCAAAGAGTGCAAATGTATGTTCTTTCAATTTTTGGAAGGCCGCCTCAACATCATCCCCCAATTCAAACATAGTCTTCTTCCTGATCGCCTGGAAGAAGTAGAGGCACTTGTCACCTGACCGGCTGAGCAATCTCCCCAGGGTCGCCGGACAACCTGTTAACTTTTGTACCTCTTTGACAGTGCGGGGTGATTGCATGTCAATGACCGCCTGTATTTTTTCAAGGTTGGCCTCTATTCCCCTTTGGTCAATCACGAATCCGTGAAACTTCCCAGACTCAACACAAAAGTCACACTTCTTTGGATTAAGCATGACCTTGTGCCGCCAGAGTGTGGCGAACGTTTCTCGGTGATCAGCAAGGTGATCCGCCTGTTGCTGGATTTGACTATCATGTCATCAATAATGTCATCAATATAAGCCTCTACATTCCTCCCAATCTGATTAATGAAAACCGTATTAATCATTCGTTGGAAAGTAGCAGGCATTCTTCAAGCCAAACGACATCACAGTGTAACTGAATAACCCCTGATCAATGACGATTACCGTATTTTCTTGATCCTTTTTCCACAGGGGAATCTGGTGGAAGCCTAAGTAGGCATCCATAAAGCTCATCAATGCATGTTCGGTTGTAGAGTCGATCAGACTGTCGATCTTTGGAAGTGGATAACTATCCTTCCGACATGCTCTGTTCAAGTCAGTATAGTCAACGCACATGCGCCAGGTACCATATGGCTTCTTCACGAGCACAACCTTTGCAACCCAGTCAGGGAAGTTACATGGCCGAATGAACCCAGCGTCTAACAACTTTTTCACTTCGGCAGTTGCCGCCTGACTTCTCTCCTCGCCGTGATTTCTTTTCTTTTGCCAGATGGGCTTCTTTTTTGGATCCACGACGAGTTTGTGAACAGCAAGATCCGGGCTGATGCCTGGCATCTCTTCCACTTCAAAGGCAAAAATGTCTTTTAATTCTTTTAATAGATGGTGCAAGTCTGCACCCATCTTTGCAAAAGCAATCGTCCTCACCTTAACAGTTTGCTATAAGCGACTGTCGTCCAGAGGAATATCAATCTGCTCACCAACTGGTTGGGGATGGAGGTCATCTGACCGTTCCCCGGTCAGTGATTGCTATTGCTTTTCTTTTTTGACCACCACCAGCTGATCAGTCTTCCTTTTCTTTGAGGCTGGTGGGGCCGGATGGTCATCCTTGATATAATCAAGGTCTATTGGCTCTTTCCCCTGTCCGGCTGTAGCAACCGTAGGCTTGACGTCCGAGAGATAGCACTCTCTAGCTATTTTCTGATCCCCGTTCAGGGAGCAAACAGTGCCATCATCCCTCTCATACTTGACCAACATGAGAGAAGGGATGATGACGGCCTTGCACTCGTTCAGAGTGGATCGGCCGAGAATGAGATTGTAGGCGGTCAGCTCTTCGACCACCAGAAACCAAATGGTCATGTGCCGATCGTTGCCCTTTTCCCCCAGCCGGACAGGGAGATCTATCCGTCCGACTAGGTGCACCACTCCTCCACCAAACCCGACAAGCGGATGGGAGACATCATGCATGCTATTCGGCCTATATTTGAGGTTGGATAGGCATTTGCGACTGATGATGTCGGAGGAGCTACCTGTGTCAATCAAGATGCGGCAACCTTTTGGTTGGCCACTTTGCATTCTATGACCACAGAGTCATCATGCGGCCGGCGGACTTTGCCCCGATCCTTCTCCGTTATGACGACTTCTAGGAAGGCGGATGTGCCAGCCGCCTGTCCCTCTTCCACATAATGGATTATCTTTTTCAGATGGTCCTTAGTGCCCCACATGGTCGGGCCACCTCCGGCAAATCCGACTGCTATTGTGTAGACCGGGTCTTCATTGATTTCGGAACTACCAATAGGATGGGTAGTCTTTTTGGAGGACTGCCCCGGATTCGCTTTGGAAGTCACTTAGGACTTCACATAGGATTTCAGCACTCTTTTGTCGGTCAGACGGTCAAGCGTTCGCTTGAGGCTGAAACAGTCGTTGGTGTCAATGCCGACGTCCTCATGGTAATGGCAATGTTTGTTTTTGTTCCGATTTTCAGCGGAACCTTTCATTGGAGTCAGCTTCTCTAAGGTCAGCTGATCCTTTATCACCAAGAGGATGGAGTAGCTGTCCTTGTGGAACTCGTACCTTGGAACGTACGGTTTCAATTCTTTTTTTTTCTTCTAAGGTCAGCTGATCCTTTATCTCCATGAGGATGGATTAGTTGTCCTTGTGGAACTCATATCTCGAAATGTACGGTTTCCATTCTTTTTTCTTCTTCTGGGCCCGCTGATCGGAGTTATCAACCGCCCAGATCTCTTTTTTCTTCTTTCTCTCTTCAGGTTTTTGAGCCGACTGAGCAGGCCAACTCTCCTTTTGCCTGTCAGACTTTTTAGAGTCTGACTGCTTATTTGAGGAGCAGAGTTCGGTCGCTTGTATATAGGCTTCCGCCTCCATCAAGGCTCCTTGGAGGGTGAACATTTTCTTGCGGACAAGGTCGAACTTGAAGGTCGACTCGTCATTCAGACCTTTGAAGAAGTCTGTATAGGCTACCTCGTCAGACAGCCCTTGAATATGGATTCTCACCAGATTGAATCGCTTGACGTAGGAGCGCAACCCTTCTCTATCTCCCTGCTGCATATTGCTCTAGGTCGAGACTTGTTTTCTTTGCAGGGATGTTCATAAAGAAGTTGGAAGCAAACAAGAATGCAAGCGTCTTGAAGCTGTTAATGCATCTAGCCAGCAGGTTGACGAACCACTGTTGGGCTATGCCCTTCAGGGTAGCTGGGAAGCAACGACACCATGCGGCATCATCCAACCCCTGTAGGTACATGAGGTGGGTGTATGCCAGAAGGTGATCTTCTGGGTTGGAGGTACCATCATAGGTCCCTACCAACACATTTTTAACCTTGGCCGGTTGTTCGGCCTCGGCTATCTCCCTGGAGAACACAGAGGGTTGTTCTCCAAGGTTTTGTAGCCAAAGCTTCCAATCCATAGGCTGGTAATTGTATCCCGCCTGTCCTCCGAAAAAGGCAGGCTAGATGTAAGGCAAAGCAGGCGGCCTGTATAATGGCTGGGCCATATACTGTGCTGAGTTGATTACATGGGGACCCGTATGGACGGAAAGGCCGCCTGACGGAGTCCCATGTACAGATTGTGAATTCCTCACTGAGGTATTCTTGAAGCTATTTGGATAAGTCGACGTGGATGCCGACTCAGACAGCTGCTGGTTCTTCTTTTGTTCAATGTAGTGTCGAGCATCAGAGAAGGTCTTTTTTCTGCCATCCGGCTGCACATGCCGGATGGCCTTTCTTTTTGCCGTTTTTGGGAAACGGATTTTGGAGAGGTCAATCTAGGGCCGAGCCTTCTCCTTTGTAGTAGGGTGAGGAGTAGGCTGTCGGTCCCGAACTGATTTTGCTTTCTTAACCTGAGCTGGCTTTTTGGCTTTTTGTGTCCTTGGGAGAGTTACAACTCGAAGACTGGATCCAACGAAGTCGCTTGTACCTGCAAAAGAACGGAGCTCCGGATGTTCGGAGGTCCGCCTCCGAAGATTAAGTTAGTACGGATTCGGAGTAAAACATGCGGATATCTTCTCAGATTCCAAGATCAGGTGTTCTTTGTTTTCGAGAGCAATAAATGATGTAATGATTAAGACGTGCCCTAATAAATGGGGGAATCTCCCTATTTATAGGGTCCTAGAAAGGTGTGCCCTATCCTAGGGTTTGATGACTTAGGATTTAGGGCAGTGCCGTTTTGCGGCTCACCTTGGGATTTGGGCCTTGAAGGCCACCATTCCGAGGGGCCAATCTACGTGATACGTGTCAACATCTGGGAAGTTCATTTGGACGCCTCTTTTTTTGACACGTGTCGCATTCTCATTGGGCCATTTGGCGGGATATAAATACCCAAATCAGTGTTAGTTTTGGACACCTCTACCCAACAATATTACCACATCCGTTAATAGTTATCTGCAACTTTGAAATTTTTTACATCTCACAAATAATACCCCAAAGTTGCACATAACAATTAATAGAAGTAAGCTTAGGCAAACTTGACTAAAGGAACTTAAATATTCGCATCAACGTAAAATAAATTCTACACTTTTTTGTATACATATCTTAGTTTTTAAAATTTAGCCTCACAAAAGTAATACTTCAAACGGAGTATACATATATTATGGGGGTAGAACATTAAGAGTAGTGAAATTCTATTATATCCATCATTTTGACATTCATTCCCACGCCAAATTCAAAACCTTGGATTCCTGATACATTTATACGAAGTAGTTTGGTCAAACATCATATCTTATATTCATTTATAATAATCTAAAAGAGTTTTAGTACATCAATTCATATTTCATGCCAAAAGAAATAATCTTAATGCATTTGTGAAGTGAGTGACTTTGCATATATCAATGCTTCTTATGCCTTGTTTTTGCCTAGCTAGGTAATTTAATAGAGTATAGAGGTTGAGCTTGTTAACATCTTGTCGAATTGGGATGCTTGATCATAGGGTTGGCATGGAGTACTTATTATTCAAAAGGCGTTTTGCATTAATTAATAATATGATAGAATGGTTCTTGTTTATAAAATTTTGTATTGACTAGACACTAACTAATACATTATACTTACGTTGCACCAATACGTAATTACTTGATATACCTTTATACTTCGTATAAATCTCGTAGTCTAGTCTTGAGTTCAATACTTTTTACCCACCACCTCAAAACCCGGCCCCCACCCCCATTGTCTATGTAAGATTGTGATATCTAGCTATTTGAGAGTATTCTAATGATAATCATCAATATCTGCAAGAGTTATATTTCTTCAATTTTTTTTAGTTAACACGTTTCTTTAGTCACGTTTGTCAATGCACAATTTTAATAATTCATATACTACCTCTGTTAACAGTTATGTGCAACATTTACCAAAAAAGTGTGTTACGTATTATTTGCAACAAAACTATTTCTGTCCTAATATAGTAACTTTTTTCAGGTAAAATGACCAGAATACCCTCATTTAAAATTATTAACACATAACACTACATATAATTATAAATTATTATAACCCTTATCTAACTTAATCATCTAAGCTTTTCCCCAAAAAAAATCAGATTAATCCCATCTACCCACCATCACTCTCCTCCATCATCACGTCTAAGTTCATCATCATCTCTCATCTTCTTCGATCTTCATCTTTTAGTTCACCGTCATCATCATCTCTCATCTCTCATCTTCTTCCCTCTTCATCTCTTCATCTTCTTCTTCATATCGTCATTTCATTCTCATCTCATATTGTGGTTGGATGTTTGTGGGTGGGTTCGGTAGAGTAGGTGGTAGTTATGGTTCGTGGGTTGTTTTTGTGGTTTGTGGGTGGGTGTTATTCACGGATGGTTGTTTAAATTCGTGGGTGGGTGTCGATGGTGGTGGTTCTGGGCGGTTCGTGGGTAGTTTCGTGGATGGGTTTGGTTTTTGGGTTTCAGATCCGGTGGTTCTAGGGTGGTTTTCGTAGTTATTGTGTGGTTTTTGTGATTCTTGGGTGGATTTCGGTGATTTGTGGGTGACTTTCATTGAGTTGTGGGTGGCGTGGGTGGTTGTTCGTCGGTTTTGGGTGGATTTTGTCAGTTCGTGGGTGGTTGTCGGGGAGTTGTGGGTGATTGTCGGTGAGTTGTGGGTGGCGTGGGTGGTGGTTTGTGGGTTCTGGGTGGCGTGTGGTGGTTGTTCTGGGATGTTCTTTTTAATTGTACTACGTAATTGCTTTTTTTTTATTTGATTAATGTAGTTAATTACATGGTCATAACTTTCAATAATCATGTTTAAGAAGTTTTGTCTAGAGTCCGCGCTAACCCCTTTGTTGCAAATAACTGTTAACGGAGGTAGTATTTTATTACTAATAAGTAAAAATTATAAAAGATTGATATTTTGGAAATATATATCATGACGAATCTAACAAGATACCATATGTATATTTTTCATTACTTATACAACACAAAACACGGTCAAAATAGAGTGTGTGAATAGTACTAAAGTCAAAATGTGTTCACTGAAAAAACAGAGGTAGTATTTACGAATAACTTACAACAATTCTAACCGTGTTGTCAATTCCGTCAAGATATGATAATATTCACGGAAAAATACATCCTCGGCAGACACCCTAGTAGGGTACATAGCCCACTAATTGTATTTGTGCGCTTAGAGAAATTAGGATTCGGCTAGCTTGAAGTGTGTAGACTGTAGAGTCATAGTGTGTAGTGTTTTGACTATAGTAAACAAAGTAGTGTAAAGTTGTACCAAACATTTGGGTCTCTTGTTGTAGTCTCTCATGTCTTAATCAACCAATAATGGGATGCACCACAAGGTCATAGTCAAAGAACTGTGACCGTAAAAAGGTTTCTCTAATGTGCTCGTTCAGATCCAGCCACTTTGAAAGCTACTCTATTTAGGTAGTGGTGCATGATAATGATATCTTGTAGGGGACTTTCTATAAGTCTATTATTGCTTTAAATACAAGTCACGTCTTTGACAATAATCCTTCTATTATTATGACCTGTGGCTTTTTCGGCCTGAAAATGTTTAGTTAACTAATAATTGGCAATGTTATTAGGGTAGTAAATTAAATACAAGTCACATAGCACCTCTGTTTCATGTTATGTGAAATAAATTTTGTTTATGAGTGTTGAATGGACAAAAAAAGATAATAATGTATGAATAAGTATATATTAGCAAACAAATAGATTGACATTTTTGAAATTAAGTTGACATTTGTCACATGAAAGTGGGCAAAGGTGGAAGGAATTTTGGTGAAAAATATGATGGTAAAAAGTACCACTATGTGCTTAATAGTACACAAAAAGTACTGTAAGACAACTTATACTTAATGATACATTATACATGCATAAAAGTACACATGAATGTACTATTATAGCATAATAGTACACATGAATGTACCACTATAGAAAAACATCAAACGAAAAAAAATTAAAAACCCCAAAACGCCCTCCTATATACATGCTTAATAAATAGGTGCTATGTGTTTGGGGTATTTTTACCCTTGACAAGTGGACCAATGAGGAGGTGCCACGTGTCAGAGGCTGAAAGGTCACCCTTGACCAATCCCCAGCTGACATGTGGCCTCTCCAGATATTCCCTTAGAGTTGCGGCCTTCAAGGGCCCAATTCCCCAAAAATCCGCTATTTGGCGGCGCATCCCATCAGTCCTAGGTTAAAATAACCTAGGAAGGGGCACCTTTCCCAAGGACCTTATAAATAGGGAGATATTCCCCCAAAATGGGGGACATTCAGAAATTTACTATCATTTATTACATCCTACTCTCTCTCATCAGAGAACACCTGAGCTTGGAATCCAAGCAGATCCCCACCTAAATTTCCGCACTTTTTATTCTCCTTCAAGTTACTAACTTGAGCGTTGGAGGCGGAGCACCATCCAACCGGTGTCTCCGTTGTTTTTGCAGGTACAGAGTCAGCAGGACCAGTCTTCGAGTTGTAACTCTCCCAAGGGACAAAAACACCCAAAACATTTGGCGCCGTCTGTGGGGAGAGTACCTCAAGATGGTTCAAAATTCTGTACCAACTCTCAATTCTACCTCTCTACGTCCGGGTACTCAGACGGGTAACCCGGAAGACCTGCAACCGGTAGGGTTTGAAATCCCTCAGCCTCCACCTCAGCCTCAGCTAGAGGTATTCACAGAGGAGGAGGAAGAAGAAGAAGACAATGATGTGGAGACCTATATGACTAAAGATGGTTCTCTCATCTCTAAATCCATCCGTTCCAGAGACCAGCTGGAACGAAGCTCTAGTCACCCGGAACGAGCTCATGAAATTCATGAACTCCTTCAAGGGTAAAATCAAGAAGATGATCAACAACAAGGCAGGCTCTTCCAAGAGTCAGCCGGCTAAAAAGACTCCCAATGATGGGAAGAAGAAGAAGCCGGTCAAGGACAGGCAGCCAACTCCCCATCCAAAGGAGAAGGCAGCCGCAACACTTGACTGGTCTAAGATTCTGATGCCCCGGCGACCCCAGCCGGAGGCTAGAAAAACGTCCACCTTCGATGCTAGAGAAGTCATCAATCGAAGGAGGCAGCAGCAGTCTGAGTCCTTGCATGAGAGTCGGACAGGCAGTAAATCCGTCAACACCGAACCTCAGCTGATGATAGGGTCTATGCCATACGCACCCCAGGCGCAGTATGGGCAATATGGCCTCCAATTCATGCAACCACCTCCATTCGGAGGTCAGGCGGCATATACTAATGTCCAGCCACTGGACTGGCAGCTCCGGCTGATGAGGCTAGGCGAACAGCCGTCTGCCTTTGCAGCCAATATAACCGAGGCGGCTCAGCCGGCCAAGGTTAAAAACATTTTGGTTGGTGCTTATGACGGCACCACCAACCCTGAAGATCACCTGATGGCATACACCAACCTAATGTGTTTACAAGGTTGGGACGATGCCACCTGGCGCCGTTGTTTTCCGGCTACATTGAAGGGCATTGCCCAGCAATGGTTTGGCAACTTGCCAGCCGGATCTGTTGACTGCTTCAAGAAGCTAGCCTTCTTGTTTGCCACCAACTTCTCAATGAACATCCCTGCTAAGAAAACAAGTTTAGACTTGAGTACCATTAAGCAGGGAGAGAGAGAAGGGCTACGCTCATATGTCAGACGGTTCAACCTGGTCAGAATTAAGATCCAGGGGCTGTCTGACGAGGTAGCATTCACAGAATTTTTCAAAGGTCTGAGAGACGGGTCGACTTTTAAGTTCAACCTTGTCAGAAAAGGGCCATTTACGCTACAGGCGGCCCTGAGGGAGGCGGAAAGCTATATACAAGCAACCGACCTCTGTATGCCTGGTAGCTTGTCAGACTCCAAGAAGTCTGACAAGCAAAAAGAGAGCCGGTCTGCTCAGCCGGCGAAGAAAAAAGAAGAGAGCAAGAAAAGAAAAGAAGTCTAAGCGGTCAGTGATTCTGAGCAGCCGTCCCAGAAGAAGAAGAAAGAGTTTAAACCGTACGTTTCCCGGTACGAGTTTAACAAAGATTGTAACTCCATCCTCATGGAGGTGAAGGACTGGCTGTCCATTGAGAAGCCGAATCCACTGAAGAGTTCCGTCCAGTCACGGAACAAAAATAAATATTGCCAATTCCATGAGGAGGTTGGCCATGACACCAACGATTGCTTCAGTTTACAGCGGACGTTGGACCGTCTGGCTGACAAAGGGCATCTGAAGTCATATATTTCCAAGTCCCCAGCCGGGACAAAGAAGAAGAACAAGGGTCAGTCCTCTAAGGCTACCCCCCAGCCTGCTAGTAGTTCGGAAACCGACAGGGATCCGGTCTTCACAATAGCAGGCGGATTTTCTTGTGGTGGCCCTACCATCCGGGGCACCAAAAGCCATCTTCGAAAGATGGATAAGGATGATAAGGAGCAGGCGTCTGCCAGCTCCACTTTTCCGGATGTCCTCATTACTGAGAAGGACAGGGGCAGCGTCCGCCGCCCGCATGACGACCCGGTTGTTATTGAATGCAAGGTCGCCAACCAGCTAGTTGGGCGCATCCTTATTGACACCGGCAGCTCGTCAGACCTCATCAGCCTCCGGTGCTTGCAGAAGCTGAAATACAACTCCAGCAGCATGCATCCGGTCACCCACCCTTTAGTTGTTTTGGGGGTGGGATGGTCTATCCAGCCGGAAGAATTGACCTACCCATCCGGCTGGGGGAGAAGGGCCAGGGACGACATATTGTCGTCAGATTCTTGGTCGTTGAGGAGTTGACTGCCTACAACATTATTCTTGGGAGGCCAACCCTCAACGAAGCCAAGGCTGTAATCATCCCTGCTCTCATGCTTATCAAGTATGAGAGGGATGATGGTTCTGTTGGTTCCCTGAACGGGGATCAGAAGACGGCCAGGGAGTGTTACCTCTCAGCCGTCAAAGATACTGTGGCCGCAGACGGCCAAGGGAAGGAACCAATAGACCTTGACAACTGCTCCTTCACCTCCACCAGCAGCCGGAAAAAAGAGAAAAGCTGCAGAGCTGGTGGTGGTGAAGAAAGAAAAGAAATAGCAATCACTGACCGGTGAACGGTCAGAGGAGCTCCATCCCCAACCGGCTGGTGAAAGTATTGATCTTGTTCTGGACGACAGCCGTCCAGAGCGAACTGTTAAGGTTGGGACGGTTGCTAATGCTATTCTGGGTGTAGACTTGCACCTTCTGCTGAAAGAATTCAAAGATGTGTTTGCCTTTGAAGTGGAAGAAATGCCAGGCATCAGCCCGGATCTCGCTCTCCACAAGCTCGCCGTGGATCCAAAAATGAAGCCCATCCGGCAAAAGAAGAGAAACCACGGTGAGGAAAGAAGTCAGGCGGCAGCTGCCGAAGTAAAAAAGCTGCTAGATGCCCGGTTCATTCGGCCTTGTAATTTCCCCGACTGGGTGGCAAACGTTGTACTTGTAAAGAAGCCGAATGGTACTTGGCGGATATGTGTAGATTACATAGATCTCAACAAGGCATGCCCAAAGGATAGTTATCCACTTCCTAAAATCGACAGTCTGGTTGATTCAACAGCCGGCCATGCCTTGATGAGTTTTATGGATGCCTATTCCGACTTCCATCAGATACCTCTGTGGAAAAAAGATCAAGAAAAGACGGCCTTCGTCACTGATCAGGGGTTATTCTGTAATACTGTGATGCCGTTTGGCTTGAAGAATGCGCCGGCTATGTTCCAACGGATGATTAATACAGTCTTCATTAATCAAATTGGGAGGAATGTAGAGGCGTATATTGATGACATGATAGTCAAATCCAAGCAGCAGGCGGATCACCTTGCTGATCTCCGAGAAACCTTCACCACACTCAGGCGGCATAAGGTTATGTTAAATCCTAAGAAATGCGTCTTTGGTGTTGAGTCTGGGAAGTTTCTCGGATTCCTGATTGATCAAAGGGGGATAGAGGCTAACCCTGAGAAGATACAGGCGGTAATTGACATGAAGTCACCCCGCACTGTCAAGGAAGTTCAGAGACTCACCGGTTGCCTGGCCGCCTTGGGGAGGTTCCTCAACCGGTCAGGTGACAAATGCCTTTATTTCTTTCAAGCAATCAGGAAGAAGACTAGATTTGAATGGGGGGAAGATGCTGAGGCGGCATTCCAAAAATTGAAAGAGCACTTGCACTCTTTGCCAAGGCTTGTTAGTCCTTTGCCAAGAGAGAAGTTGTACATGTACCTAGCCGTCTCAGACCATGCTCTCAGTGCCGTTCTCCTTGCTGAACGAGACGGTACGCAGCTCCCGGTATATTTCATAAGCCATGTGTTAAAAAATGCTGAACTCCGGTACCCCATGGTGGAGAAATTTGGTCTTGCTCTATATATGGCCTTCAAAAAATTGAAGCCATACTTTCTGGCACATCCGGTGGTAATCTACACCGGTCAGCCCCTCAAGCGGCCAATGTCCACTCTGGAGTCATCCGGCAGAATGTTGAAATGGGCTATTGAAATGCAAAGTCTTGAAATCTCTTACGAACCAAGGAAAGCAGTGAAAGGTCAGGCGTTTGCCGACTTCATTGTTGAAATGACCCGTCCGGTCCTCCCGGATAATGTGGATCAGGTTTGGAAGGTGTATGTAGATGGGAGCTCTACAAAGAACGGTTGTGGTGCAGGCATTGTTTGTGAATCTCCGGAAGGAGATAGATATGAGTATGCACTACGGTTCAAGTTTCAGGCCTCGAATCACGAGGCGGAGTATGAAGCCCTGCTAGCCGGAATCCGCATGTGTAAGGCAGCAGGGGCAACAAAGATTGACGCCCATTCTGATTCTCAGTTGGTTGTTAGCCAGTATGAGGGCACTTATGAAGCGACCCATCCGGCAATGATCAAATATCTTCAGGCTGTCAAAGATGAGGCCGGGACCCTTGAGGAATTCAGATTGAATCAAGTGCCCCGGTCAGATAACCACCCGGCGGATGCACTGTCAAAACTGGCATCATCCGCCTGCCATGATACGCCTCGGTCAGTCTTTTGGGAAGTTCTTGAAAAAAGAAGTATTTATGAAGAGCCCATTGGAATTCTGGATCGAAGTTCTACTTGGATGGATGGGGGCGTATCTTGCAGACGGCACGCTCCCTGATTCACCTCAGGAAGCAGCCGTCATGAAAAAGAGAGCAGCAAACTTCGAATTGAGGAACGGAGAACTCTTCAAGGCTGGATTTCTCAAGCCCTTGTTGAAATGTGTTACCCCAGAAAAGGGGAAGGAGGTACTCGAAGAGCTGCATGCGGGATTTTGCGCCTCCCACATTGGCGGCAAGTCCCTAGCCGTCAGAGCCAAGCGGCATTATTTTTGGCCTACTCTTGAGGCAGACGCCAAGGAATTTGTGAAGAAATGTGATAAATGCCAGAGGTTTGGCAAGCTAATACATCGCCCGGCTACTGCTCTGACGGCAATCCACAGCCCAGTCCCGTTTGCTAAGTGGGGCATGGACATATTGGGTCCTTATACGCCTGCTCCAGGCGGGAAGCGCTATATCTTGGTGGCTGTGGATTACTTCACCAAATGGGTGGAGGCAGAGGCAGTCAAGAATATCAAGACAAAGGATGTCATCTCTTTCATATGGAAGAATATTATCATCCGGTTTGGGGTACCTATGTCTATGGTATTTGACAATGGCCCTCAGTTTGAGACGCCTCAGCTCAAGATTTGGTTAGGAGATCAGGGTATCTCAAGTTACTTTGCCTCAGTCGGCCGTCCTCAAGCAAATGGTCAGGTTGAGGCATTCAACAAACTCATCTCAGACGGCATAAAAAAGAAAATTGAAAAAGCCAGTGGTCTTTGGGCTGAAGAGTTAATTCATGTTCTTTGGGCCATCCGGACAACTGCCAAGGGATCAACCGGAGAAACCCTGTTTCTCATGGTATACGGGGCTGAAGCCGTTTTACCCATTGAACACTATGAGCCTACGATCAGAGTGATGCTCTATGATGAAGAGAGGCAAATTGGGAGGCCATGCGGCTGGCATTGGACTCCCTCCCGGAACGCAGGGGCAATGCTGCCCTACGACATGAGATATACCGTCTGAGAATGACGCGAGCCTACAACAAAAGAGTGCACAAACATCCTTTGAAAGTGGACGATTTTGTGTTACGGAAAATGGAGGCAACCGGTAGGGCCAATGAGCTTGGAAAGCTAACTCCTAATTGGGAAGACCCCTACCGGATCTATGAAGAAGTTAGGGACGGCACATACCGCCTGGAAACCCCAGACGGTAGACGCCTGCCTAGAACTTGGAATGTAGACAACTTAAAAAAGTACTACTTCTGAGTAATGTAAAGTTTTTTGTAACAAGTATTAATGAGAGATGCTTTTTGTTTCATTTATTGTCTTTTTATCCATCTGGGTTTATCCATACTAATGATGAAAGGTTCAGTAACAAATGAATAACCTGAGGCCAATGGCCAGATAACTAAGTTTGATACTTAGTATATGAAATCAAAAGTCCATAAAGACAAGAGGCTAACAGCCGGATTCTTAAGCTAAGCACAAAACCGTTTAGTGGCTATCAGCCGGTCTACAACAAGACCTGAGGCCAAGGGCCAGATGGTTGTCCATTTTCACAAATTCGTCTATCCCAATATCGATATAGGCGTCCGGCGACACCCCTCCGGGTGCAATCGTCGCGGAGAACAGCCACCTTGCTTGTTCTACATACCCATGCAGGCGGCAAAGATTGAGTGGTTAAAACAACCAACTCATAGCTGTCTGACTGTGTTATTTCTACTAAGGAATATTTGGTTGTACATGCTCCGGCTGCCTACCAGTATCAGCCGGAGTACCATCATAAGTTTTTACTTAGTTAAATTTTCTCCAAGTTGCGCACTTTTAGGGCAAACCCTTTTTTGCGTAATGGCTATAAAGAATACCCAGGCGGTTTGATACCGACTGGGGCAGAGGTTGTATGTCTGTCATTTGTCCGGCTGTGTACTTGGTTTGGGGCAATCACTATTGTGATTGATTGCCTTACAAACATCCCATACTCTTTGAAGTATGGGAAGTTTCCAAGGCAATCAATCCTTTTTCAGATTAAACCAACCACACAGCCGCCCAGGGGCAAGGACAGCCGGATTTGTACCTGCCGCATGCTTTTCATAAGATAGGCAAATTCACAAGTATATATATTGAGTATATATGCAAAAGTGAAAAAATTGAAAAATTGAAAAATTGTGCAAGTATAAGAAAAACCGACTGAGTCGGTATACTTCATCAAATAAATTGGCTCAAGGCCAGGAATCATTGTTAGCCGGATCAACATCCGGTGTACAGAGAATATAGGGAAAGGCTACATAATTACTCGGCACGCAGGCCGGAAAAGCAAAAGGTTGGCATACTGCCGCAGAGAAGTAGGGGAGCTATGCTGCTGGCTGTTCCGGCTGGGCTGGAGTCGTTGAAGGAACATCATCCGGAACCACAGCCTCTTCAGGCTGGCTGTCCTTGTTCACTTCCTTTATAATCTCGTCCAGGTCCGGCTCCTCTGTGTCCGAAACCTCAGCACCGTTTTCCAGGGCCCATTCCTTGAAGCGAGCCGGAGCAGGATCCTGGAGAACCTTGGCATCGTACACCTCAGTGGCGTAGTTGTACCTCAGCTTGTAGACTTCAAATTCTACTTCAGGATAGAGAAGCCCCCAAGCTTATCGGAGGCGGGTCTCGTTGTCCCGCTCATTCTCTTTGATGAGCCGGGCCTGCTCAGCTTCGAGCTCCTCAGCATGCTTGCCCTTCAGAGTGGCAAGCTCAGCAGTCAGCCGGGACTTTTCTGCCCTTAGGGCAGTGTTCTCCTGATCAGCCCCCTCCAAGGCCTTGAGGTTGGAGCCGGCAGTTTTCAGCTTTAGCTCCAAGTCGCTGATCTTGTTGTTGGCTTCATCATTAGCAGCCGTCAAAGTCCTGACCAGCTCCTCCTGTTTCAACTCGAGGGCTTTAATCTCAACATCAAAATTTATATAGGCATATTCAGCAGAGTTGAGATTGGCTTGAGCCCCTCTCTTGGCATCAGTTACCTCTTCTTGCTTCTTCCGGAAAGGCAACCGGAGCCCATCCACCCGGACCATAACCTGAGCAAGGTCATCCGGGAATCTAAACACTCAGCAAAATTGAAAGACAAAATGAAATGAAAAGAAATGAAAAAGATAAGGGGCAAGTTTCACTTACCTCCGCCAGCTGCCCCAGAATCTGGTCGAAGTCGACCTCGTGGCGGTTGGGTATGGAGTTCTTCTCCGACTGGGTGAGAGTTCTCACCATCCGTTTGCCAAACCCTGCCAGGTCCGGGGCAGAAGTAGCATCTGCAGCATAAGAAGGACTTGGTGAGAGGCTAGCAGCGTATTTGGCATTCATTCTTTGCCGGCTACTTACAGACCCCCCGGAAGGGTCAGTCATAGTCTTGACGCGCATAAAGTCAAGTGGCCAAGGAATTTCAATCTTACCTTTGGAGTCGACCCTCGCCGGCTCCTCCTCTGCGGCTGCAGCACCACCTGCAGCCCTGGATGGCTCGCCATCCTTCGATGCTTCATGAGCATCCGGCTTTTTCTTTGATTTCTTTGAGTTTTCACTCAGAGTTGCCATGGCTTCGGGGCCCTTTCCCCCGGTTGTAGGGAAACCTTTGGCGTTAATGCCAGAGGCCGTTGGGGTTGCCTTCCTCCCGGTTTTAGCAGCCGGTTTTTGAAGGTTTTCATCCCTAGGTCTTTTTAAGACCTTTGTCATGGAACGGGGGAGGATGCCTGTTGAAGCCTGCAAAAACACAAGGAAACCATAAGTCATCCGGAATCAAAAGAACTTGGAAAATTTCAAGGGAAGTTGGAATTATCTTACCCCTCCTTTTTTGGCCTCCTTGGCCTCAATGTTGGCCTTCTTGGCCAAAATATTCTCTTTGCGGAGCAGAGCCGCAGATTTTTGAGGGGTCTTAGCCGGATCGACCATTTTCCTTGCTTCCTCTGCAGAAAAACATAAAAGAGTTAGAGCAAGAGAAAGTTCAAAGCAATGAAATTTAAATTGCAGACGGAAGACCGCCGGGTGGGTGAGTGTATCTACCCTTTGGAAACATAGGGCTCAACCCGCAGGCGGACAAGAATCTCTCATCCGCAAAGAAATCCGGGTGGGGGATCCAGTTTCTTGGAACAACTATGTGAGTCCCATCCCCCAAGGGCTCAGTTGTTGTCTTGAAGAGCTCCGGCTCTATTATTTGCTCCCGGGCTTTGGTAGTAAGAGTTGGGCGTACACACTTCTGGCCCACCAAAGCCGGCTCTTTGTTATAGCGCCGGAGAATCTTGTTTATCCTCACTTGAGGGGAGGAGACCAAGTACCATTTATCTTTCCAACCTCCCCACTTGGACACTTTGTCCAAGGTCATCAAATATTCCAGGAGCGTGGAAATAGTGTACCACGCTCCATATCCGCCTGGGGCACTCTTGAGGTAGTGCATATGGGCAAAGGCGGTGAAGCTGGGCTCAATGTCCTGGAGCTCGCAGGCGGCGATATAGCTAAGGATATTGACCCAAGAGTTAAGCGTTAATTGCCACACTCCCAAGTCATATCCCTTCAGAATCTTCCGGATGCTTCTATGAAGGGGAAAGCGGAGGCCGGCTTCTATTACCGCCTCATAGCAGACAAAGTAATTTTCTGCATTGTCAATGTCATCCCCCCAGGCTAAAACAGCATCAGCCGGAGGGACCATGATGTCCCAGTCTTCCCCAAAGGGGTGTAGTTGTTTGAAAGCCTCAAAGCTACTTTCAAGAAGGGCCCTGTCCCCAGGCTTCATCCGGGTTTTAGTAGGATCCGGGTTTGCTTCTTTCTTTGCTGTTTGGCGATAAGCCTCAGCAAGGTTCTCTCCCTCCGCCCCGGATCCTTCCTGCTCCTCAGCCGCTTCTTCAGCTGAGTTACTTCGGTCTGAAGAGGAGGCGGTTTCCTCACCGTCTCCCCTTGAGTCGTTGTTGCTGGAGGTAGACGGGGTGTCCTCAGCTGAGTTACTTTGCTCAGCCGCCTCGTAGTCTTCCTCCCTCACAAATTCACTTGCGGGCACTTCCCTAGTGCGCCGCCTGCTGGGCTTTGTAGCCGTCTGCTTAGTTCTAGCCATTGTGTCCTGCACAGACACAGAGAGGGAAGAAGCCGGAGATGAGCAAAGCACTCCAGAAACTCCAGACAAGGCACCCTCGGTTCTAGACTCAGCCGTCCCTAGTGACCGGTTGAGCGTCCTAGGCAGTGCCGTGTGTGCAAATGGAGAGTTCATTTTATTTTTTGAAAAGTTAATGTATACAGCCGGAAATGAGTGTATACAGGCTAAAGAAAAAGGAAAAAGAAGAAAACTTAAAGAAGGAAACGGATGGTTACCTTACTTTGAGTTCTGAAAAAAATCTGAAAACGGCAAAGCAACCGGTGACCGGGTGACTTCGAAAGAGCACACGGAAATCTTGAACTTGCTTAAACGCAACCGGAATCAGAGCACCTCTCTCTTGAAAACTCTTCTTCTCTCTCTAGAAAGTCAAGATTGTGAAAAGTGAAGAGGAGAAGGAGGGGGGGGGGGGGGTAAATCCCTATTTATAGGGGGTGAAACGGCACGAATCCCCGTCACCACTGTCAAAAAATAGCCGTTTTCACTGTTCACCCTTCATGGGCTGACACGTGTCACAGGTACCACGTGGCCTGCCACGTGCCACCTGTGAGGGGCAAATGTTTGGGGTATTTTTACCCTTGACAAGTGGACCAATGAGGAGGTGACACGTGTCAGAGGCTGACAGGTCACCCTTGACCAATCCCCAGCTGACACGTGGCCTCTCCAGATATTCCCTTAGAGTTGCGGCCTTCAAGGGCCCAATTCCCCAAAAATCCGCTATTTGGTGGCGCAGCCCATCAGTCCTAGGTTAAAATAACCTAGGAAGGGGCACCTTTCCCAAGGACCCTATAAATAGGGAGATATTCCCCCAAAATGGGGGACATTCAGAAATTTACTATCATTTATTACATCCTACTCTCTCTCATCAGAGAACACCTGAGCTTGGAATCCAAGCAGATCCCCACCTAAATTTCCGCACTTTTTATTCTCCTTCAAGTTACTAACTTGAGCGTTGGAGGCGGAGCACCACCCAACCGGTGTCTCCGTTGTTTTTGCAGGTACAGAGTCAGCAGGACCAGTCTTCGAGTTGTAACTCTCCCAAGGGACAAAAACACCCAAAACACTATGCACCTATATGCATTCATAATATATGTGATGAAGTGATATAGAGAGAAATGAAAACTTAAAAAAGGAAAGATAACATTCGTTGCACATACTGTGTAACAACATTTTTGATAAATATAGCACATAATATCAAACGAAGGTAATATATGTACTACCTCCGTTTCATATTATTTGCAACGATGTGACATTCAACAAGATATATGTAAAATTTATTTGTGAACGGTGAATGGAGAATGAAAAATAGAGTTGCATATAATGGGAAGAGCCGGAGAGATATATAAAGAAATGAAAATAAATAAAAAAAAAACATTTGTTGCAAATAATATGCAGTATCCATTTAAAATAAATGTTGTAAATAAATCAAGACGAAGGTACTAGATTGAAAAGTATTTATCGGGTAGAAAGAAAGAAAAATCAAATATTAAAAAGGACACAATATTTAATAAGAAAAAGATCTTTAGAATAGAGGGGGGGACCCACAAACGTCAAAGTAATGTGTCCTAACTCTCTCTATTTTGAATATCATATCACATTACTAATATATAAAGCCGGTCTTGCAGTCAGACCCCGAAACAGTGATGCTTGACAATTTAGTTTTTTTGCCAAGTGTCGCGCCACATAGGCGAAAAATAGATATTATTGTGTCACATATGATATTATGTAAGTGAATTTTGGATAGTTTTTTTTAAGATAAAAAGTATTGTAGAGTTTTATTATCAATATACTTCTAATGCTTCATATATACAAAATTAATCATAAATTTTAATAAATATCATATAACTCGATTCTATTTCCATCATAAAATTCGTTTTAAAAAGTTCTTTAAAATAAGATTAATTTATAATATATTTAAAAAATAATAGAAAATTAGTAAAAAAAATAAAAATAAATAAAATTAAGTTCAATAAAAATAATTTCAAGTCAATAATAATATAGATATTCACAAACAAAACTAAATACACTATTTAATCAAATAAGCTTTATGACATCATATGTCTAAATATCCTATGTTATCAAAAGGGATTGTAAGACCGTTTTTAACATTTAAGTAAAAAAGTTTATACTGAAATCTTATCAACAATCCGGTCATCGCCCGAGCACAAAACTAGTAACTAATATATAAAGTTAAACTTTTAGCTAGGTCACAAGACAGTGACAAACTTGGCGTTCTAATTTTTTGCCAAGTGTTGCGCCATGTTGAATAGATTTTAATAAACTTCATAGGATAAAAAAAAAAAAAATTAGTTTAGAATTCTATTATCAATGAAATTTGGATTTGATAGAATTTTAGGATAACATTGTTAGTTTAGACTTTTTATTTTCGATAAAATACTAATATTCAGATGTACAAATTGAATTATAATTTTATTCAAAACAAATTTTAGATTATAATCCTCAAAAATTATCATATAATTTTTTTTTTGTATCATAATATTTTTTGGAGCAGAGCAAGTAGTTCAAAACGTAAAACATCCATTTTTAATATATACTAATCGGTTAAAATAGTATACTTCACAATCTAATACGAAGTATAATTTTATTACTATGTAGATCTATCAATCAGGGTCGGTTCAGGTCATGAGTCATCTAGGATCGGGTCCTTTCAGGTTACGGGCCAAGAAATGTTCAAACCTTGCCAAAAAATTTTGGTTCAAGTCAACCCAACGGGTTTTGAACATTTTTTTTTATTTAATATATTTATTGCATATTTTTTTAATGTATTTAATTGAACATTTTTACCAGTATTATTATTAGTCATTACATGCGTACTAGATAGCAAATCGTCACAAAAGCGCATCAATTGCTAACTAATTTTAAATCAATGATATATTTTAAAACTTGACATATCGATAAAAAATTTATCTAAAAATTTAATAAACAACTCGAGCATTGCACAGGGCACAAAACCATTACTAGATAAATTTTATACAAAGAGGGCTTAAAAACCCTATTTGCATTCGAATTTAATTCATCAGTCTTCTTTATTTTAGTCCAAACCTTTTAAATTAATTTTAAAGCCTTTCTATTATCCTCATTTTCTATGAAAATAAACGAATTAAGGCACTATCCCTACCTTTCAAAAGTATGACTAAACTTTTCTAAATAAAGTTGAGACTTACGGCCCTAAAAATATTTATTTACATATTTACCCTTGAATATGTTTGCTCTATATTATTTATAGTGTTGAGACAACAATGTGCCTTAACATGTGTATTTACTTATTTGTCTACGTTAATGTGAATTGCGTTTCTTTTTAAATCATAAGTATAGTTTGCAAACATTTAGACCCTAAAAGTGTATTTTCCTCTATTAATGCTGCCAACAAATAAAGTTGTTCCATAAACCCAAACAAAAGAGGTCACTGGATATGGCTAGGTATGACGCGTGCGATATGTTAGCCATCATTGTAATACCTGTATTATTTAGATGTATTTTCTAACTAATTAATTTTTTTTTTTGAATTTTTAAAAAGGGCATTTTGATAATTTATTTTATTAATTGAATTTTGGAGCCAAAATAATATTTGCATTTTGGCACCAAAATTTTTTCAAACTCGATTATTATTTAGGATTTTGGATAAGATTAATTATCCATTTAATTATATATATATATATATATATATATATATATATATATATATATATATATATATATATATATATATATATATAATTGAGATCATATGAGAACCAAGGTGAATAATAGGAACTAGGAACTAATATGAGTCTTTAATCATGCTACATCCGGAGGCTCACATCTCACCCGCATTCATTAATGGCATTTTCGTAATTTTGCGAACTTTTATACTTTTTTTTTTCCAGTTTTTTAACTATTAAGGCAATTTCATTTACTTTATGACTGATTTACTTTTACTAACTTTTTATTTACGGTTTAGAAATGAAACTGGAAATCACTTTGTAAAGTTGAAATATTACAAAAATGTCATTAATGACACGGGAAGTATGTTGACCGTCCGATGAACATGATCTAAGGGCCTAGATTAGTTCCTAGTTCTTATTATAGCTTTGGCTCTCATTATATATATATATATATATATATATATATATATACATATATATATATATATACATACATACATACATACATACATATATATATACATACATACATACATACATATATATATACATACATACATATGTATATATATATTTACATATATACATACATATATATATACATACATACATATATATATACATACATACATATATACATACATACATACATACATACATACATACATACATATATATATATATATATACTAACCTATTTAATTCGAAATTGTGAAAAATCCCAATACTAATTAGCTACATAATTTTGGATTCTCTCAAATTAGAAAATCTGATTTTATTAAGTTAACTAGGTTAGTTTAAAGTAAAGACTTTCTAATTATTTATTTTCTACATAATGAATTATTTTACACAATAATATTAGGATTTTTAAAACTAAAAAAAAAATGGTCTTGATTAGCCTATTAGGTCCGAAAATATTGAGATTAAATATTCTCATGATTTTTGGCCATTCATGTAATTTCGAATTTTTAATAATTTGTGTAATTTAATTATCTTCTTTGAAACTTCTTATTTTCCTAAATCTTCCTACTCCAATCTTGCACATATATAATCATGAAAAACCTTACTTATATTGCCTCTTAATTATTCTCCAAGCAAGCATATTTATGTAACACCCCAATAATTCTCCCTTTTCCAAACCACTTAATTTAAATAAAATAGAGGAGAACCATTGACATGTTAACGCCACGTGTTAAAACATTAAGGTTTTATCAAAGTGTCGCAGCGAAAAATCCAACTTAAATCTTAAAATAATATAATTTAGAAAATCAATAAATCAAAGCTTACAAACTGTAACCATAAAGGCCCTTATTTGTAATCAGAGGGAGGATCTCGTCGACTGTTGTCCTCCTCGGAACCCGCCAGAATTTGTCTATAGATTTTCCTTTGCCTATGAAAAGAGCGCTCGATCTCAGGATCGAATGGGATGTAACCTGATCTGGAACACCTGGGCATAAACAAGGAACTAAAAGACAAATATGAGAATTGCCTCAAAGAACTAACGTTCTCTGAGGCAAAAGGGGATATTCTAGACTACAAAAAATAATCAGAAAATAAAAATAAAACCGTTTCCCCGGCAACGGCGCCAAATTTTGACAGGGTAAAGTCGTATCCCCTAATCAAAAGTAAATACCTAAGTCCTCTAATTAAAGTAGATAGGGAAATAGGGTCGAACTCCACAGGGAAACAAGTCTTTCTACTCCTAATTAATTATTATAATCTAAATTATCTAAGTAACCAATATTTTTGGGAATAAATTCTATACTACGAAGAATAAGGTCGAAAGAAATAAAGTAGGGGAAAAATCAAATATTAAAAGACCTAGGGCATAGGTTCACTAATAAACAATATTTCAGGGCAAATCATAATAAGCAATCATCAAGCATTGATCAATCAGATTATAAAGGGCTTTCGCTACGTATTATAATCACAGAGTTAATTTACCGGTATTAAATCTCATCTGTCGAATCTCGACTTAACCATTTATAAATTAGTCCGCCTATTGAAACTAAGCCTAAACATCAATTCTCATCTGTCGAATCTCGAATTAATATTACTAAACTCATACAATTAAATCTGGCCAAACCTAATTGCATACCATTAAATCAATCAATAGGAAATTAACCAAGCATTGATAATTAACAATCACAAAATTACCCCTTCATATCATTTATTAGATCCCCATAAACCCTAGAAATAAAACTACTCAAGCATCATCATAACCAAACTAATCAAATGAATAAAGCAAAGCATAATCAAAGAAGTAAATAAAATAGCTGAAATTAAAAGAGAAGAAATTGTTACCAACAGAAATCTAGATTAATGAAAGTAATCAAGAACAAAAGTTGAGAGAGAATTTAAGAGAGAGAAATATCCTAAGTAGAGAGAGAAAATCTAAAGAAGAAGGTCCTCCAAAATTACGTACATAATTCGTACTTAAACATCCCTCAAAACAAAAATTAAAACTAATCTAATCAGCTTTGAGAAAAACACGCGCCCGATCGGGCCCGCTTTTTTTGCCTTGCCCGCTGCTGGTATGCCGCGCCCGATCGAGCTTACGCTCACCCGATCGGGCGCGTCTCTTCCCCGAGGATCTTTATGCGCGCAGCCGCCCGATCGGGCGTATGCTTGCCCGATCGGGCCCGGTCTTCTTCTTCTAGGCTCGGATTTCGATTGGGCTAAATCCCTCGGCCCAATCTAAGTTTCCTCATCGGGTCTTGATTAATTAATCCAATAGCCCCGGTGTCTCATACCGAGCCCTTAATCATCGGCTCTCACCGATCCTGGGCTTCAAGAGTGGCCGTGTCCTTCTAGCCTCCGTAGTTGATCCATAAAAACCCGGGAAAATGCTCCAAAAGTGTAATTTCCTGTAAAATACAACTAAAACTTTGCAAACACTAGAAAACACAAATTAGTAATAAAAGTGGCTCTAAAGAGCTAAAAACACCACTAATTATGACCGTGGGACGGGGGTAAAACACTATATAAATTGGATATATCAGTACCCTTGGACACCTAAGCCTTGACCTTAGAATAACATTGTATGCTTTGACGGTTCCTTTTATGTGCTTATGTGACTACATGAATATGTGCTTCGTGTCTAATCTAACTAATTCCAACTTGTTACCTAGAGATATAATAAAAAAAAAAAAAATCGCAAAAATTGTGGTTCGACAAAAAAAAAAAAATGTCAAACCTACCAAGTGGCACGCGCAACTGTCAAAGTTGCGCGCGCCCTCAAGCGCAAGTTCAGAAGTTGCGCGCGGCACCTCCGCGCAACTCTGTGTCATGCGCGCACCAACTGTTCAACGTTGACTTTGACTCGTTACGAGCAATATCATACGGCGAAAATGATATTACCGCTTCAAGGTTACTCGTTAAGTAAGTGCTAAAAGTATCTCTTTGGCTAACAACGTTGTCTAACTTAATTACCTTTACTTTGATCGTCGTTTTCGTTTTTTCAAAAAAAAAATGTTTTTTTACCATTCCTTTTGTGTTTTTGCACAAAAAAAAATTCGAAAAAATGTTTTTTTATCATTCTTTTTGCGTTTTCGCAAAAAAAAAAAAAAAAACAAAAAAAAAAAACAAAAACAAAAACGCATGTGGATGCACTTTCCACCTTAGCGCAAGACGGAAATTTTCGCGCGATACTATTTTTGATTATAATGATTCGTTTACGTACTTTATAATCGAACTAATGACATTACTTCTTATGAGGTTTGTTATTAGAAGTTCGCATCCCTTAATAGGACGTCATCAATATGTTTATTCTTAAATGTGCCTACTTCGTGTTCATCATGTTTTAGGGCCTGTTCTCATACGTTGAATTTCAGTTCAGTTTATTTTCAGTTTAGTTTATGTCTAATGATATAAAGTCAAATTTCATTCTTTTAAGCTCTTATTACAACGACAATAACAATAATAATAATAATAATAATAATAATAATAATAATAAATTAATCTTTAATAATAATAATAATAATAATAATAATAATAATCTTTAATAATAATAATAATAATAATATTGATACAATTCATTGTTCAAATGGTTATATTTTTTACAAAGTGTTTTTCTGTTTTTTTGTCATAATAATATTTTATTTTTTAATTAAATAGTATATGTTTTTAAAATGTTTTGGGGTTTCATGTTTTTAATATATTTTCCATAAATATTATAATTATATAGTATATTTTTCTTAAATATTTTAATATGTATATTTGTATATACACATATGTATAATAATAAATAATCAAAGATCACTAATCCGTAGTTAAAAATCACTAATTAATAAGTTCAGTTCAGTTCAGTTCAATTTATTTTCAGTTCAGTTCAGCTGAGTTCAGCGTATGAGAACAGGCCCTTAGTTGTAATTGATCAACCTTGATTTAAAAGTATAATTTATTTACATCTTCTATGATTTAAAAAGAAAATCTCGAGAACCTTACTTGGGATGTTTGCTTCACACAAAAAAAAAAAAGAGAGAGAGAGAAATAGAACGAAAAAAATTGTTCTTTTAAAAAAATAAATAAATAAATAAAATAAAATAAAAAGAGTATGTTACAAAAAAAAATTTATTATAATTCTCAAAAAAAAAAAGAGAGAAGATAATGAATTATAAAACTGAGAAAATGATTTAATTATTTCTTGGATTTTACGTTCGGAGGCCATCATTCTTTTTAAGCAAATAGTAAAATATTATCCTTTAAAGATGAGCAATATGAGAATCATAATTGAAAAAAAAAATGATATAGATCTCTATTGCAATCTAAGTGATCAGCAAATACCATAGTATATTTGATCATTTTAAGGAGTATGTTCGGGTTGATTAATATTCCTAAAATTTGATGAGCACTTTCAATCCAACTTTCTTGTCTTTCTCTTCTACCTTTTTCAAAAATAATTCATTTAAAGTAAAATCCTTAGATGATTACCTTGTTGAAGTCAACACAAATCATGACATTCCATTAATGATTGTTCGTGAATTTTTTGACATTCTTCATCAACAAACTTGCTTAAAGTGAATTCGCATTACAAGGATTAAAAATAAGAAATAAAACAATCATTTTGACTTTGGTTCATTGTTTGAATGCTTGGCAGAAAAGGTTTAAGTGAACGCGCTCAATTTCTCGTGATACACATTACTAGATTATCTTCCACATTCGCATACTAGTCCAATCATGGGTGACAAAGCAGCATTGGAGAAACTTAGAGAGGAACTCCAAAACCTAAAGGCCCTACGATAAGAAGAAGCCCAAATGAAGGCTCATAAAAAAAGCAGAAAAGGCTAAAATAAAAGCAGAAAAAGAAAAAGAAAACATTCTGCAAGAAAAAGCAAGAGCCGAAAGAGTAGAGGCCTTGGAGAAACTTGTCCTTCGAGCTAACTCAGGGAATAAGTACTTCAATTATAAGCTTGCACCACAACCTAGTGGCAAGACTCTCCCATTAAAGTTCTTGACTACGGATTTACCAACCTTTAAGGTTACATACAATCCTAAGACTCACTTAATGAGCTTTATTGGAATTATGGCATTGAAAGGGGTTGAGCCAAGCCTATATGCATGTACTTTTCCTCTTTCATTGGACCCAACTGCTAGATCATGGTTTTATAACCTCAATGCAAAACAAACTTCCACTTGGAGTGACGTTGTAAAAGCGTTTTTAACCCAATATGGAGATAACATCGAGCTCACAACTACCTTGGGCGATCTCGAATTGCTTAAGCAAGGGGAAGAAGAAGGCTTCATTGACTTCTTTTCCAGGTGGCGATCAAAGGTTTCTCTTATTCCACAAAGACCTCCAAATCATGAACTTGTCCCAAAGTTCATAGACATACAAGTGCCATTTACAATACCTTGGTTTAGACACATTTCAAAAAGTCTATACTGTGGGAATATTAATTGAAAGGGACTTGATAAATGAAACCATGAATCATATAAATGGACTTGATCTTTAGAGAGGATTTCACCTATGTCGGAAACGAACAAAGCTCGAAGACGCAATCTCAAGAAGTTGTCAACAATTCAAGATGTAGCACCCCAGGTCTTGTTTTTTTTCTTTTCCTTTGTTTTTTTTTTTATGATAGACTAAGAGATTCATGATGTCGAATCTACTTATTTTGTACTCTCATTAATTAATGAATAAAAAATATAGTTTCAAGTACGTCTATCTAGTTCTCTTTTCAATCTCTTTATTGTTATTGACTTGAATTAAATAAAACGTATACATACAAACAGGCAATATCAAAAGGCATACATACTCAGCACTTTAAGAATCTTGATGAGCTTTGTCTTACAAGATGTATTGAATGAAAAGAGGCCCATCCGAGGCCCACAAAGAAAGGATATAATGATTTCACCAACACAGGAGGCAACTTGAAACTCCACAAATATAATCCCATGTTCTTAACCTTAGAGAAAATCCATGTTTTTGGCAGCCCTTTTGAGCCTCGTCAATTGAGCCTTAGTTATTCAAGCTACGTTATTCCATACCTTGGGATGGGAATGGTGCAAAGATACAAATAGGAAATTGGGGGAACGAAGCATAAGAGGGGGACACAAAGTTATTTTAAACCCAAAAGGAAAGATCAAAAAATCGTTCCAAACCCAAAACAAAACTTGTCAAAAAAAAAAAAAAATAAAGAGAGATGACAAGGAAAAGACACCTAATGTAGGAAGTTGCCCCACAAAGCAGATTGGTTTAAAATTGAGAAGCACCAAAAGTAAGGGATTTTGGGAGTATACTTGAGCCTGTCCAGTGTTCATAACCCTAAGCCTAGCCACGTTACGACTTTGGAAAGGCCCTCCTTGAGGTAGACCATAACCATATACCAAAATCATCATTCCATGAAAATATGGCCAATCTTAGGCCTTTGCACATATGGACCTACTATTGAGTAGTTATGCCCATATATAAAATGCATGAGGTGTTGAGTTATGATTACAAGATCATATAAAAAAAATCAAATGATTTGGATGATTTGATAGCCATTGGCTTGATTACATCATGTTAGTAAAGCAATCGAATAAAACTAAATTCGATGTTTTCCATATCTTTTGCCAAAGAAAAATGAGATGATTATCACTTAAAAAAAAAAAACTCAATCATCTTATTTTCTTTTAATAATAGGGCTATTTATTACCAAGGAAATTCAGGTTCTATATACATTGCCTAGAAAGAAAAAGAGTTAACACAATAAATTGATTTGATATATCGACAACCTTGACGTCAACTTTAGATGTCTTTTACAACTCTTGAGCATTGGTCTTCTCACTTATCATGAGCAACTAATATGACCGCGTGCGTGGGATATCTCCATCTTCTCTAAGCGAGGAACATTAATTGAACATGATCGCTACATGAAAAAAATGATCGTTATCGCTATCACATGTATACCTCACTGCCAAGTCATCACGATGATTCAAATATTAAGTCAATAATCCTTGCTTTTCGAAAACATGTTTAATTTTCTTTCTTTATTCTTCTATGGGAAAGTTGGATTCCCCTTCCTTTCTATACAAATCCGTCTTTTTTGTTCATTTCTTTTTTAGGGGGTAAGTCGGGATGATCCTTCCCATTTGGCAACTAAAATACTCGAAAATAGTATAATTTTTCCGCTCTTTGCCTCAAATTGGGGGCTTAAAAAAGCCAGGACATCCCCACTTCTCTCTATTTACAGATTTGAACACGCTATTTATGCTGCGAAATCAATGTCATGCGAAGCTTATTACGAACCATCTTAATAACTTTAAATGACAAAGGGAAGAATACCACTTCCTATTATTTGACCAAGATAATTAATTATGTTGCTTGATCAAACAATTTATAATAAACATATGCAATATTCCGCAAATTGAAAATACAAATCTTGGGGCCTTAAATAAATATGAGAAACATCCCCTAGCATATGTATACATGAATTCCAAAAGCCACCTATGTCTACACTTGGGGGCTTCAAATTAAAAATATAGGTCTCACCTTAACTTTCATTTTAAAATGAGACCATATTTTGGAAAGTGATTCAAATGATTTTATAAATTATTCTAACACTTCACCAAACCTAGGTTTGATAAACATTCATTTTCAAACTACGGTGCTTATTTAATTGAAAGAAATTCACTTTCAATGAGCAAAATGTGACAATGATGACAAACAGAAAAACATAAACAAAATCAGATATACGAAAGTTTGCTCACATTTTCATATCTTTGTTGAAATAAGTTGCAAATCACAACTTATCTGCATCAATGTTGGACAAAAAAGTCACACTCAATTATGAGCTAGACTTTTCTTTCCATTTTGGGTCCAGATTTGAAAATAATATAATTATTGGACCCCTTTTCAAATTTTGAATTCTAGTTCGAAATAATTATGTTTCTAGCAAAAAAATAGTATCCAAAATTTCCTTTCTGAATTTTTGCTTCATTTTTTCAAATAAATAAATTTTCAGATTCTCAATAACCATTTGGATAATACATGTATATACATAAATATTTCCAAAAGGAATGAATTAAGATTCGACTTCTTCTTGACTCGAACTTATTCTCGCTTAGTTCCCCTGCGAATATTGGCTAAGGGATGGTAAAAAAAAAAACCACCTACAAGACCAAAATCAAAGATTGATAAGAACAAAGAAAATATTTGATGCTCTAAATCAACTTTGAGAATAAAATCACCGCAATGATCTTCACAACCGTTTAGACATTAGGTAAGATTACTAAACCTTAAACACAATTGTTTTGGTTTATAAACAAGCAAAGAACTGACTTGCTTTCTTGAACATGACTAACTAAAATGAGAAAGCCATGTCATTGTCCTAAATATCTCAAAACAAAAATAGGACATATACATAGGTCCATCTCAGTATCATATGAATGGCCTAAACTATAGCAAGTCATTAGAACTACCCCAAATTGGGGGCTCCAAGACTTGTGAAATAGCAAGAATGTGCACAACCCGACACATGGGGGCTCCAATATCCACACAAAAAAAAATGAGATATTCATGCCATTCGAGCTACTTTTGGGAATCGCCTAAGCTACAAATGGTTTACGTAGATCTCGAGCCTTACAATTTTCAAATGCATCACAATGATTTAATAATCATTTTGTTCCTTTGAAAACTGAGTTTGCAACTGAACTTGGCCATTAAACAGGTTACGAGCCATTTTCAAGTTCAATTTCAAAAACTAATCTTAGTGCATAATTGTTGTTTCAATACTTCAATTTACCCTAGATATTAGAGAGTATAGAGCAAAAGAAACAAAATCATGATGCATAAAACATACTTGCTCATACGAAAGTTTAGTACTCAATCATTCATCATGAAAATTGTATCAAGACACATTATTAACATAAGACAAACAATTTCATGAGTTAGAATGTAAACAAAAGACTCCTAAATTCTAAATTATGGAGTCTTCATTTAAAATTATTCTCCATTGTTGTACACATTGGAATTTCACAAGGAGGATAACATCTACTTTCTCGAGCTTCAAGACAGTGACAAAATTTGAACTCAAAAAAGAAGAATTCAAAAGTAGCAAGAACAGACGAAAAATTTGAACAACATTTCATTTTTTTTTCCTCTCACTTGTTCTAATGAATGACCAATATTACTAGACTTAGCAAATTTCCTTTGTTAAAACTATGAATGGTCAAAAACGATTTAAACACACTAGTTTAATCGTTTCCAAGATCCTAGTTGTTATCATAATAAGAAGAAACACAGGATTTTTTAGACCCATTTCAAGCAACATGAAAGGGTCTAATTATTGACAACAAGCAAATCATCGAAGTCACCCAACACTGGGGCTACAACATTCGAAAATGTAAAATGGGGGCTTACGAACCCGAAATATAATCAAGCTACACTAGTTCGATGATCTCTTCAAGAATTTCCTAAGCTAACTAGTTTTGCGAAAATCTTGAAATCATAGTTTTATAAGTGAATAATAATAACCATCGGTTATTTTTATCATTGATAAAGCCAATTTTGCAACTTACGCTTGAAAAAAATAAACATGAGTCGCAAGAACAAATTCATGCTATTATAAAAGTTCAAAATTTCATTTATAATTTTAATGCATAATTGTTGTTCTAAACACTTCAATTTACATTAAAATTAACAAGTATAGTCTATGTGAGCAAAAAAGAGAAATAAAGTTCAAGCACAAAGTCAAAATTAGAATGAACAAAAAAAAAAAAAAAAAAAAAAAAAAAAAAAAAAAAAAACACATATATGCTTGACATGCTCATACAGGACCAATACTTTATCACTTCACATGAAATTTGTTGCAATATATTTCTTAAACATGTCACAACAACAAACGAACAAATTCATGAAAACAAGTCGAATCGAAAACCCCAACTCCAAGTTAGGATTCTTTATTCGATTTCTCCATTTTATTAACCAAAATCATAGTCTGGTAAAATAAAAGGAGCAAGATTTACTTTCCTTAGCTTTAAACGACAACCAAAAAATGGGAAGAGATCAAAATTGGAGAAAGAGGAGAAGAAGAAAGTGACCTGCAGATCACGCTTCTCCAAATCTTTTACTAATTCAAATGTTGCACGCAACTCATTAAGTTGCGTGTGGCATCCCAGCGCAACCTAGTTTCTTGCGCGCGCCTGGCCAGCGCGACTTACTATGTTGCGCGCGGACGCTGGTCACTTAAAAGACCAGTACTCAGATTTTGATCCGTTTCGAATTTTTCCCAACGGTTTTGTACGTTGTTAGATGTAATAACGTGCGAATTATCGAAATCTTTTAAAATTGCTTTGCATCCAGTAGTTTTTTTTCTTCTTTGATAGTTTTTTGCATCATCCTACATGCACACCGTGCTTTGTGCCTTCCCTAAGCATACATTTTGAACGTTTTTCGTAAGAGTGTCTTAAAACGTTCCGTAGTGGTGCTTTATGTAAAAGCTCCCATAGATAGGTTTGTCATTTTACTGTATTGACGTTATAAATGTTCGGTTTTTCTTCTTTTTTCACGTCCAAAGCAAAAAGGAAGGCGTCATCATGCAGCGTAAAAATGCAAGGCGTATCGTATAGCGTAAAATTGTATGGCGTAGGGGTTGTGCAAAATTTCACTTCAGCCCAAGCTTTGCGAGATCTACCTCTCGGAACTAAAAGGTAGAGAATTACTTTACTTTAGGCGTTAGCTCACGAGTCGACAGGCGCGCCGAACCATTAGGAACAGACACTTCTTGATTGGAAGCAAATACAGTAGTTAGTGAGCTTACTAGCTTACCGGACAGTTAGGGTGTCCGTCCACCCCCTGTATAAAGAGCGACAAGACGATGTCGCACCCATGTAGTCACGTGCCCCCAGTCCTGAGACACGTGTACTCATCTTGTGGACAAAACTGCTGAGAGAGTTGCTGACTTTCTTTTCTCTCACTGGATTTGGATATGTGCCTCCAGTCCTGAGACATGTATTTCTATCTTGTGGACATCCGATTCAAATACCGATGAGGCTCGAATGCCGAAAACGTCTAGGCTCGAATGCCGAAAACGCCTTTTTCATCTTTTTACTTTGTTAAAGTCAGGCTAAAGTTTCAATGACATATCCAGGGACTTTAGACCAACGATGACATGATTGAGAGGAAATCACCCCCTTTTACTCTTTTTATACCGATCTCTTCTCATAATTTGACATCACCCAGAACACCTTTACTTGTAAAAGCGTTCTACAAAAAGCAAAGGATCAATCTAGATTCTTTAGCGAGTTAAGACTAGAAATAACTTTTTTTGGCCTTAATAGCTACTTGTTTCATACACTTAGCGAATCAAGGATCGTCTCTACATCCTTAGCATTTCTAAAAGATTCTCTACTCTTTGAGAACTTCGCAGAATGAGTCTCGGATTTATTTCCTTGACTACTTTGATCATCGTCTATTCTAGACTCGATCAAAGTGGGGGGCTAACTGTAGACACCTACTTTTGGCCTCCTGTCCCGACAGGTTGTGCAATGATGATAAATAAAAACCATCTTCGTGTTGGATCGAAGTGAAGAATGCTTATGGATAACTGGTTAAACCACAAAACACAAAAGACTAGCCCAAACCAAAGAAACAAAGCCAAATAAAGTCCAATTAATTAAATCCGATCATAATTAGGCTTAAGCACGCACTTAAAACCCAATAATGACGGATTTAAGAGCGCCTAGGTCAAAATAAGCGCTGCCGCAGAAAATAACGCGCGCATCTCAAGGAGTCGCGTTGGGTTGGCGCGCGCAACTAATTTAGTTGCGCGTGACACTCAGTGCAACTTCCAGAGTTGCGCTCGTGAAAGGTTCAGAATTTCAGAAAATTGGAAAATCGAATCTTGCCATAAAGCCGCGCGCAAGACAATTAGTTGCGCTGCCTATAGTAGCGCAGCTCAATCACTTGCGCTGGGTGGCCGCGCGCAACTAATCCAGTTGCGCGCGATACCTGCTGCGGCAGAATGTTCAAAATTCTAAACCTACTCATTCCCTATAAATAAAGGCTTAATCCGAGGCTTAAAGAGACAGAAAATTAACCCTAAACTCTGGCGAAAAACTTGTGAACTTGTGCTACCTAACCCCTCTTGTCCTAAACACTCACCCCTTTGATATTTTGTTACTACGGTGGAGGTTCCTCAACAAGAAGAAGTCCATAAGTGTTCTAAACGGAGATCTAGCAAAGAGAAGTGGTAAATTTCCGAACACTTAGATAAATCATATTTTTTCTTGTTTAAAAGGGCTTTAATTAATTAATTAGTGTTGCTTGATCACTTTAAAAGGTTTAATTAATCAATTCCACATAGTATCTTTTGTTAAATAAGATTAGAATTGAATAATTAATTGTTGGTTGATCACTTAAGCCAAGGCGAATATTGTTTATTTCTTGTCATATTCACGAATTTGATTATATAAAGAATAACGACGTTGCAATGTAATTCCTACGTGAATTAATGTGTGTAAATAAAATCAACTAACTTAGTTTTAGGTATCGCGTTGCATATATTGTTTGGTGATGAAATTGTAAAAAAGGAAGAGCTAGTAGAGGCCGTACTAGGGCTAGAATAGCGATTCCTCCCTAAAAGGAACGTTATTTTAGTACCCTCGCTCTCGAACTCATTTCTGGTTTATGTAGACCAATTTGGGCATGGGTAAAGTTACGATTCGTGCTAATTATCCCATGAACTCCACATGGAAGAAAGGCATGAACGAGGTTTATGAGTTTTCCTAAAACTCATTGGCGACTCCTACTTGTTTCTTATAAAAAAGCGTAATGATAGAATCAATTCTAATTCAAGGTCCCCCAAAACAGTCAGGAATTCAAATCCTACTACACCTTAACAAGTGTAAAGTCCTAGGCTTTTAAAGGGCCAGTGGGCATTTAAGGAGAAGATCCCCTACGATGGGAACACCCTCCTTACACCACCGTGTACCCCAACCCATAATTGTCAATATCTAGAAGTGCATGCTATTTAGAGTTTTACTGGTCATCCACGTTTCATTTAACGTAATTACAAGTTTAAATAATAGTTGACTCATTCAAGTAAAACATACATAATCATCATACATATAATTCACTTTTAATCTTATTTAGGACAACGATGATCACATCACAAATTGACCTTTAATTCCTTTTAAATTCCAAAGTGTAGAGAATATTTCAAGCATCCCACACTTGAGCTCCACTGTGATCATACACTTAAATATGGTGACGTCCAAAGGGAAGGAAGCTAGAGCAAAAGAGTCGCCAACAAGTTTTAGGAATTTGTAAACCGTTCACAGGGTGAAGGTTACACCCTTCACGATCCATGAGATCACTAACTCCAGTGGTCTGGAACCATGACTGGATATTCGGGGATGAAGGTACAAATCCAACCTAAAAGAGATTGAACCTGCCCTAAAAATAGGCCTCTACTTTATTCTTCTCATATTCATGTGCGCTTTCTGACTAACATACAAACAATATATTAATCCTAAACCCGTTTAATCTATGTTGGTTGAATATTAATGCACAAACAAATCTATTATTGGTGATCACTTGAATTAAAATCATATTAGCCTAAATCGAATTATTAATTATCTTATCAAGCGTGATTTCAAGTACAAATTCCCTTTAATCCTGCAAAATAGGGCGTGATCAAGCAATAACAATAAATATCAAGCAACATAACAATAACAAATCATCATCATCATAATATTCTCAATCTCATCAAAGAATAATAATATTATTAGCAAGATCCTAGGCATGATACTAACAAGATTAATAACAAATCCTACCATATCACTAAACATTAAAGATCAAAGCTTTAACCCTAACATGATACTAACATGATAGAAGAAATAGGAAGCAACCTAAACATGATACTAGAAAGCAATAAAAGACATCCTAACATGATACTAGGAATTAAAATAGTCTAAGCATGCTTTCTTAAAGATAAATAGCAATAAAACAACTTACTTTGTTGCCTCATATCTCTTTCTATAAAAACAATATGCACGTTAGTAACTTCAAGGAAAATATTAAATCAAACAATTAATTTAAATAAATGAAATAGGGATTTGGGACCAAACCCTCAGAAATTATCAACCTTTCACGTCTAGGGTGAAGGCAACTTTGGACTTGGCTATGTGTGTCTAGAACTCATGAATGTGGAATTGTGTTTGAAGAAAGGCTAGGCTTAGAAAGAGAGAGAAAGAATAAACTTTTGCTTAAGAGAGAAGAGAATAGAATTAGATGATTGTTGATTCTTGAAAACGGGGAAATACAACCCTATTTATAAGAAAAATAGTCCGAAAACGATCAGAAAAAGACCGAATCCAATCTGGAATAAAACTACTTCTGTGGCGGCGTGACAAGGTCCAACGCGGCGCAACAGCCTTGTCGCGGCGCGATGGAGCTGTCGTTTCACGATGGTATTAAAAAGATAAACGCGCTGTACGGAGTCCTTTTCCTAATATATTTAAGTAATTAGACTCCGTAATTATCATAATTAAAAATCAGATTTATCATAAAAAAAACACTTAATTTATTCCGAATAAAATTCTTTATTTTCTAAAAATATAATTATTAATCCTAATTCCACTAGAACTTAAGAGAACCTCCTAGATTTTCTAGAAGATTAAAGTCAATCCTAAAGACTTTAGGAATAATAATTAATGGGCCATCCACTAGATCATTGGGCCGTATATAAAAATTGTTTTGGGCCCAACTTAGTATTTTGGCCATAACTTCCTCATTATTTATCGGAATTGGGCTTATAATATATTGTGGAAAGCTCTTTCGAACCCAATCCAACTACACCATTATTGGACCCTTATCATGGACTAAACTAAATTAGACTGGACATTTTCATAAATAGAGCACATTTTCGAAAATAGAAATAAGTATTTTTATATTAAAACAACCGCATCACAAGACTTTTCACACTTTCACTTCATTCGATAATCAATGACGTAAATGGTATTCATCACTGGACACAATTAGGTGTCTACACAAAGTATCCAAAATTTTTTAACAAAGTCAACCCACCTAGCCATTTCGGCTTAATCCACCTTTACTCAACATACTAACAAGTCATGTTTGAGTAATAAATAGATAAATAATAACCTTGTGGAATAATTAATAAATTCATTCTACTTAAACCATTCAATTCCAATCTTTCAATAATCCAAATGTGGTTAACAAACCAATCCAATAAAAATAAGCTTCTATCAACATTCCATACAAACAATTAATCCAATATAATTCAACATGCTTGCATCCATAATTCCATACAAACATAATCAATTCCACCAAAACATGTCTCATAAACATAAGCACATGAATTAATTCAATGTATAACCAAACAATTTTCACGTGAGAAGCTCTCACGTGAAAGGAGGAAAAAGAAATAAAGAAAAAGAAAAGAAAAAAAAACTAAAAGGAAGGAAAGAAAAATTAAAGGAAAAATAAAAGAAATAAAATAGAGATAAAAGAAATTAACTAACCTTTTTGTGTGGGGAAAAATTTGGGGATGCATGGGGTATTTATAGGAGAAAGAGTTGTAAGGTTTGTAAGAATATTGGGCCTCATGAAAATAATGGGCAAATTAAATAAATGAAATGGACTAGGCTTTGTTTGTATGGGCATAAATTATAGAAAGAAGGTTCATAAAATAGTTTGTACTAAAATAATTTTCGATTCAAATTAATAATTTAATACTTTTGAAATTAAATTTGGGAAAAATACAAATCAATATTATAAATAAAATAAAATTTCATTTATAAATTATTTAAAAATACGGGGGATTACAATTTACCCTCTTTTATTTCAGGATCAAACAACGTACGTACCATATTTCCTTATATACTTAATCATCAAAAAAAAAAAAAAAAAAAAAATCATCAAAAATCACACTTTCATTAAATTTAAGCTCACCTTTCCACAGTAGCGGATCTTAGGCCAAAAAGTTAGGGGGGCTAAGGTTTGATCTCCTAACCTTTTGTTCAAAAATTACAATACTTAACCACTATGATATAATAACTTTTTATATGCAATTATTAGACATGATATTACTTATAATCAATAACTCAAAAAAAAAACGTAAGGGGTCAATTTGGACCCTCGAGCTATTTTTTTTTCTTGTTTCAAGCTCAATTTGGACCCTCATGGATCAAAATGACCACCAAAACCTTTACAGGAAATTTTTCAACACGCAAATCGAAAAAATTCACCGGCTTTGGCAAGAAAGGTGGCCGGAAAAGTCACTAAGGGTGCGCTTTGCACCCAAGTTATTAGTTTGTGGTGTTTTGACTACTAAGCAAAGTACAGGGTGCTGAACCAACAAGAGTTGGCTCAAGTATTAAGTAACTTGATGTCGCTTAAGGGAGGTCTCAAATTCGAGCCTCACCGTATGCAAAAACTCTTGTTGGGATACTCGCCCACCATAAGCCAGGTGTGCTACCCAAGTCGGATTCGAATGTAGTCGGAGTTAAACTCTGGTGAATCGGGTGGGCATCCTAAAAAAAAAGTACAGGGTGTTGGGTGTACCCAAGCCATAATTTAGAGTATTGAGGCGAATTTTGCCTAATTCTTAACCCATTCCTCTCAAAAGGGTCATGACCAACAAATATTGAATTAGGAACTTGTGAAGGGCTAGCTCATGCTAAAGAGAGAATATATCCCGTACACTTGATCTTTTTGTTAAGGAAATAGACTATTATTGTGTTAATATAGGAAATCGTTGTTATATATATATATATATATATATATATATATATAACTTTGACCGATATAAAATTTTTTAATATCGTATCAATTAATAATAACAAAGAATACTAGTCTTATATGTAATTATAGGCAAATTCAATCAAGTCGATATAGCACATAACATTTATACAACTAACAATTATCTTACCAAATCTGACTCGATCAAAGTGTGACCCATCGATGAACAATGGTTGTAGGCCAAAATAAAAAGATCCATGATGGTACTGTACTTGGCTACTTGCCTCACAGTCGACAAAGTGTAGTAGTAGTAGGGGCCAAATTCTGATCTCTAACCCTCAAAAATTGCCCATATAAATTGATATTTCAAGAAATGTATGGTACGTGCCAACTTCTTTACCGTTAGAACCACAAGAGGTTGATAAATTTTTAATACTTAGACAGCCTTTTCTCCCGACAACTTACCAATACGTACCACATGATAATCTGATCAACTGATGATATAACCTTATTGGATTAAGGTTAGGGAAGCTAGTCGTAGTTACATTCGAAACCACAAAAAAAAATGCACAAAAAAATAAGGGGGACAAAACAAAATACGCGCCTAATTTGATTACATTGCTCGAGTCAATTCTTTTTATTGAACCTATCCTTTTCCTTCACCTTTTTGACATCATGGCATGAATCACAAATATCCTTGATTGTGTACTACTACACATGTTTTCTTCCAACTATTCATACTCCTTTCGTTTTCGAAAGTTCGACGGGTAGAGTTTTGAAAGTTTGAATCACACTATTCACATATTCACTCTTTTTTAATTTTTGCACGATTTTCTTATCTTCTATTCTAGCAAGCAAGGTTTCACTCATTTGATAAGATTCTTACATCAAATCTTAGAGATTTAAAGGTTTAGGGTTTGCATCTTGCCAAGCCAAATGAGGTTGCTTGAGGATGATGATTCCCTTGCCCTCCCCTTTATTCCTAACTCTCGTCCAAGTGTCTGACTCATAGCTATTGGACCAATAAACTGTAAGGTCGATTATTTTGATTTTTAAAGGAAATGGATTATCATGTCTTTGTCAATTCAATATATAGGTAGGAATGCACGATGAAGGAGTATTGAAACTTCATATTCCGTATTTTAAATATTATAGGTGTAATAAACTAAAATTACAAAATGGATGATAAGAAATGAAAAAGATGTAACACATTTATATCTCCATATAATAGCTCGATAAATGAGTTTATTTTTGTTGAGATATTTGGGATCAAAGAGTGATCTTGAGTTTTTCTTACCTCCATATATTATAGGTACATTAAAAGCTAAGGCCTATTGTTTCTTCTTATTTTTAACTTATTTTACTTCAAACAAAATAATATAAATTCAACCAAGTTCAAACGCAATAATATAATATTTGATAATATGGTATAACTTTAAACAAAATTAGATGAACCAAACACCTTAATGTTATATACTTAACACATACTTTGTACCAGACAAGTTCAAGAGTAGACAATAATTACTCAAGAAATTGATTGTTAATTTGATACTCCGTATTTTCCTATGTAAAAGTAACTTACCATGACTTTTGTTGCGAGTTGTATCTTACAAAATCTTAACCACTATAATTAACTATAATTAACTCTAATACATACGTATGACATAATTACTAAATAATAATTTTTCTCTTTACAAAGCGTAAAAGCCTATTATCACTCAACCTAGATTTGTAAGCTGATTTTTTGTATTCACACCATGTGAACTCTTCGTACAAGCTTTCTTCGCCTTGTTGCATAATACAAGGTAAAGGTGCTATCTTTTGACGTAAAGGTGGGCCCCCAAAGAAGATCATTGATAATCTTGATTTCTTGTTGTCAGCCAAAACCCTGTGTTTCACACTCTTAAACCTTCCATTAGTCATCACCTACAACCAACAAAACAATAACTTAGATATTTCACACGGGATAAACACTTCTTTTCTTAAAATGAGATAAGGTTGGAAAAAACTTAAGAAAAAAAACATAAGGACATTCCATCCTTTTGACATAGACCACATAGTATTAGTCATGAATGTTTAAATGTTATTTGGACTTTTTCCGTACTATCGATATCTAGTTTGACAAAAACTTTGACTCGAACCAATAATACTTGGCTCCTATGTAAATTATATTTGATATTGAAAGACTAATTTCGATGTAAATTGAGATATTTTACAATACAAATCAACTCTAAAATTAATACTACGTAATTAAAATTGATATACTTATGTATCTATGACTAAAAACGTCTGATCTCAAACTCAAATCGTGCTAATCAATTGTGACATCTACACAAACCACAACATCTAAGTCAACAAAGATATTATGGTGCGGATAAATGTCACCTTTCATATATGTAAACAGTTGCACAAACTTTTTTCGCAATGAACACATGATCTGTGAACCTTACCATGACGCTAGTACACCAATATTATATTGGTACCTTCCCAAACAAGTACACAAATGGATAGGATCATAGAATTTCAAACTAACTTTTTCACTTTTAATGGAACTTGTCCAAATCCATACTAGATTTTACCACTGGTCAAAAAATGTAGTATGAATACTACTATTTTATCTCATCATGTGATCGTTTTGTGTAAATATAATAATAAAATTATGTCATTATTAAATTATGAATTTGACCCCTCAATTTTGACAAATTTTTAGCCGTCAAAACTAATTAGAATATTTCATTATTGAATTATGAATTTGAACCCTCAATTTTGAACATATCAGCCGATAAATGTATAGTTTGAACACATTAATTTTGTTCTTCACATCTCCACCAAAGAAATTGACCGTACAAATTTAAGCCACAATCAGTTTTAACGAGTACAAATTTTAATAAGTTAGCCTACTAAAACACTGCCCTAATCTACTTATATGTCTTTACGGGCAAAATTTAGAGTTGCTTTCAGGTTGCATAGAGAGGAAAAGTAAATAAGAACATTTAAATTAAATTTATCGTCAAAAAAAATAAAAAATTATCATCTTTCATTTGTCGTTTAACTATGAAATAGTTTGCGTCTTTATAAAGTAACTTATAATGACTTAGTAGGTTGCATGTTCTAATGTCGTAAAACACTAGCTTTTTTCCCTCTTCTTTTTTTCTTATTACTTTTATACCATTTTAAAGTTGACAGTATGCGACACAACTAATAACCTTTAACTAATTTTTTAGTTTTTTATTTTATTTTGATATTTTGTATTTTCTATAGTCAATTTCTTAATCATACATTCACAAGTTCAGGTTGCAAAAGGATTGCACAATTTACATGACAAAGGGAATATAGCAAAAGAGGTCTTTGAAAGATACACCCAAAACAAGAGAATTTGAACTAGCTAGAAACTTAATGTATCTCCATCCTATAATGATTATTCTAATCGTAATTTTAGACTGCCTACCATATTAATTAGACCTCACTATCAAACATCCAACATCCCATGATCACTATTCCATCTTAAATGTTTTGCCATTTTAATCCATTTGTCTTATGAAACCTTCAATTTCATTTATCATACAAAACTTTAAGATATAACACTATAATAGTATAATATAAGGTATAACTAGATTAATAATGCTGATTGTCGCGTGATTCTGTCATGAATTCCCTATTAAACAAAGAATAGGCGAAGCATGATAGGAAGGTTGGTTTACCTGCAAAGAGTCACCAACAAGTATGAAAAAGGAATTATCATCAGGTGGAACAGAGACCCAACTTCCATCATTTACAGAGATTTGGAGGCCTCCTATGTTATTTGATCGAAGAACAGAGATGATCTGTGGGTCTGTGTGTTCGCCAAATCCTACCAAATTTCTACCACTACTAATGGCTTCAAATGCCTCAGGCTTTGGTGGGTAATGGTTCAGCCTGAAATACGAGTCGCTTTCGTCGTCTTTTATTAACTTACTCAGAGCATTCTTGTCTTCTCCTTTCAAATTCAATCCTTCCGCCATTGTTTCCAATACTTGAACTGCCATTTTCTTCACTTTTGCTATGTAGTTCACTAAAGCACACCTGAACATACGTGTCATTACAAGATTTGTCTCAGCAATCATTTAAACGTACATTAACTCTGCTTCATATTATTTGAAACAGTTTGACATAAAGTGTGAGCAAAAAATGTCTAATAACATGAAGTATCTAGTTATTTACATATATATCTAGATTGTGATTGAGCAAAAACAGAGGAAAACAGAGTGGAGCGAGGCGAAACCTGAAAACATCAGGATTATCAGGAGAAATGGACAGACAAATTTGGGCAATAAACTCAGGAGAAGCCGAAAGTAGAAGATACTCAAGCCAACCAACGTCGCCATTACGACCAATCTTCTTGTTACCATACCCAAAAGGGTTAGGACTCCCAGCACTTTCCTTGAGAGCTTGAGGCAAACTAAAGAAACTACGAGCTTCGTCTTCCAGCTGTGTCATCATATGAGTAGGAACGCCATGGTTAACAACCTTAAAAAACCCGAACTCGGTACACGCCTTAACGATCATTGATTTAGCATTTGGAGAATTTAAGTCTATAGTTGGGATTACAATAGGAAAAAGTGTGTTATTTGTGTTAATTGGTTTGCATGTTTTGATGAATTGGTCTAATGCAAGATGAGATGAAACCACCATTGTTATTAAGAAAAAAAGAGGAGAAAAATGGATGAATGTTGATTGATGGAGAAATAAGATGACTAGTTTGAAGGAAATGGTGTTACTTTTATATTGACGAATGAGAGAAGAGTTGGAGGAGAGAGAAAGAGGAAGGGGTGAGGGGGGAAGGGGGGAGGAGAGTTAGAAAGGATGACATGAAGACATCTGTCAATTACAAATTGCAAATATATGGGTTGTGTTGGGGAAGGAGGAGAAGGTAGGGAGGGATGGGAGGTGGGAACTTTGGCTAAGACAAGGATTTGTTGTTGTTGTTGCCAATTAGAATGTGCCTTTTTATTTATTGTTTTAAAAAAAATTCTTTTTAGATTCTTTTTTAGATGGACTTCTTTTTTCCTATATATAATAGTCAAGTTAGTTCAAGTTTTTATTTGGTTTCATATTCGTAATTTGAAGTGTGTAGGGAATGCATATTTAATGGCTAATATAAATTGTCTTATTAGTTTTGAGTTAGGATCATTATTATTCTGTTTATATTCAACTTCAAGGGTTTATTTTTTTCCTTTTGTTTATCCTTTATTGTTTTTGTAATTCAAATTTCGGGATTATGTTTATATGCAGTAGTATATACATGAGTTTTAAATTTTTTATCACTAAACAACCCACAAAGGCACGATCATGGAGATAAACTATTTCATATAATTTATTATACACGAGCTCTTAGTTTTAACCAATAAGACAACACATTATTAATCGGTCGTATTTATTTGATGATTGAACTTTTCCCCACTTTGATAATATACAATAGTAGTCCACATATCATCAATAACCTATATACTACTCCGTAAAAGACACACCAACAATGACACGTGTCATCTCCTGATGTGTGCTTAGTTTATTTATTTATTTATTTTTATTTTTTATTTATTTATTTATTTTTAAGTAGATTTCTAATGAGGTTAAAAAGAATCCATTAAAATGTAAATAGCCTTAATAGTAGCAAAATAATTACAACAAGAATTTATGTAGCAAATCAATTATAGGAAGAGTGTTTTTTTTCAACATATCTTTTCTACTTTCTATAATGGATTTAGCCTAAAATACTCATGGTCATTTCTCAAATAATATATTTCTTAATTTAAAAAATTCTTAATTGACAAGAATTAAATGCAAATATTTACCCAAATAAAAAGGTCTCTCAAATAATTATGAAATGTGTTCCATTCAATTTTAATTTTACTCTAATATTTTTATCAAATAAAATAGTATGTATATGTTCAGCAATTTCTATGTAAAAATTCTCTTTTAATGGTAACTTTGACAACTTAAAACAATAGAATATTTTTTTATTAAATACTATGCAATAATATTTTTATCTATAACTTTGTGATGCAATCTATAATTATTACTCCATATTATTAGTTGAGCATGTAATCTCCTCCCTCTTTTTTCTTATGATATAATTTTCTTTTTCTATTGTAATTAGTAAATTTTCATTTATTTTGCAATTAGCTTAGGTATAATTTTTTTATAATTAAATGTAGTGTTAAACTAATGATAAATAGTGAAAATAACCGTGAATGGTACGGGACTTAACCTATTTTGCCTCATCTGCCAATATTAATCCCTATTTTTCCATGATTAATCCCAACTTTGCCATGATTAATATATAGGAAAAATTGTCATGATTAATCCCAACTTTGCCTCATCCGTCAATATAAATCCCTATTTTGGATTATTTTTTTATTAATCTGAACTTTATACCCCGTCCGCCAATAACACTCCCAACCGGTCATGTAACCTAATATTACAGGTTATAAGACACGTGTCAGCATATGATTGGTTTTAAAAAAAATAAAATTAAAAAATAAAATAAATATAAGTTAAAAAAAAAACACCTTCTCTTTCCTCCCCTCCCATGTCCCTCTCTGGTTCCCCACCACGACCACTAGCCACCAGCAGTCCACCACGCCGGCACCACTCCCTCCCCTTCCCATACCTTTGTATCGCCGACTCGCCGCCTCCCTGTCCACCTCCCCGTTTTCCCTTCCCCAAAAAACTCCAACTCACACCAATGACCCACCACCTCCATCCTTGTCACCACTCACCACAAACCCGCCACCAACAGCGCAACTTCCCTCACTGCTACAGCAGCATCTCGAACGCATACCATCTTGCATTTTGCGCACTCAACAAAACCGGACTACAACTCCGCCAACAACAGTAGAAAATCAGCCACCGCACCACAACAACCACCGACCCGCAACAACCTACAACCGCTGCACACGCAGCAGCCAGTAACTCAGCCACCGCAACACACCGAATCGCTAGTTTTTCCCACTAACACCACCAATAAGAAGTAGTGGCAGTTTTAATTTTATTCTCCAATTAAAAACCAAAACTGCGCTCACTGAGGGTGGTAGGGCAACGGTGGCACCAAGGGAAGGGAAGGGGGTCTGGGCGTTGTGGCCGGCACTAGGGGGAAGGGGGCTGGGCTGGCAGGGGGTTTGCCATGGGTGGCTGGGGCTGGCGGGTTTGTTGGCTAGGTTGGAGGTTTTTTTTTATCTTTTTTTTATTTTACTAATCACATGCTGAGACGTGTATATAAAATTAAAAAAAAAATTACCTCCTCAATCGGTCACCGGTCACTTGGGAGTGTTATTGGTGGATGGGATATAAAATTCGGATTAATAAAAAATAATTCAAAGTATATGGATTAATATTGGCGGATGAGGCAAAGTTGGAATTAATCATGTCAATTTTTCCTATATATATAGAAGGTATTACGTCAGTCCGGACTGATAATATGTTTCGTCAGTCCAGCGGATTTTTTACATCCTACATTGATTGGATAATTTCCTTTATTAGCTGGATGACATACTCTGATGGCTGGATGATATCTTTTATTGGCTGGATGATATCCTATAGCCAATAGAGGATATCTTTTATTGGCTGGATGACATACTCTGATTGCTGGATAATATGATTGCTGGATAATATCATATAGCCAATAGAGGATATCATCCACCCATGATATCATATAGCCAATAAAGAATATCATCCAGTCAATAAAGGATATCATAGACACAATAAATCATAAATGATATCATATAGCCAATAGAGGATATCATACAGCCAGTAGAGGATATCATACAGCCAGTAGAGGATATCATCCAACCAATAGGGAATATCATCGATCCAATAAAGGATATCAAAGACACAATCATAAATGATATCATATAGCCAATAGAGGATATCATCTACCTATAATATCATATTTCTTAGCCAATAGAGGATATCATCCAGCCATAATATCATTCAGCCAGTACATGATATGTATAAATAATTGGATGATATAAATTATTTGATGGAGGATATGTATAACTTGTTTGAGGATATGTATAATTTGTTTAATGATATGTATAACAATGGCGGAACCTCAATTGAAGAGCTTGTACTAAAGGTCATGGGTATAACATAACTTGCTCATTTCTCAACCAAAATACATGCATTTGTCATCAAAATGCTCACAATTCAACATACAATCATATGGGACAAACAATTTCAACAATAATACATCACATAAGAAAGCCCCAATTCGATTTTTTGGGCATTTTTCGAAAAATTCGAGAATTAAACTTTCTCTTTCTTCCGCCATGAATGACCTCGCTTTCTCCTTCGCCATTGATGTCGTCATTATCATCGTCATCATCGCCTATAGGGAGAGAAGGAGATCCACCATTGCTGTCATCATCGTCATCGTCGTCTTTATCGTCATCATCATCTCCTCCGCCACAAGAACTATTTTGTCAGGCTTGACTAACCCAATGCAATAGTTTGTGATATGTATATTACTTTTGTAGGCAGTAATCAGGAAAACAAGTTATTGGGTAAATCCGTTTCATTGTGCATCGACCCAACCAGATGTTAATATATGTCCTCTAATTTTATGAAAATTTTAATGACTAAATAAATGTCAATAAACTTTCACAAACTATTGGGTCAGTCTTGCCTGACCAATAGTTTTGTCAGTCGCGCGGGTTTGTTTGCCCGGTCTTACTTTGTTTAGCCCAACAACCTTATTAACGATGTTCAACCCAATTTCTACTGCACTTCTACAACTCTCTTATTCATTTTCAATTCTTTACTTTATCTCTCCTCTCTCCTTCAATGGTGAGTTGGCCTTACTTTCTCTCTCCTCCCTCCTTCAATGGTGGTTTCTTAAGCCATCTCACCGTACCACCCGCCGGTAAAGCCGTCGATATGATGTAAATGATGATATTTTTTTTCTATAAAGTTTTACTTATTCTATTTTTGATGATTTTCCTTGTATTTTGGTGTATGGCTATGGAGTTGGTAATGTTCATTGTTACAGAGGAGCAAAGAAAGAGGAGAGAGAAATTTTGTGTTAGTGATGGTGAACTAATTTAGAATATTATGATTACTTTAATTGTTTTAAATTTGACGACAACATTAGTGTCCATTTTTCAATATTTCCTTAATTAATTAATTTTGGGTTTTGGTTTTCATCAAATAATATATGTTTTCTAATAAACTTTACATTTCTTCTATCAAACAATACATTGTTCAGATGATTTGGGGGTGATATAATTCATATCCTCAAACATACTATACATATCCTCTAATAAACAGTATTGTATATATCATCCATCAAACTATTAAATAAAACATATCCTCTAACAAATTGTGCATATCATCCATTAAATAAAACATATCCTCTAACAAATTGTACATATCATCCATCAAACTATACATATCCTCTAACAAATTGTACATATCATCCATCAAACTATACATATCCTCAAACAAACTATACATATCCTCCATCAAATATTTTATATCCTCTAATAAATTATATATTGAGAATACATTTTATTGAGGTTACAATACTTTCTATTAAGGATACATTTTAGTTAGATAGGTTATATTAACTTGTATTGAGGATACAATCATTTCTATTGAAGATACATTTAGTTAGATTGAGGATACAATATTGTCTACTGAGAATACATTTTAGTTAGATTGAGGTTATATTAACTTGTATAAAGGATACAATCATTTCTATTGATGATACATTTAGTTAGATTGAGGATACAATAATGTCTACTGAGGATACATTTTAGTTAGATTGAGGATACAATATATTTATTTTGTATTGAGGATACATTTCAGTTAAATTGAGGATACAGTATTGTCTATTGAGGATACATTTTAGGTAGACTGAAGATACAATATTGTCTACAAAGAATACATTTGATTGAGGATACAATATTGTCTACTAAGGATAAATTTTAGTTAGATTGAGGCTACATTAACTTATATTGAGGATACATTTAATTAGATTGAGGATACAATATTGTCTATTGAGGATATATTTTAGTTAGATTGATAATACATTTTAGTTAAATTGAGGATAAATCATATCCTCTAATAAATTATAGATATCCTCTATTAAATAATTCATATCTTTTAATAAACTATTTATATCCTTTAATAAACTATACATATCCTCCATCAAATAATTCATATCCTCCAATGAACTTTACATATCCTATATATAAAAATATATATATATATGTATCCTCTAATTAAATGTATAAATTTTCTAACATAATACATGTCTCTATCAGATAATAGATATCCACTATCAAATAATACATATCCTTTACCAAATAATATATATCATCTATTAAAAATATTTTTAAAAAATTAAAAATTTAAAAGTGATCAACAATGGAGGAACCTCCACTGAAGGTCTTGTATTAAGCTCATGGGTATAACATAATTTGCTCATTTCTCAACCAAAATACATGCATTTGTTATCAAAATGCTCCCAATTCAACATACAATCATATGGAACAATTAATTTCAACAATTATACATCACACAAGAAAGCCCCAATTCGATTTTTTTGGACATTTTTGAAAAATTCGAGAAACATTATACCAACATTCAGTTATTGATTATCATTTTCAAAATACAATTTTTTATGTTGCATTACAAGTTAGAGAGAGAAAGATAAGCAATGAGAGAGAAATCGAATTAAGAAGTAGCAGTAAGGAAAAACAATAAAGGTTGTCGTACGAAATATTGGGTGCGGCTTCTCATGCTAACAAAGTATTCCCCCCGTCTCTTATTTTTTGCCCCATAGCAAATATACGAGTCAAACTTTTAAAACTTTAATCAAGAATTCTCATTAATCTATAAGTGATAATATATTCATGTGAGATCTTGTTAAAATCGTCTCATAGTATATTTTATTAATATTAAGTTTTTGTAATTTTTAAATGTATAAATATGGATATATAATCGTTTGAATACGTGTCTTGAAAACCGTGAAAAGTCAAATGGGGCAATAAATAAGGGAGAAGGAAGTAACAATTCACAATGACACTATATGTGAGTCACAAGTTAAATTATACATCATGTGTTCCTCTTATATTGTAACAATCACTATTTTTGATTAGGAAGTTATAGAAACCACCAGGCTCAGGCCTACCAGCCACTATCCCAATCTGAAACGCCGAATAATTCAAACAACAGTACAATTGAAGGATGAAGTGTTGGTTCAAATAGCTCAAAACCTATTAAAGTTTCTTGGAAAAGAAGTTAAAAATCATACTTTCTCCGTTTTTTTAGTTGACACCATTTAACTTTTATACTGTTCACAAGTTACAATTTTACTAGCTTTTGTGATTTATAACTACGATAAAACATAGTCAAGTGTAATCTTGTTTGAATCGTCTCAATGCTTATTTTATTATATCCACTTATTATAATTTTACAATGTCAAGAATTAGAAATATTACTTGTTAAAATAGGGCGTCGGCAAACGTGATAAAAGATAAGTGTCAACTAAATAAAATTAGAGATAGTGTGACATATAAGCACACTACTACAAGCAATTAGCCACATTGATATAAAAATTAGAACTCTTGCGACATATTGGTATAGAAATTATAACCTGCGACATATTGGTATAAAAGTTAGCTTTATGTGACAAATTGGTATAAAATTTCGCATAAGGTAACATATTGGTATAAAAGTTACTCCGTAGTAAACAACGACAGTTAGCCCTTTTTTCATGTCGAAGTAAGTGTGAAAAAAAAAAGTAATCAAAACAATATTTTATTTGAAATATTAATTACTTTCTATTTCTTTTTCTTAGTGTTAAATATTGTTTAATATTTTAAGAACTCTAAAAAAAGCAAAGAACAGCCAAAGAATTAAAAAAAAAAGAGAAAAAAAGAAAATCAAATAAAATAGAGTAAAATTTAAGACAATGCAAAAGAGTTATTCTAGAAAATTTGCAAGATCGAGATTTGATTACACATTTTTGGCTTTACATTGAGCTTTTAATGTTTGCAATATATAAGAGTATAGAAATAAATTTGTTCCTAACTTCTATAATTTTATAACTTTTAAGCTAATTTCAACTAGTTTTAAGTTTTAAGACATGAAATCTTAGGCCTTCTCTACAATAATTCTCACTTCTAAAACTCCAAATTATAACAGAGTATATGAAATAAAAATAAAAAAATTAAAAAAGTAATTTAGCTACTTGCTACTTCTACAAATATGCCAATATGAACAATGTTTGATCAATAATTATTCTCTCACATATTTTTTTCCTCATTTCCATTCTTGTAGATTTATTACTTTCTCTTTCCGTCTTTTTGAGAATTCTATTTGCTCTTACAAATTTCATTGTTATTACTTGTCAATAAACATAAGAAAATACTATAGATGTTAAAAGCAATAATAATAATAATAATAATAATAATAATAATAATAATAATAATAATAATAAGCAATTTTATGATACACGACGCTTCCTCGGACTACAAAAAAAAGGGTCAATTATCGCCATTTGTTAACTTTTATACCAATATGCAGCACGAGTGCTTAATTACTTTTATACCAATTTGTTGCCTATATTAACTTTTATACCAATGTGTCACAATGGTCTTAATTTCCACACCAATTTGGTCAATTAGCCCACTACTACACTAGGGATACAGTGAGTTGTGGACAATTTTCGCTATATGTCCTCTTGCTCTACAGAGTAAGGCAATTGATACTCGAGTAAGGCAATTGATACTCTTGTACTAGGGTCTGTTCTCTTCAACTTAATTTCAGTTCAGTTCAGTTCAATCAGTTCAGTTCAATTTAGTTCCTAATTTTCTTCTCTCATAAGCAATTCAATTCAACTTAGTTCAGTTCAGTTCAGTTCAGGTCCAATCAGTTCAATTCAGAAAATCAGATCAGGCCCTTAATACGCAGTACGTCTACGATGTAAGGCGGTCAATACCCTTCGTATGAGGCAATTAAGAACAAAACCTTTTGCCAAAAGTAATACGAAGTACTTGGTATATATGTCTTTTATAAAAAATCTGGATAACTAGAACTAGTCTTCTTTTTTAAAAGAAAGCTTATGCTCCCTCTATTCTTTTTCAAAGACCATAATATCTTTTACAACATGACATTATTAAGGGTCTGTTCTCTTCAGCTTAATTTCAATTCAGTTCAGCTCCAATCAGTTGAGTTCAATTCCTAATTTCCTTCTCTCATAAAATATTCAGTTCACTTAAGCTCCAATTAGTTCAGTTCACCTCAGTTCAGTAAATCAGGACAGGCCCTAAGAACACCTTAATTCCTTGGATTTTCCAATTAAAAATGTTACTAACAAACAATTGAATAATTCGATCTATCTGGGTAAACTATTCCCCTCTTCCTGTAGGGACAATGAAACTTAACTTTGGTTGTTCAGCTACTAATAACTCTGCTTCAATAGGGGTAGTCCTTCAAAATTACAATGACTGCTTATTGCTATTGCAGCACACAATTTAGGTTCTAGTCTCTCTTGTATGTAGGAGGGAATTGCTCTTGGTAATGGGCTTTTACTTGCTTGAAACTTTATAATTTCTCAAAATTTAGAAGGATTTGTCGATTACTACCTTAAAGAGCCCCTTTATGAAACACTATCGCTAAAAAAAGTTGCTAATTACTACCTCTAAAAGCCATTAATTCGAATGCAAAATTATCAAAATATACCTTGTTTTTAAGTCAATTTGTGAATTAGTAGTATCGTATCAATTTTTTTTTTCTCAGCTAATACCTTAATTTAAATTTTATTTTAAAAATGACACATTAATCATGGAAGCCCACACCAAATAGTCAATAATAATCCGGCCAAGTAGTCAAAAATCCGTCCATTACTTTCATTTTACTACAAAATTTGCAAGTTAAACAAAATGTAAGACATTCAATCTTAACATAGTTTGCAAGTTAAAGGTTTTGGTTATGCATATTTGGGTTCTTCTTGTTATGGTTGTTGAATGATAGAGTATAAAACATATTCCTGAACCTCAACCATAAGTTTAACCTTTTGGTTGAGATGGTCCATTAACATAGCTTATGGTTGAGGACCAGGAATATGTTTTTTACTCTATCATTGAAGCCATGAGATTCACCTTTCAGATCAATTTGGAAATCTTATATGGTAGCAATTAACCTAATAAAAGCTTAAGCGTGTATATCTTAAAAAAAGTGTGTTACACACGAGCGTGGAAAATTAAAAGTCAATGGCTGGATTATTGACTTTTTGGCCGGATTCCGTGATTAAGGTGTCATTTTCAAAAAAAAAAAAAAAAAAAAAAAAAAAAAAATAATTCAAGGTATTAGTTGACAATTTTTTTTTTTAAATAAAATAAGGTACAAGCTCACAAATTGACTTAAAAACAAGTTATTTTGTGACAATTTTTCCTAATACTAATGATTACCACCTAAGTGCATTTTCCAGCAACTTAACAGTACACATAAATGACGTTATTTCTCAGGATAACCCTAATGAAATAAATTTAATCCTAATTATTCTAATTAATTTATTTGAACAAACTATTCTAATTTAATTATAACATGATTATTTTTTTTTTTTTAAAAAAAATCTCTTACCTTATCCCTAGGGGTGCAAATCGAGTTAAAACTCGAACCCAACTTGCGCAATCAAAACTCGACTCAAGTTGGCTTGTGCTCGCTCGAATTAGCTTGAAACTCAATAAGTGTACACAAAATTCAATATTTTTACATTCTTCTATCTTTTAAAATAAAAATTACCTTGACACTTACTAAATATAAATTAATACACTTTAGTCGGAAAAATTTATATAAAGAAAAGAAAATATAATCATTAAATTTTTAAAAGCTAAATATTTATTAACTATTACTAAAAATAAACATTACTGACGTCATCACTGCCCACATGTCACTCTCATAATAAAAGTTTTTCCGACTAAATGCAAGGATGATGTCATCCTTTTTTTTTTTTTGAGTGCTATCATATTTAATAATTTTGAAATTTAATATTAGAAGCTTATATATTACAACTACAACCAATCAATTTATCCTGAAAAAAATAAAACATTTTTAAGTTGCACAGTAATAGATAGACTCCTACATTGAAATATGTATTAGGCAACACAGACATTATATCATAATTTTGATGAAAACCTAAAATTTAAAAAGTACAGATATTTTTGTACAAGGTGCATAACTCGTATTTATATCTATCTATTTTTTAAAAATGTACAAATTATAAAAATAGATTTTATATAAATCGTGCATTGCAAGAGTTTTAACCTAGTTGTTTTAATATAATGATATAATTATTTTGATTACTATATAATGCACGCATCACATGCATACAAAAACTAGTTATTATGGAATGGAGGGAGTAACAATTATACATAAGACTTGTATCTTAAAATTTCACCAAAACTAATAGAACTTTCTTTTGCAAACATTCTCAATATTTTTAATGATTGTCATATCAACTTTCTATTACACTTAGGGCCTGTTTAGATTGATTGAATTGAGCTGAGCTGAGCTGAACTGAATTAAACTTATTGGAGCTGAACTGAAATGAATATTTTATGAGAGAAGGAAATTAAGATAAGAAATGAACTGAACTTATTAGAGTTGAACTGAACTGAAAATATGCCGAAGAGAACAGGTCCTTACTAAACGCAACTACTTTTTAAGAGTTGCACATTAAATTTTTTTGGCAAACAAGTTTTTTTTTTTTTTTTTTTTTTTTTTTTTTTTTTTTTTTTTTTCACTTCATATATATCTTTGCTCTCATACTCAACCCCAATATTACTTTTTTATTATTATTATTATATATTTCCGTCTCACCTCCCGTTACTTTTCTATAAAATATTAATTCCAATATATTTTCTTATAATCTTGTCATAGCCAATCAACTACCCTTATATCTTTTTATATTAAAACCAATTAATTTACTTATAACTTTGTGTCAGTCACAATGTAAAACTTGATAAAAAAAAACGGAGAAATGGAGTAGCAAAAAGTATACATCTCTTGGTATAAAATATGTACTCCCTCGGTCTCAGATAACTTTTTTTGTACATTTTTCCTTTGTCCTTATTTGTTTCAACACTTTCATTTTTGAACGCACCTCACTTCCTTCGTTTCTTTACAATTAACACGTTTGAAATTTCAACTTTACTCTTCTAAATTCATTTGACTTTGTTTTTTGATTTTTTTTAAGAGAAAAATAATTATGTCGAGCCTGATTTGATTCTTCTCTACGTCCATTTTTCAAATATCAAGTACTTGTAATTTTTGCTATACATAATTGTAGACATTAATATTTGAAGTTTTACGTTGGAAAACAGGTCTATAGAAAATGTGTTGTTTAATATGAAACTGGTGACTAAAATTTTAATACATTTTTGTTTCACTACTAAAAAGTGAGGGTCGTCCAACACTGTCTCACATCTAATTTTTTTTTTTTTTTTTTTTTTTCCACTATCTTCTATCAAATGCATCTACTTTTCAATAATAACTTTTGTAATAAAATAACTTTTGATAAACGAACAACTTATCATCTATAAATATTTTGCAATGATAAATTTCAAAATTAATATGGAACAGAGTTGTAAGCTAGGGATAAGATTCTAATTAGACCTCAACTAGGCTAGATACTTAGAAGTAAGGTAAAGGGATAACAAGTAAGATAATCTCATCTAGTCTAAGGGTCTGTTTTGATTTACTGAACTGAGTTGAAATGTACTGAATTGAACTGAATTGTTTATGAGAAAAGGAAATTAAAAACTGAACTGAAATTAAGCTGAAGAGAACGAGCACTAAACCTCCCTATTTTGACAAGATTTGAATCCCACTCATTAAGGATTTAAGGTAAAAGTTGGGTAGATTGACACCATATTTGGGCCATGCAACTTGTACATGAAATAAAAGGCCATGTGCACATTCCCTAAGTTGGGCAACACAACCAAATGATACGGATATCTTGGGCCAGCAAACACCAATATCCAAAAAACACACGAATACAAAATAACTTAATGGTGCAAAATCCCAAAAGGATCTTCAACTGAATTAATGAACATGCAACTAACTAAAAAACACAACAACGTCATAGTATAGGGAAATAGCACATATATTAACGTTTCTGTGAATTTGGCAGTTTTAATTTAAGGCCTTAAAGGAGTGTAATTGTGCGCAGTCATGGGATTTTCACGAGTAAGATCGTATACAACCCAATTACACGACCGCAAGTGAGCTCCTACACGTGCTGCTGCTGCTACTCAGCATTGTAAAATACTCGTACACTCGTACGAGTACATTAATTTTTGCACGGGCGCTGCCAAACATAACATATGATTGACTTCTCATGCACTACGACGTTGCTGCAGAAGGCTCAGATGACACACCGGTAGAGTATGCGTTGTTCACTGGTTGAGACTTGCTTGGATCATTACGTTTACCATAGGATGACACACTCCCTACATTTGCTACGTACCATTGAAATTTTGTGTGGATAAGAAAGAGATATAAATTTTTAATTTAGAACTTTCGTTTGTACACGACGTTTTTCATTATTCCCAAAAAGATTTTGTATTTGGCCACACCATCAATAAGGGTGAAAGCAGGAGGAAAACTTGATGAAGGTAATTAGTTTAGGACTTTTGAGTGAAAAGTAAAGGTGGTAGTGTCAAATTTAACTATTAGGTAATGGAAGGATCAACATGTTGTTTAGTAAAATATTATTGGGTTTTGGGTCAATAATTTATTAATTAGGAACATGGTGTATTTTTGTATGCTTGCATTACGTGCATTAAACACTAATTATAATCTCATACAAGAAAAAGAAAAAAAAAAGTACTTTAATCTTCACTACACCTTACAAAAATAATGTTCACTAATAAATAAATTCAATTTAGCAAAAATAATTTCATTACAGTAAAAATAAATTAAGTTCAGTAAAAATAATTTCAGTTCAGTAAAAATCAGTAAATTTAAATAAGAATATAATAGAGAATAAGAAAAAAAAATTCAGTTTAGCATAGAGGTGATCAACATCGGCCCGACTCGCTAGCCCGGCCCAATTTGCCCCAAAATAGGGCTTAAAAATGCATTATTAGTTTAAAGCCGAACTTTGCCCAAAAAAGCCTGCTTTGCCATAACAAGCCCGCTAACTTTTTGCGGGTTTGGACACGATGTATCATGTTAAGGCCCAGCCTGGCCTGATTTTTTTTATCACCTCTAGTTTAGCAAAAATGATTTCAGTTCATTAAAATTAATTTAATTAAGTAAAAGAAAAATGAAAACTAATAATCTCTCCTTTGTCATTTTTGCTCAAAACAATCTCATTTTTTCGAAATCTAGAAACAATATCACCTTTAACCTCTTCATTCTCAAAACAGGCCTTTTACCGGTTTGTGAAATCTATCTATAATATTATTAAAACTCATGAGGACAACATGGTAACGACATGTGTCACCCATATGCCACATGTGTGATATATGTCAATCTATGTGTCATCACTTTTCACTCACCATATTAAATTGTATTAATGTTTAGGCTCTTCAACTAAAACTCTTCATTGGCGTAACTTTAGGTCTTTGATGTTCTATAATTACAATATGGTTTAATTTAAGGCAAAATTGGTCTCAAAAACATAAACTTTTAACAAGGTGCATAGAGCAGCATGAAATTTGACTAATAGTTGTAACAACACCAACTTCTTCATTGGGTACACAAAATATCATAAATGAAACCTAGGATCGGAAATTTTGTCGAAGACGGGGAAACTTTAATATTTTATTAACTTTTGCAAATTTTGATATCATATTTAGTTCGCAAGGTCCAAATTGACCCATGATCTTAACTGAGACATTTTTATAGCATGCAAATCGATGCTTTTTTGTAATTTTTTTTTTGCTAAATTTGATCTCAAAAATTGACCCATACTGACTAAATTAACCTCCAAAACCTCATTTGATTATTTTTTCGGATACAAATCGAGGCACGCAATACCAGACGATTTTTTTATAATAATGAAATATTAGATACCTAGTTTTCGGCAAAATTTTTGGTATCGAGCTTCATTAACGATATTTTGAGCCCCTAATGAAGATGTTTGTATTGTTATAGCTACTAGTTAAAGTTCATAATGCTACTTACACCTTGTTAAAAGTTCTTGCCGTTGAGGCCAATTTCACCTTAATTTAATTGAAAAATTCTTCATATATATAACCTCTTATTATATTTTCATTCAATTATTAATATTGTTCAACATTAACTCTTCTAAATTAATTTGATCAAACTTATGGATTTATGATAATCCGCTCAGGTCAATAACTAGTCACGTATCACTTTCTAATTGGTCCAATTTTAATTTATTATTAAAAAAAAACAAAAATATTAAAAAAAAAAGACCTAGCCTCCTTCTCGAATCCCACCCCTGCTAGCAGCCCAACTTCCCGGCGAACAGAAGCCCAACCCCCCGACGAACAGCAAGCAGCAGCCCCCCTCCTTGGTGAACAGAGAAGCCCCCCTTCCCCACCCCCATTCACCGCCGAACAACAGCTTAGCTTTCCTCTATTATGAAACGTTTCATAAAAACAAATTACTCTGTTAAGCCTATTTAGTGTATAGCTTATGGGCAGGGCCGTATCTGGGCCGGAGCAGGTGAGGCAACCGCCCTGGGCCCAGCTTTGTAAAACCCAAAATTTGTCGAAAAAGGGCCTCAAAATTACAGAAAATAATAATAATACGGAGTAAGTTGATTAGTGCGATTTATCAGTTTTCAATGCAAATTAAATACGCCAATTCCCTTGATTTTCGCTTCCCCTTTTGATAATTTATGAAATTTAATTATCTCTTTTAATTTTTCAAAAGTCTATCCAAATTCTTTAACTCCATATTTATCAAAAGAAATCTCTGGTAAAATTGATTAAAGATGGAAATTATTTTACACAAAGTCTTATATGTGGCTAGCCACATAGTGTGATTACTCAACATAATCACATATAATACATATAAGGCAACTAATTAAGTAATAAGGGGTTACGATGATGAGCAAATGAGATTACCTTAACGTATGTAAGTTAATTAAATGAGAAAAAGGGGTTACTTTCTTCAAAAAGTGGAATTATTCTTTCATTTTTTAAAACAAAAAAATAGGGGTTACTCGAATGAATAAATAAAGTTTACTTATTTCTAAATTACTTGATTTCATTCGTATAATAAATTTGGGTTACTTTTATGGACAACATGAGGTTACTCTTATGAAAAAATGAGGTTACTCATACATATAAATAAAGATTAGCCTTATAAATTAATGTGGCCATACCGTGTGACTAGCCACATACAAGACTTACCCATTATTTTAAACATTGATATAACTTTTCAATTTTCAACACTTGACATATTACTGTATCAAATACGAGTACTCCGTATTAATTATATTTAATCACCGGTGAAGTCCATAATTCATCTACACAATTTTTTTCTTCTTATTTAATTTACAAAATCTACTTAATTTATTGAATTTGAGTGGTTCTGTTCAACCATGACATTTTCTAATATTGCAAGTGATCTTCTTCATATTATGTATTGAATTTTTATTTTATTTTTTTTTAAAAATTTTTAAAAAAAAAAATTGATGTAAAACAATCTGAATTTAGTACGGAGTATGGTTTATGCTTTACAGTCTAAACTTTGATTAAGATTTTAACAATGAAACAACAAAAGCATTTAATTGAGATAAATGTGATGATGTACTTATTTAAAAGTTGATTACCGAGTACATAAATTAAGGGTTTATTTTACGACTCCCCCCGTCCCTTAATATAAAGTGTTTTGGGTATTCTTGTGTCCCTTGGGAGAGTTACAACTCGAAAACTGGATCCAACGAAACCGCTTGTACCTGCAAAACGACGGAGCTCCGGATGTTCGGAGATCCGCCTCTGAAGGTTAAGTTAGTACAGGTTCGGAGTAAAAACGTGCGGAAAGTAAATATCTTCTCGGATTCCGAGATCAGGTGTTCTCTGTTTTCGAGAGTAATAAATGATGTAATGATTAGGACGTGTCCCCATAAATGGGAGAATCTCCCTATTTATAAGGTCATAGGAAAGTGTGCCCTGCCCTAGGGTTTGACGACCTAGGGATTCGGGCTACGCCGTTTTACGGCTACCTCGGGAATTGGGCCTTGAAGGCCTCCAATTCCTAAGGGTATATCTGCTTGACACGTGGTGGTCCTTGAGAGGTCCATTTGGAGGCCTTCTTAGGTGACACGTGGCGAGCTCTCATTGTGCCATGTGGCGGGGTAGAAATACCCAAATCATTTGCCCCTCACAGGGGTGACGTGGCATGCCACGTGGTGCCTGTGACAGGTGTCAAAGAGGCATTGGTCCAGCATATTACCATTTACCATGGGTAGAATTTAGGGTTTTTACCCTAAATTTTCTCCCTTTCTATAAATAGGGGTTGACCCCTCATTGTGTTCACACGTTTGCATGAATCTTTAGAGAGAATCTTTGAATATTTGACTTTGAGAACCTTTGTCCTTATCTGTGATAGCATCCGGCGCTCGGCACCCAGTCCGCCTGTTAAGTAGACGTCCTGGATCTTCCAAGCAGCTCTTGTACCTTCACTAGTAAGGTATCCGTCTGATCTTCTCTTATTTTTTTTTTCCTTTTCTTTTTCGAAAATGGTTTCCCAAACGCACCCGGCACGGCCTAGGTTAGCGATCAGCCGGTCACCGGGGACGGCTGAATCTAGAACTAGGAGTGCCAAATGCTCATTCGTGGACTCCCCTTTGCGAACTTCTCCGAATCTGACCGTATATGTGCTTGTGTAGGACACCATGGCCAGAACGAAGCAAACAAGTAGGAAGTATAGGACAGATGGTTCCTGGTACCATTTGGAAAGTTCGACTGTCTATTCGGAGGGCTCCGTTAGGGCGCCTGTAGATGAGATTTATAACCATCCGCCCATTCTTCCTAGTACCCCAGGCTCTTTAATTTTGGAGGAGTCTGAGGATGAGCAAAGAGTTCCCGAGCTGGTTGATTCGGCGTCGGATGAGGACGGAAATGGGGGAGGACACTGCTGGCACTAGCCAGCAGGCCCCCAACTCGGACGAGAGCTCTGACAATGATTCTGAATCGTCATCCTCTGATAGCGCCTCCATTGACTCGGAGGTGGCGCGTTCTAAGTTGGATTCTGCAAGGGAGTCTCTGTCAGTTGACAGGGGCGAAGGATGGCCGAGTCGTCTGCCTCGCGCTGGCTGGAGCATGCTCCCTATTATCTATATGTCCCCAAAGGCAGACGGGAGAAAATGGCTGATGATTTTAGGAAATTCATCTCCCAGCATGTCATGGGACATGACTTTCTTCTCTCTGTGCTGGATGCTGTGGACACAATTGTCTAGCCAGAGAAGGGTAGCTATAATGACCAATGCTTAGGCTGCTATGAGGTGGCCATTCAAGTTGGTCTTCGCTTCCCTCTCCACCCGGCCGTGGAGAGAATTATAGATGGATACCAACTGGGTATCTAGCAACTAGCCCCCAACTCCTGGGTCAACTCCATGGGCTACATTGGCGCCTGCGAAATGATGGAGGTAGATCCCAGCTTTGAGACATTCGCCCATATGCACTACCTTAGCAGGCCCCCCAATCAAGCGGAGCCGGATGGTTCACCCTTACAAGCCATAAGGGTTACATGATGGCTGTTGGGAAAGAGTCCAAATGGAAGGACTGGAGGAGGAAGTTTTACATAGTCTCTTCCCCTGACCAACTGCTCAATAAAAAATACAACCGGTGGAACCGGAATACCCCCTTTCTTGCTGGGAAGAAGGCTTTGCTGCCTGTCACAAGGCAGGCGCAGGAGCAAATATTGGATCAAGGCCTGTTCACTGTGGCCGTTCAAAACAATGAAAGAACGGGGGAGAAAGAGGTCACCCCCCAAAGCTACATTCCCTGTCATGAATGACTATCTGACGAAGCATATTTGGCCGCTTGCGGTTTAAGTACAGAGAGGCCGAGAGGTAGTAGGCCGTTTGGTCTTTATTACTTTGCTAAACTTGATTATTATTTGTTTTGTTTCTAATTCTTGTTTTCTTGGTGCATACAAAGCTATGAAAAGCTCTCGGCCACCAAGAAGCCGACCGCTGTTTCAGCCGCACAGTACCGTTCGTCCGTCTTGGGCAAACGGAGAAATGAGGAGCCTAAAGAGGGCAGGACTTCCAAGGTAAAGGATTTTACCATTTAAAATTGAATATAAGTGCTTTAGCGCCGCCTGCTTTCTAACTTTGTTTATTTGGTGCAGCGCGGCTCGTCTAAAGCCTCTCTTTCTATACAGCCGGACCCCAAGCTTTAGAAGAAAGCCGGGGGCGACGTTTCTGGCAAGGATAGAAAGCACATCAATTTCAAGCCTGGAAAGAAAACTGGAGATGGTCCCCACCCACACCTGGTAGGACCCACGTAAGGCCGGATCCCCAAGGGGAATCGAAGAGTGGCAAGCCACTCCACACTGTTGTCCGCACAGCAGGGGGTGGGAGTAAGACTCCTCTCGAGTAGGAGACGGAAAGTATAACAACATTTGACCCTTTATCCTATCAGTGTAGGGTAAAGTTTAATAGACAGTCGTCTAGCACCTCTGAAGATACCCGATCATTCAGCTGGATATACAACATATACTTACAAAACGTTGAATGTGCAGATGCTCCTCCTCCAAGGCTGGATGTCCAGCAGCTGGCCAAAAAGATTCTGAGGGCCCTTGAGCCTGAAGAGAAGTCGGCTGTCAGAGGGGTCGGCTCCCTCAATCTAGACGCCATTCTGGCACTTCTCTGCGTGTACAACTTGTAGAATATTGCTTACTTTGAATAATGCATATGGCCGCTTGATTCTAGTTGTTTCCCATTTTTGGCCGAATGCAGGCTATGCTGCGTGTGAATGGTCTCGAAAAAACCATTAAACGAGAAGTCCAAAGAGGTAAAGGCTACGAAAGCTTGGGCCGCCTCCTCACTTGATACTGCCAATTTTGAGATTGCTCAAAACGATCTTCTGACACTTGATTTGATGTATTCCCAGGCGTCGGCCAACCTGCAGGTCAAGCAGGATTAGGATGGAGCGAGGAGGCGGATTACCAAGCTCGAGGCGGAGGTCAAGGGCCTTAAGTCTAAGCTTTAGCTTCTCGAGGAGGCAGACAAGAAGGCTGACCAGCTGCAGGGGCAGGTGGACAAGCTAAAGGGTCGTCTACAATACCAAGAGACCCAGCTTAAGACGAAATACAAGTCTTGGGCTGAGGAAGAGAAGGAGGCCCTGGTCAAACAACTGATGGAGGATTATGATGCCATCATGCGGATGACCTGGGAGGCGATCCATCCTGGTGCTGACTTCAAGACTTGGAAGACCAAGTTTGACGCAGCAAATGTCGAGTTCAATGCCCAGCTCCTGAAGCAGGCTGAGGATAAAGTGGCAGCCAATGCTGAGGTGTCCGCCTCCATAGAGGACTCGACCTCTAGGGACGACGAAGACCAGGAGGAGGAGGAGGATAAAGAGACTAATGAGCAGCCGGGTAAGGGCCACAAGGAGGATGCGGCTGTCCATACTGAAAACCTCCCTCTTGATGCTTAAGCTTTTTAGGTATCTAACTACGGCCGAATGGCCAGTGTTTTTACTTCCGGCCTGCGTGCCGTGTATCCATGTATCTTTACCGACCAGGGGGTCGGGTAAATCAACAATTATTGCCGGTTATACCGGTTAACTTTTGCAGTCGTCCGAAGGGACGGCTGGTTTGTTAATGAATCAGTCGGTCGTATGGCCTGTTTTTAACATATTGATGTCTTTTCTTTAAAAATTTTTAGAGCTTTCAATTTTATTTTCCATGCGTAGATTTAGACTAAGTGTTTAGCTTTACTGTATAATATGCGATTGTTTGCGATACCGAATGTCTTTGCCCCTGCCCGGATGTTCGCTCGGTTTAAAAAGGTGGGTTGATTGACTTAGAAATTATTGATTCTTAAAAGAGTATGATCGGTTTCTTAGTCAATCAATCACTATGGTGATTTCCCCAAACCAAGCGGACAATCGGCCATTTTGAGCAGATGGGTATATGCTTGAAATATCCGACCATAGGCCTTAAGGAATTGTTAAGTCTTTGGACTTAACTTACAATTGATAAGTGGAATCTGGCCGCCTGCCTTGCCCTAGGGTAGTAACAGGCGGTACCGCATGAATATTAAAGCCTCTAAAATGAATAGTAGCCGCTTCCCACCTGTTTTAAAATAATTGGGAAACTTAGACTTTTTAGGTTTCAGATTAGATTAAGTCAAACAGCTGCGAGTGTTATCTTAATCCAGATAATCGGTAGGGCCATTTTTTTTAGTTTATAGATGCTCTCTTTGATGAATTCGCCCGAATGGACGTCGTCGGTTGTCGTACTCATGTTGGAGCAGACGATCATACTCATGTTGGAGCAGACAGTTGGTTGTTTGTAAAACACATCCGGCCGTTGGCCTCGTTAAAAATGAAAGTTTAGCCACTAAGTTTTTGCAACTTAGCTTATGAACGGTACGTGAGATCAGGCCGTCTGCACATTGTGCAGGCGGTTCCTTTAAATGTAAATATTCTGGCTGTCTGGACATTGTGCAGGCGTTTCCTTTTAATGTAAATATTCAGACCGTCTGCACATTGTGCAGGCGGTTCCTTCAAATGTAAATGTTCAGGCCGTCTGCACATTGTGCAGGTAATTCCCTCAGATGTAATTAAAGCAAATAAACTTAATTGGAAAAATGACAGATTTCTCATTAATGAGTTTTAATTTAAAGGTTTACAAAATTTCAGAAGTAGTACTTTTTCAAGTTATCTACATTTCAAGTTTTGGGTACCTGCCTTCCATCTGGTGTTTCCAAACGATAGGTGCCACCTCTTACTTCTTCATATATTTGGTAGGGGCCTTCCCAATTAGGGGTTAGCTTTCCTTGTTCATTCGCCCTACCGACTGCCTCCATTTTCCGTAACACAAAGTCCCCAACCTTCAGGGGCCGCTTGTGCACTCTCTTGTTGTAAGCTCTAGTCATTCTCAGACGTTAGATCTCATGGTGTAAGGCGGCGTTGCCTCTGGCTCTGGAAGTAAGTCCAATGCAAGCCGCATGGCCTCCCAATTTGCCTCTTTGTCATATAGCATGATTCGAAGAGTCGGCTCATAATGTTCAATGGGCAAGACGACCTCTGCGTCGTACACCATGAGAAATGGGGTCTCTCCAGTTGCCCTTTTTACCATTGTTCTTATGGCCCATTGGACGTGTGGTAGTTCATCCGCCCATAGGCTGCCAGCTCTTTCAATCTTCTTTTTTATACCGTCTGTGATTAACTTGTTAAAGGCTTCAACCTGGCCGTTTGCTTGGGGTCGACCGACTGATGTAAAATAATGTGAGATCCTTTGATCTCCCAACCAAGTCTTGAGATGAGACGTGTCAAACTGAGGACCATTGTCAAAAACCATAGACATAGGCACCCTAAACCGGGTGATGATGTTTTTCCAAATGAAGGAGATGACGTCCTTTGTCTTGATGTTTTTGACCTCCTCTGCCTCCACCCATTTGGTGAAGTAATCCACGGCAACAAAGATATACCGCCGTCTGCCTGATGTAGGAATATATGGCCCCAGGATGTCCATGCCCAATTTGGCGAATGGTACTAGGCTATGTATGGCCGTTAGATCCGTGGCCGGACGGTGTATAAGTTTTCCGAATTTTTGGCATTTATCACATATTTTCACCAAGGGCATGGCGTCCTTCTCAAGGGTGGGCCAGAAATAGCCCTACCGCCTAGCCCTTTCTGCTAAAGACCTGCCGCCTACATGTGAGGCGCAAAAGCCCGCATGCAAATTTTCCATAATCTCCTGTTCCTTTGCGGGGGTGATGCATTTCAAGAGGGATTGTAGGAACCCTTTCTTAAAAAGCTCTCCTTTGCGAATTTCAAAGTTGACCGCACGCTTTTTTAGTGTGATTGCTTCTAAAGCTGAATCTGGCAGCATGCCGTCTAGCAGATATGCCCGGATATTATCCATCCAGGTAGAGGTTCGGTCAAGTACTCCAATAGGATCCTCTTCAATAGGTATGTTTTTCCATTACCTCCCAGAAGACTGACCGAGGGGTATCACATGAGGCGGATGATGCCAGCTTAGATAGAGCATCCGCATGATTGTTTACGGAGCGAGGCACTTGACTTAGATTGAATTCTTCAAATATCCCGGCCTCAGCTTTGACCGCTTGCAAATATTTGATCATAGCCGGATGGGTGGCCTCATAGTCACCATGGTATTGGCTAACAACCAACTGAGAGTCGGAGCAGGCGTCAATTTTAGTTTCCCCTGCCGCCTTGCACATGCAGATGCCGGCTTGCAGGGCTTCGTATTCTTCCTCATTATTCGAGGCCAGGAACTTGAACCGTAGTGCATGCTTGTACTTATCTCCCCCAGGAGACTGATATATATAATCCCTGCACCACACCCATTCATAGTGGAGCTCCCGTCCACATGCACTTTCCAAACCCGATCGGTGTTATCTGGCGCAGCCCGCCTTGTCATTTTGACAATAATGAAGGAATTATGTCTTCGTGGTGTGCAATTACTAGATATATAAATTGATCAAATTATGGAGATAATTAAGTTTGTACATTTGGGTCGTCGTTATATCATAGCTAGAGGTACTAACGATAATTGGGCTAGTAAAATAGGCCAAAGCCCACTTGGGCGAATCCTATAAGGTCACACAAAGGGCCTAGATCAAGAACGAGAGGACGAGGCCCATGATGGGCCTCATCCCCTAGTATGGCCGGCTACATGGAGTAGTATGGAGGTTATTGGGCTTTGTGACTTAGTCTAATTATAATAAGATTATAAATAGACTAAGTGCCTAGGGTTTTCAATGATGCAATTGAGTGATCAGTTTGATCAAACCCTAATTAGCAAACACGAGACCAAACCCCTCTCAAACTCTTTCTCTCTCACGGCTCTCTCCTCCTCCCTTGCTCCGGTTGTGGTGGTTCGTGGTGGTGGTGATGGTTCGGGTGGTCGGTTAGTCCATTAAAGGCGGTGATCGCGGTTTTCCCTTTCACTCGACCAATCTAGTATTGGTGGACGGCTTGTTCGAAGCTCGTGGACTAAGTAGAAGAGCAACGCTTGGGCTCTATTCTCTCTCTGATTTGCCTGTCAAATTGCTACGTGGAATTCATGCTTCAAAGGTATATTTATGTGTCTTGTGTGTTATGCATGCGATCTTGGGATTAGGTGCTTGATTGAATATGATTCATGATGTTCCGCTTAATAGTACCTATAAACTCCTACAGTGGTATCAGTAGCCTTTTGCATGAACGCGCTAGATTATAATAATACGTTAATTTGAAGTCCATTTTAATTTTATAATCAATTAAGAGGGAGAAATTAATTTATTTATAGTTCAATTATTATTTTAATGTGATTAAACTTTTGGAATTGATTAAATGCGATTTAATTATGCTCAAATAGCCATGAAGAGGACCGATTTTATCCCTAAAATGTTCGAAATTTTCGAACCACCTAACCCTAATTTTGAATTTTTTGAAAATTCATAGCCCTAAAATATGAATTTTGTGCTTAATTTTGATTTAATTCGAATTGTTTTATGTTTCATAATTTTAATCGGATTAATTTATGCATAAAAATGTTTTGTGTATGATCATCGATTTAATTTTAAGATTTAGAATTAAATTGGGATTAATTTTATGATGAACCCTAATTTTAATATTGAATGATAATTTAATTTTAAAATTTGGATTGATTTAATTTAATTTTAATAAAAGTTAATTTGATTAAATTAAAAAGCAAAAAAAAAAAAAAAAAAAAAATTAAATTTAATAAGGCCGCCAGCCGCGGCTGGGTAGCGCAGCCGTGGTCTGTCCATGAGGGAGGTTGGGGAGGGCGGTGGTCCAAGTGGTTGGGGCAGCAGCTGTGCAAGCGTTGCATGCTAGTGCCGTGGCTGCCACTGCTATTGCGTGCTGCTGCCTTGCGGCAGTGGCTGCTGTGAAGTAGCTAGCCACCGTGGCTAGCTTCGGCTAGCCAAACACGGTGGCCAGCAGCCGTACAGTCACGGTTTTCAAAAAAAAAAACAAAATTTGTTTTTGAAAAATATTTCAAGATAATTACAAAATTATTTTGGGATAAAATCTGTTTTATTTTGGATAAAATCTTTTGTTTTGGGATAAAATCAAATCTTTCAAAAGTTGTTATATTTGATATTATCCATATTTAAAGTTGTTAAATTGGTAATTATCCATAATTAAGTGGTTAATTTTGGATAAGATAGATTAGGATATTCTGAGCTTATTCCAAAAGGATAATAATTGATTTAAATAATGTGATTATCCCATAATTAGATTAGGATATAATTGATTTTAAAATTATTTGATTGGATAATAATTAGGATAGAATCTCCTAAGTTTGTTAGGATAATCATGGAAGATTAAATATGATTTATCTTTCTAGACTAAAATATGATTTGATTCTATCTCATACCTAAATTAAAATATATGATATTTTATAATTGGTCATGAATAATATACGATATTATCTAATTATGATTTAAAATATGAGATATTTTAGGAAATGCGTTGACTTAATTATAACATTCGATGTTGTAGTTTAGACAAGCATGTTAAGTGATTTATTGTATGGAAATTTTATAATATATGATATTATGTTGCTGTATGTATAGACTAGCATGGCCCATATATTCTAAAATACGATCTACGCATCGTGATGTATTTTTGTAATCTAAATACGGTCTGCGAACCGTTAAGTATTTTTGTAAATTTTATTTAAAGTAAATAGATTAGTTATTTAAATAGTGTTAGTCTAAAGAAGCCCATGAAGTGAAGGCCCAAAGGAGCAAGGTGGATGGAGATCCATGATGATTCAAGTGGGAGCTTTTCATTTCTAGTTTTCTTAGGACTAAGGGGCCATACTATGTCATGTTTTATTGCATTAGTAGATTATGCATGTTAGATTTTATTTATGTTGATTGATGATGCGCTAGAGTTCACTAAATAATCACAACATAATGAATCTAGGTCTCAGTAATATTGAGAATGCTTTTCCAATTAGATACTCAATAATCCTTCGATCGTGAGTGATGGGTCGGCCTCCGCAGAGTGTTACTTGTTATCTTGGATTATTTGGGATAGATCACGTTCTACATATTTAATTGGTTATGCTCAACAAGGTTACCTAAAGCGTTTAGAACCTTGAAGCAAAGGATAATAATTAAGCATGTGATGGTTAATTATTCAACCAAGAGTTACAAGAGTTGTAATCAGTAAAGAGTTTACTCACCTTGAAAATGTAATGCTTGATGGTAGGGCCTCAGTCCGGTCAACTATTACACAAATAAAGGGTCTTGGAATCACTTAAAATTCAATTGGGATCAATTAATGATGAATAAGGTGCATTAAAGTTACCTAATTAATTCGTTTATGGTACTTTAATTATTAAATTAAACATAATTATTAAACTTTGCCTTATTTTGACTTAGATGGGTAGCCGTAATCACAATGAAAACAACATTTACAATCTTCGACCATTCCTTTAGAAGGATAGGTTGACAGGAGAAAACTTTTCCACTTGGAAAAGGATGCTAAGGCTTGTACTGAAATCTGAAGGTGGAGAGGATGTCATTGACACCCTATTGCCAGGACCTCTGCCAGAAAATGCAACTACGGCAGAAGTCAAGAAGCACAAGGAAATTCATGATAGAGCTGTGCCTATCACTTGCTTGATGATTGCTACCATGGAGCCTAGTCTTCAAAAGAGTTTTGAGGATCAGGATGCGTACATAATCATGCAAGAACTCAAAGCTTTGTTTAAGAAACAAGCTAGAGTCGAAAGGTACGAGCTCCATCTTGAAATTTTGAATAAGGCCAATCATTTTGAAAACATGATCATGTTTTCAAAATGATCGGCCTTGTTCAAAATATGGAGAAACTGGGGCACCCATACAGTGATGAGATGGCAACATACATCATTCTCCACTCACTTCTAGAAAGTTTCAACCAGTTTATCATGAACTTTAACATGAATGCTGCTGCAAAGACTATGAATCAATTGCATGCAATGCTGGTTAGTGCTGAAAAGCAAATCCCTAAGGAACCTAAGAAGGAAGTTCTTATGATTCAAAAGGGAAAGGGGTTCAAGAAGAAGGGGCAAAAGGCTAGTGCCAAGAGCAAGGGCAAGCAAGTTTCCAAAGCTCCTGAGAAGCCTAAGGCGAATCCAAAACCCAAGGCTGCAAGTGAAATTCAATGCTTTTACTACAAGAAGAAGGGGCATTGGAAACGCAATTTCCAGAAATACCTTGGCTTCCTCAAGAAGAATGGAGCATCAACCTCAGGTATTATGTTATAAACATTTTAACTTTCACTTAGGTATGTGATACCAAGTTGCAGTGCTTAACATTATTAATGTTGCGTAGGAACTGCAAACAAGTGAAGCTAGCATGGAAATGGAGCTTGAAAGTGCTCTAGAAGTTTTTGAGTGGCCAGAAATAGCTTCATAGTTTTATTTTCTGATCAGTTTATCATGATTTTAGAACAATTTCCGGTTTTTGATGAGACAATATTTCAGTTTTCTTGTTTGAATACTGATTTGGTTTTACTTGGCTTGGACAAGTGTTGATCCATGACCAAGGTAATAAATTGTTTTCATTTTTCTAGATATGAGTTATTTTGTTTTATGACATTGATAAAAGTAGATCACGAAAGCAATTTAGATGATTAAAAGATAAACTTACTTACAACAAAGAAAGGTTAGGTCACATAACCATTTTACACATCCAAAGTAACAATTGGATGGACTCTTATTCTTATATGATTATGAATCACTTGAGAATTAGAAGTCATGCTTGATAAGGTAAGATGACCAAGTTGCCTTCTAGTTGAAAGGGTAAAAGAGCTAAAATGACCTTTTGGAACACAAACATATAATGTGTGTGAACCAATAAGTTTAAGAATCAGCAAAAGGATTTAACTATTTCATTGCTTTTACTAACGATTTAAGTAAATATATTGATAATTACTTAATGAAGTAAAGCTTGGAATCATTGAAATGTTCAAAATTCCAAAATGAAATGTAAAATCAGTTTGAGATGAATAAATAACACCACAATATGATTGTTGTGATAAATATTTAACTCAAAATCAATGATCATCTAAAAGGGAATTGTTGAATTAGTTCACAATCCAGAAACATTACAATTAAAATGTATGTTTAAAGAAGGATTCAAACCTTTCTTGCCATGGTTCGATCCTAGATTAGCTTTGATGATTTACAAATATCGTTTTGAGGACATATATTGCGAATATACTAAACAGGAAACTTAACCAAAGAAATAGAAAAGATGTCATAAAAGTTATAGACTGGAAAGGTTCCAAAATTTGTCTTTTCTAAACAAGATTAAGGGTTACGAAATCGATGTAAAATGTTTACAAAGATGATATAATACACCCTAAATCAGACAAATAGTTCTTCATGGGTTTTCTCATGGAAACTAAGAGGTATTATTCCTACAATCGCGTAGAAAACAAAGTGTTTGTTGCTCGCGATAGTGTCTTTGTAGAAAGAAATCTCTTCCTACAAAGCCAAGTGGGAATAAAGTTAGATCTCGATGAGATTCGAGATGAGCAGCTAATGGATGTAGATAACACTACATCAGAGACGAGGGTGTATGAAATCAGCTAATTTGATAAATCATATGTCGAAGCAAGCTAATTCAACTAGCGATGCTTCTATCGTCCCACTTGAATGAAAGTCTTTACAGAGTTGAAGAGAATAATTCTATTGTTGCTCAAACCTATTTTAGGTTACTTGGGATCAAAACAAACAGTTTGTCTAAATTCTAGTAAAAGGTGGATTCTAAAATTTTCCTATTGGAATGGTTGGAATCCATGCCCTACAAGCAATCTTTGGATAAGTTCCAACTCAAGAAATGGCTTAAAGCCAAGAAATCCAGTATGGACTCCATGTCTATAAAGATGTGTTAGTCCATGATAGTCTTACAAATAGGGTCAAACCTATTAGCTAGGTAAGCCTATTCGAATTATTCTAGTTATGGAGATCAAAATCACCTTCATGAAATGTTCTTGATGGAGGATATGTGTAGGGAATATTTCAAGCATCCCACACTTGAGCCCCACTATGATCATACACTTAAGCATGGTGGCGTCCAAAGGGAAGGAAGCTAGAGTTAAAGAGTTGCCAACAAGTTTTAGGAACTTGTAAACCGTTCACAGGGAGATCGTTAACTACAATAGGTCTGAAACCATGAGTGGAAGTTCGGGGATGAAGGTACAAATCTAACGTAAAAGAGATTGAACCTGCCCTAAAAATAGGCCTCTACTTTATTCTTCTCGTATTCATGTATGCTTTCTAACTAACATACAATCAATAGGTTAACCTTAAACCTGTTTATCTATGTTGATTGAATATTAATGCACAACAAAACTATTATTGGCGATCACTTGAATTATAATCATATTAACCTAAACAAGATTATTAATTATCTTATTAAGCGTGGTTACAAGTACAAATTCCCTTTAAACCTGCAGGAGAGGGCGTGATCAAGCAATAACAATAATAACATATATCAAGAAACATAATAATCATCATCATAATCATAATCTCAATCAGAAAGCAATAATAATGTTAGCAAGATCCTAGGCATGATACTAACAAGATTAATCACAAACCCAAACATGTCACCAAACAATTAAAATCAAAGCTTTATTCCTGGCATGATACTAACATGATATAAAGAAAGAATAGGAAGCATCATAATAAACATACATAATATCAAAAATATTAGTTAACCCTAAACATGCTACTAGGAAGCAATAAAACATCCTTACATGATACTAGGAATTAACAAAATAATCTAAGCATGATTTCTATATCAATAAAGCCATTAAATTACTTACTTCGATGCCTCGTATCTCTTTATAATAACAAAATACACACGTTAGTAACTTCAAGGAAAATAATAAAATCAAATAATTAAATTAAATAACTGAAATAGGGATTTGGGACCAAAACCTCATAAATTATCAACCTTTCACGTCTAGGGCGAAGGCAACTTCGAACTTGGCTAGGTGTGTCTAGAACTAATGTATGTGGAATTTTGTAAAAGGGAAGTTTAGAAAAAGAATAGAGAGGGAGAAAGCTTCTAGCTTTTTTAGAGAGAGAAAGGGAGAAGCCTCCACTTTGACTGAGTTTGGAGAAACGCAAGTTTCGAAAACAAAAAGTCAAAGTAGCGATAGGGACGGAGAATGATTCAGAACGTTCTGCGATCCTAAATTAAACTTTTAGGAGCAATCGACCTTTCTAGCTTTACGAAGAACCTTATCTTAAGATTCTCCAAGTCAATATCTGTAGAAATCTCCATCCTTGGGATCCTTTGTGATTATAATCAATCACTACTCAAATCATTTTTCAAATTCGCTTAATCAATATGCAATCGGTAATTTGATCGTCATCAGGCCGATCATCAATCAAGACCGTAATCGGGCCGACTACTAATCAAAGGTGTCAAAAGTTGTTCATTCGATATGATCGTCATCAGGCCGATCTTCAATCAAGGTGCAATCGGGTCGATTACCAATCATGTCAATATGCTTATAGGGGCTAACTGGCGTACCAAGGAACCCAAAATTACTGCATGTGGTCTGCATAATCATTTATGGGGGCCATGTATCTTGTCGCCCCACCCGCGCGCACCAGTGCATACTGTCGCCAGGCGACGAGCTTTAGCGCCTGACGACAACCTCGTCGTCGGGCGCTGCAGTCGCTTTTTCTGCTGTTTGTTGCTCGGTTTCACTCCGAACCTTCAACTTGTTCGTTTCCTTTCAACCAAATCTGCTCAAGTCTTTTGTAAATTATAGCTCCTCGTCTTTAATTTACCAATCCATATAAGAATTTCATGCGTTTATATTTACGGTTTTTCGAAAAATTCGAAAATGTCCTTGCTCGCTTGTTCTTCGGGAGTGATAGTGCCTTGAAACTCTGTCGAAAATTCTATCCTTTAAGATTTTAACGAGTCTAAGTTAATTTCCATAGATATCTTTCATCTTGGGAAATTCGCCCTTATGACAAAAAACTATTCCAGACGAGGTGCTTGATCAAAATCCGGATGTGCTCAATCAATCAGGCTGATCGTCAATCTAACTGTGATCAGGCCGACTCTAGTTTATTTGCTAAGCCATTTGTGTTTTTTTGCTTCAAATCTTTTGTACCTGCATTTATATTTTGGACTATAGGAATTTGCTTATTTTTTTAGGGTTGTCCTAAGACTTAGTGTTGCTTGATTCATTGCATAATATTTAATGTGTTTTCAACACATATGACTTGTCATGGCTCAACTCAAAGTATAAACTTGACTTAATGATGACTCACTTTGTGTGACTCGTGTATGCAAAGTGTCGACTCATGCAAAAAAACAAAAAAAATTTCCGTCATTTTTGTGGAGGGTACCGACTTTCTCCTCAAAAAGAAAGACACAAAAAAAGGAAGAAGTGAAGTTTTTGAAGGTGCATGTTGAATGAGCTTAGTCAAGTGTAGGCGTCGACGTTGTATCTCATAGATTTCCACTCATAGTGCAAGGATTGTAACATCCTAGACTATCCTAGTTGACTCGATAGTGAAAGTATTTAGGTAACTTAGGCACCGAGGCTAAGTACTTTATACTTAATGATGCAATGATGAGTGATTTTGATATGACAAGGCATGCTTCAACGTTATGCTAAGACTTTATGACAAAAGGTTCCTAAGGAAAGTATCTTTTGGGCATGTATCTGTGACGTGAAAGTGACACTAAGGTTAGGCGGCAAAGGCTAACGGTATGAAAAAATATTTTGAGAAGAGTCAAATGATGGTGACTCTTAGGCTAGGTAAGCTAATAATGTAGGGATCAAGCCCCCAAGTCTATCTCTAAATGGATAGGGATGAGCATTGGAGATCCCTTGATATGATCATGTATGAATGTAAATATGAATGTGAATGAATGCATTTTTATTCAGCCGCACCCCAATTTGAGGTTGCCTACGTATTCGTTAGGAATCAGGCCGAACGTAGCTCTAGTCGAACCTCGCACAAGTGTATGTATACCTCAAAGAGGTCTTTGAATGGCTGTAACGTGGTTAGGATAAAGGTTTGAAGAAGGGGATAAAGGCTCAAGACCCTAGATAAGACCCCAAGGTGTGCAACCTTGCTTTTGAATCTTTGTATTATTATGCTTGAGGTTTCTCACTTTTGAGCTCTTTCTTTTTTTATTTTTGCTCTCTCTCTTTTTTGCTTTATCATTTTTATTTTGATAAGTGTGGGCAATCCCGATCATGCGGTCTATCACTCACTTGGAATTCATGTTTCTCAGGCACGGTACCGAGCACTTGATAAGAGACGCAATATGAGACGTGTTCTTATCAAAGACATGTTCGTGTCAGTGACATTGGAACACTTTCCCTTTTGTACACTTTTTATTATTTCTATTTTTTTGCTATTTTTAATCACTCAAGCTTTTATTCTTTTAAAAATTGCATAGATTGCACACCATCCCATCCCAAGGTTAGGTAGATGTGGGTCGAAGAAAGAAAGGTCTATCGTTAGACGAGGTTCAAAGTGGTTTATCAAGAAAGGATTTATATTTAAAGGGTGAAAGTGATATGATATGGCCACAAGGGGTGCCTCTAATCATAAGTATACCTTGTGCTTTGTTCGACATGGATTTTTTTTATTTTATTTTTTTTTGCAATAATCATATGCAAGGAAAAATAAATGCTCATTTTATTGAAAGGAAATCCTACAAAACAAAATCTAAGGAAAATAACAGGTACCTATGCTAGACTTATTGGGGAAAGAAAGAATAAAAGAAAATAGAAAAAAGAAAAAAGAGGTTACGAAATCTTGTCGTTGAAGCTCGCCTCGTGTCTTTTGTTGATCATCACTCGGTCTTCTTGCCGGCTGGAGGTATGGGAAGCTTATTACTATCGATCAAATATTGGATGGCTTCTATTAGCTTCCAACAGCTCTCAGTAGTATGACCCCTACCTTGATGGTACTTGCAATGTGCATCCGGGTTCCAACTACGCAATCTCTTCTCAGGTGCGAGATCTTCAATAGGTCCAATGGGAGTAATGAGTCCCTTGGCATGGAGTCGATCGAAGGCAGTATCATAGCTCATCCCAATAAGATTGAAATCTTTCCTTAGTTGCTTTTTAGATCCTTGGTTTTCCATGGCTAAGACTTCATTGAGATCAAAGGTTTTAACGTTGTTACTAGAGTGGGCGTTTTCGGAAGAAGAAGGATTGTCGTTCTTCTTTCCTTTCCAGCCACTGTTGTTGCTATTGTTAGTAGCTTTTTGCTTTGCAAGGTCATCTTTGATATTAATTCCAATGTCATAGACGGCCTTGAAAGTATTCAAGTTGCTTTGATACTTGAGATGTTTAGAATATTTTTCCTGGAGATTCTTTATGAACAATCTCACAGATTCCTTTTCAGTAGGTATTTCAATCATCTTAGCAGAGATTTCCCTCCACTTATTAAAGAAAGAAGTAAAACCTTCACTCTTTTTTTGTTTAAGTATCTCAAGTTCCCTATGATTAGTTTCAATTTGAATATTATACTTGTACCTATCAATAAAAGCATTTACAATGGTATCCTAAGTAGAAGTTTTCTCTTTGTCAAGGGAAAAGAACTAATGTTGACAAATGGTTTTGAGTGATAAAGAAAACATTGTATGAAAAATTTTCTTATCTATCCCCTTAATGTTCATTATTGTCTCGAACGCTCTTAAGTGGAAGTAAGGATTATCTGTTGCCTTGAACCTAGGGATGTCATTGGCATTGAACTTCTGCGGAAGAAATTCCTTGTCCACTGAGACCCCTTGTGAGCTAATGCCCTGGAATTTATAGTCATTGGATATTTTTCTCAATCTTTCTTGCATGAGCTCCATTTGTTGTTGCCTCACAGGGTCATTGACTTGAAGAGCTATACTGTTCATCAATTCAGTTAGGTTGGCCACGTCCTTCTTGAGTTCATTAACTTCTTCTTGAGACGCCATTATCTTCTTGGCTTTTCTTTTCCGACTTATGGGTTTGTCAAAATGTAGTATTTGAACAAAGGTGTTTTTCTTGATTAATCTCCCTTCTCTCCTTGACCAAGTGCTGTGAAAAGGGAAGTTATGGATATTTTTTGTTAATTATTTGACTCGAACTTTATTTAACATGCAGTAGATAGAAGGAGTTAGGAAGAATGAAGGTTGTGATATGGAGAAAGCATGTAGAGAATGGAAAGATGATGTAGATGGAGAGATATGAAAGAATTAGGAATAGAATGTACCCCCAACTCAAATAACGGAAAAAATCGACCCATGCATGAACCTAAGACATAGTCATGGTGATATATTCACAAAGTGTGTGCTAAGACTAGTGAATGTAGTTGACATGTTTGACTCGTGTCATGACCATGTGACTAGACTATGTGATTGGACTTAATTAAAAACTAAACATGACTTCTGTCATTAATAAACTGATTAAACCATTTAAGCAAATTGATTAGTCAGACTCGTCGCGAAGACTCGAGCAAAAATACGGGCTGTCGTCAGACGACAGAATTGTCGCAAGACGCTAAAGGTCAGCCCCAGACGACAATATTGTCGCCTGGCGCTAATCACTAGCGCATGACGCCACATTCCAGATCTCTGCGCCATTACTGGAAAATCGATCTAAGACTGTTTCCAGTATTTTACTCTAAAGGGACAAGCCTAAAAGCCGTACTAAGTCAAGTTTGATCAATTTAATTAGACTTTAATCATTTGTTAATTAATTAATTAAATTAGCAAAGTCCTTTAGTCATTAATTAGTTTATTTAACTCATCCACAAGTCAAAAAAACGGTTAGGGGAAAACACATATAAGATATGCACAAGAAAATAATGCACAAGTAGTCAAATAGTCACAATATGATGCAATGAGTTTGCAACCTAACCATGGCTCTAGTTCTCTAAAGTTCAAGATATGGGTTAGTAAAAAAGGATCCATGGTTATGAGTCCGGATGCATCGCGCGGAAGCCTTACGTTTGGAAGGGTTGGCGCGAGTGGATAGGACCCCGCGAGTTAAACTCGCTTCCATGGTTTGGTGAATTCACAAACTCGGATGTACCTGTCGTTGCCAGGAGCGTTCGATTGGGTAGATGGAGTGTGAATCCCTAGAGGGTTATGGCCATATGTAGAACACATATGGGTTTCAGAAAAAAGGAAAAAACTCAATCAGGAAGTAAAATCGAGCAAACAGTATTAGAAACTAGTCGAAACAAGAAGGTAGATTTCTGGCTAGGTATTAGAAGAATTCAGCGCGAGAAAATAGCGTCTGTCGCCAGATGCTGGCACTGTCGCCAGACGACAGCGCCATCATTTGGCGCTGACGCTGTTTTCTCAGCGCTAATTCCTACATGCCTCGGCAGCTTTTTGTTCTTGAATTTTCCAGTTTTTTCGTAGCGTTATTTCGACTTTAGTTGTGAAAGATATTTCCCTAGTTTCCTATGTGTAGAAATCCTATTTTTTTACGCATTTCGGATGGTCTTTTCAAAGCGGACCTTTTTATGCATATGCCAATAATGTCAATCAAAATTACGCACATGAAATACTTAGAACTTTTAGAGTCTCATCCACTCATTCTAAATCATTGCCAAACTAAATTTTAGGAATTAAAATAAAAATCCTCCCCAGTGGAGTCGCAAAAAACTGTAGGGAATATTTCAAGCATCCTTCACTTAAGCCCCACTGTGATCATACACTTAAGCATGGTGGCGTCCAAAGGGAAGGAAGCTAGAGTAAAAGAGTCGCCAACAAGTTTTAGGAACTTGTAAACCATTCACAGGGTGAAGGTTATACCCCTTGAGATCGTTAACTCCAATAGGTCTGGAACCATGACTGGAAGTTCGGGGATGAAGGTACAAATCCAACCTAAAAGAGATTGAACCTGCCCTAAAAATAGGCCTCTACTTTATTTTTCTCGTATTCATGTGCGCTTTCTGACTAACATACAATCAATAGGTTAACCCTAAACTTGTTTATCTATGTTGGTTGAATATTAATGCACAACAAAACTATTATTGGCGATCACTTGAATATAATCATATTAACCTAAATAAGATTATTAATTATCTTATTAAGCGTGGTTACAAGTACAAATTCCCTTTAAACCTGTAGGAGAGGGCGTGATCAAGAAATAACAATAATAATATATATCAAGCAACATAATAATCATCATCATAATCATAATCTCAATCTCAAAGCAATAATAATATTAGCAAGATCCTAGGCATGATATTAACTAGATTAATAACAAACCCTAGCATGTCACCAAACAATAAAAATCAAAGCTTTATTCCTAGCATGATACAAACGTGATATAAAGAAAGAATAGGAAGCATCATAATAAACATACATAATATCAAAAATATTAGTTAACCCTAAACATGGTACTAGGAAGCAATAAAACATCCTTACATGATACTAGGAATTAACAAAATAATCTAAGCATGATTTCTATATCAATAAAGCCATTAAATTACTTACTTCGATGCCTCGTATCTCTTTCTAATAACAAAATACACACGTTAGTAACTTCAAGGAAAATAATAAAATCAAACAATTAAATTAAATTATTGAAATAGGGATATGGGACCAAAACCTCAGAAATTATCAATCTTTCACGTCTAGGGCGAAGGCAACTTCGAACTTGGCTAGGTGTGTCTAGAACTAATGTATGTGGAATTTTGTAAAAGGGAAGGTTTAGAAAAAGAATAGAGAGGGAGAAAGCTTCTAGCTTTTTTAGAGAGAGAAAGAGATGATGATTGTTGTGAATAATTGTTGATTATTGATTGTTGATGAATCAAAACGGAGGAGATACGACCCCTATTTATAGGAAAAATAGCACGGAATCAAATCAAGTCCTATTCGGAATAAAACTAGCATCTGTCGCCAGGCGATAGACATTAGTGCTAGGCGACAGATGTTAGCGCCAGGCGACAGACTTTGTCGTTTGACGCTAATTAAAAGATAAAACACGCTTTTGTATGGAATCCTCTTCTTAATATGATTAAACAGCAAATTCCGCGTTAACCAAATTAAAATCATATTTGTGCCAAATCACATATTTTATTCAAAATAAAACTCTTTAAAATATAATTATCAATCCTAATCTCATTAGAATTAAAAAGGAACCTTCCAAATATTCTAGAAGATTAAAAATCTATCCTAATAACCTTAGGAATAATAATTAATAGGCTCTCCTCTAGATCATTGGGCCGCATATAAAAATCATTTCGAGCCCAATTTAATATAATCCATAACTTCCTCATTATTCATCGGAATTGGGCTTATAATATATCATTGGAAAGCTCTTTTCGAGTCCAATCAAACTACACTATTATTGGACCCTTACCATGGACCAAACCAAATTGGACTGACTATTTTTCATAAATAGAGTAAGAGAATAAATATTTTTGAAAACAGAAAGAGAAATATTTTAATAAAAACATCCTCATCAGTAGACTTTTCACACTTTCGCCTTGTTCGATAATTAAATATCGTGAAAGGTATTCATCACTGGGTTTGGTTTTGGGGAGACACATTTGGGTGTCTACAATATGTATATGATACAACCTAAGAATTTTGAAATCCAGAAATCATAGAAAGTTTTGCAAACTTCAGAAATTCATTTATGGATTGAAGTAAGCATCAGGGAGTTGGAACATTTATTTCGACTAGGAAATCAAACAGTTTGATTTCCTCAAAGAAAGATATGGAATCTTGTAGAGACAAGAATTTTAGTGGGAGCAATTGGTCTTCTTAGTCTTATATGTAGATGACATACAGTTCATATGAAATGACATATCAATGCTTGAATAAGTCAAGCAATGGTTAAAGAGTTATTTCCATATAAGAGACTTAGGAGATGTTGAGTACATATTGAGAATCAATGATTGGACAATATCGAGTGACTTATGTTGATAAGGTTCTTGACAAGTTCATGAAGCAAGACTCTAAGAGAGGATATCTTCCCATGTTCATGGTATTACGCTTAGTAAAACTCAGTGCCTTCAAAAGCTAGTAGAGTTGAGTTGTATGGATAGTGTACTTTATGCTTTTGCAAAAGGGTCCATTATATGTACCATGATATGTACAAAGCAAGATGTTACATATGACTTGTGCATATGTAGCAGATTTCAAGTAAATTCAAAATAAGCATACTGAAAGTTGTCAAGAGCAAATCCTTGAGTACTTGAGAAGGACTAAAGGAATTTCTTTAGTTTATGGTGTTAAAAGTGAACAAGTTGTCAAAAGGTTATACGGATGCAAGTTTCCAAACAGGCAAGATGACTTTAGATGGTGATCTGGATGCATTTTGTGTCTGTATGGAGAAAGGATAGTAAGCTTGAAGAGTTCAAAGCAGAATGCTGTCGCATACTCAATGTCAGAATATGTGTTTTAGCTACAATAAAAATAGTTAAGGAGGAAGTTTGGATCAAATTGTCTTGTGACTAAAAGGACACTTTTGCCAAAACAAAGGAACTAGGGTCGCATCTAGACCTGGCAATCCTGACCCAGACCCGATGACCCGACCCGAATGACCCGACCCATGACCCAAAATTGACCCGAAATTGACCCGAAATTGACCCGAAATTGACCCAAAACCCGAATCAACCCGACCCGACCCATACCCGACCCGAAGTGGAAATGACCCGACCTAGACCCGAAACCCGAAATGACCCAACCCGAAACGACCCGACCCAAGATGACCCGACCTGAAGTTGACCCGAGACCCGAAACGACCCGACCCGAAGTTGACCCGAGACCCGAAGTGACCCGAGACCCAAAGTTGACTCGATCTTTAACTTGAATTAATTGACCTAAATAGACTCGAAACCCAGAGTGACCTAAACCAAAATTATCTTATACCTGAAATGACCAGAATCTATTTAAGTTAAAAACTTGACCTTAGCAAACCGAAATAGAAAAAAACCGCAATTAAATTGAATTAATTGACCCAAATCTATTTGAGCTAAAGGATTTTTTTTATCTTCCTATTTTTTTACTTTTATTTTTGTTTTTCTGTATTTTAGAATTTAGTCACTTTACCTTTTACTTATGGAAATTTGGAAGGAGTATTCCCGCTCATAATTTACCTCTTGTCCTTATAATGAAATACTTTTGGAGTTTTAGCCATTTGGGGGGAAGAATTTCCCACAATTTTAACCAAGTTAAAAGTTTTATTTTGTTTCCCTCTTGAATTTTCACTTTTAAGTTGTAACTTTGTTAAAATTGAAATTTTGAAAATTTTTAATTGATCAACAAGTGTATCCGTAACCTTACATCTGAATATGAGAATATTTCGCTTAATTAATAATACCTCCGTTTTTTTAGTTGACCGTTTTGACTTTATTCACACACTTCTCTTTGACCGTATTTTGTGTTTTATATGTAATGAAAAATATAATCATGTAGGATCTTGAGTTCTTTAATTAGATAGTAGACTGGTAGATAGATACAAGCATAGTTACATAACTGCAATAATTCATAACTCATTAGTTCATTATATACTAATAGTGATGAGACATCCTATGAAGTAATTTAAACCGGAGAGTCGGAGACTGAGCTATTAAGTAGCCCAGAAAAAGTTTAATCTAATCCTATCAAGTTTGAATTTGAGATCAAATTACCTTGAATAAGAAAAACCTTATTATGAGTTTCGTTTGAAAAAACTTGAACAAGAAAAACCTAATTATGAGGTATAAGTCGTATAACTCAATTTGTTAGAGCATCCCTCTTAGTTTCAGGAGATCCTGAAATTGATTCTCAATCTAAACACAAAAAATAAAAATAAAAAATAACAAAGTCAATAAAAGTCAAAAAATTACTATATTTCATGAAAAAAGTAGCCTTAATAAATGTAGTGAGTTTTTCGTCTAAAAATAAATAAATATATATACTGAGTTGAATTTAACTCAATGCATTGACCCGACTCGAAGTTGACCCGACCCGAAGTTGACCCAAAAATTGGACCCGAAAATTAACCCGACCCGAAATGACCTGACCCGAAAACTAACCCGACCCAAACTCGACCCGAAGTGTTAACCCGATACCCGACCCGACCCGATCATCAGTCAACCCGAAATCAACCCGAAACCCGAAATGACCCGACCCGACCCGAACATGACCCGATAACTTTTTGACCCGAACTTGACCCGACCCGAAATGACCCGACCCATACCCGACCCGAATGACCTTTTTGCCAGGTCTAGTCACATCACAATCCAAACAAATAGATATGGGATATCATCTCATTTATGAGATCAATGACAAGCGGGATGTTATGATCTACAAAGTTTTATTATGAGTGAGAAATCACTAAACCCCTTCCATAGACTAAGATACGAGAGTCGTATTAAAGTCTTGGATTGTAGCAAATTTTATCATTCAAGTTGTGTATGTTTTGAGAAAGCATATTACATAAGGAATGCATATATTTGCAGAATTATGTTTAAAATAGAAATTTCATTTCTCTTATTTAATTATGGTTTTGGAAATTAAATAGAATGTCCAAAATAATTATGAATTGATGGGCTCATCAGGTTGATGACCTGGTGAATGAAACCCCACAGGTGAACAAAATTCATATATTATTTAAGTTCCTAGTTCAAAATCATTAAAGTTGACATAAATGATTTCAATATATGGACTAGCATGTAAGATTGATTGGATAGCGCAGTTTCATGGGCAATAGGGGCATAGTGATGCTCGGTCAATCAATTGGATATGCATGAATGATGCATGATCGAACTATTGACCTACTTTGAAGTTCAAGTATAGAGCTTCCGGATATATTAGTGGATTCCTTTGGCATGAGTGGAACATTGATTCTATTCAATGATTGATTTAACTGTGGTACATTCAAACGTCTACCCGTAACTGGAGGCTATAAAGGATGTTTCTTGGTTATTTCAAAAGTCGAGTGGGAGCCTTGTTGCCACAAGATTGGATTGAGTCTACTTATTAAATTAGGGAATGTGTCATGGCCGCTTGAAGAGGGATTCAGAAAATACGTGGCCGCGTTCAAATGTATTACTTAGTAATCATTTGGTTTTGTAATTCTAACTCAGATTTCAAGAAACGATTTGTAGATTAATATGATCTCGACATGTGATGCAATCATATTATCAAATCGACACATATTGACTTAAGGAATCAAATCGGCTACATGGAGTAGTATGGAGGTTATTGGGTTTCGTGACTAAGTCTAATTATAATAAGATTATAAATAGACTAAGTGCCTAGGGTTTTCAATGATGCAATTGAGTGATAAACCCTAATTAGCAAACACGAGACCAAACCCCTCTCAAACTCTCTCTCTCTCTCACGGTTCTCTCCTACTCCCTTGCGCCGGTTATGGTGGTTCGTGGCGGTGGTGGTTTGTGGTGGTCGGTTAGTCCATTAAAGGTGGTGATCACGGTTTTCCCTTTCACTCGACCAATCTAGTATTGGTGGACGACTCGTTCAAAGCTCGTGGACTAAGTAGAGGAGCAACGCTTGTGGCTCTATTCTCTCCCTGATTTTCCTGTCAAATTGCTACGTGGAATTCATGCTTCAAAGGTATATTTATGTGTCTTTTGTGTTATGCATGCGATCTTGGGATTAGGTGCTTGATTAAATATGATTCATGATTTTCCGCTTAATAGTACCTATAAACTCCTACAAATAAAGTCGGCAAATGCCTGCCCCTTTATTGCTTTCCTTGGTTCGTAAGTGATTTCCAGACTTTGCATTTCAATAGCCCATTTGAGCATTCAGCCTGATGATTCCAGGGTTGTCATTGGCCGCTTGATCGGTTGGTCAGTATAGACTACTACCGGATGTGCCAAGAAGTAGGGTTTCAACTTCTTGACAGGCATAAAAAGGGCGAGGCCAAAATTTTCAACCATGGGGTACCGAAGCTTTGCATTTCTGAGAACATGGCTAATGAAATGGACTAGGATCTAGGTGCCGTCTCTTTCAGCAAGGAGAACAGCACTGAGAGCATGATCTGAGACAGCCAAGTACATGTAGAGCGTCTCTCTGGGCAGAGGGCTGACCAGCCTAGGCAAAGAGTGTAAATGTTGCTTTAACTTTTGGAAGGACACTTCAACATCATCTCCCCATTCAAACATAGCCTTCTTCCTGATTGTTTGGAAAAAGTAAAGGCACTTGTCGCCCGGCTGGCTGAGGAATCTCCCCAAGGCCGCCAGGCAACCTGTTAATTTTTGAACTTCTTTGATAGTTCAGGGTGACTTCATGTCAATGACTGCCTGTATTTTTTCAGGGTTGGCCTCTATCCCCCTTTGATCAATCAGGAATCCGACAAACTTCCGAGACTCAACACCAAAGACATACTTCTTGGGATTGATCATGACCTTGTGCTGCCTGAGTGTGGTGAATGTTTCTCGGAGGTCAGTAAGGTGATCTGCCTGCTGCTTGGATTTGACTATCATGTCATCAATGTACGGCTCTATGTTCCTCCCAATCTGATTAATGAAGACTGTACTAATCATTCGTTGGAAAGTAGCAGGCGCATTTTTCAAGCCAAACGACATCACAGTGTAGCAGAATAACCCTTGATCAGTGACGAATGCCGTCTTTTCTTGATCCTTTTTCTATAGGGAAATCTGATAAAAGCCTGAGTAGGCATCCATGAAACTCATCAGGGCGTGTCCAGGTGTAGAGTCGACCAGGCTGTCTATCTTTGGAAGTGGATAACTATCCTTCGGACATGCTCTGTTTAAGTCAGTATAATCAACACACATGCGCTAGGTACTTTTCGGCTTCTTCACAAGCACAACATTCGCAACCCAGTCAGGGAAGTTACATGGCTGAATGAACCCAGCGTCTAACAACTTTTTAACTTTGGCAGCTGCCGCCTGACTTCTTTCCTCGCAGTGATTTCTTTTCTTTTACCGGATGGGCTTCTTTTTTGGATCTACGGCGAGTTTGTGGATAGCAAGATTCCCGCTGATGCCTGGCATCACTTCCACTTCAAAGGCCAAAATTTCCTTGAATTCTTTCAGTAGATGGTGCAAGTCTGCACCCAACTTCACAAAAGCAACCGTCCCCACCTTAACAGTTCGCTCTGGGCGAATTTCGTCTAGAGGAATATCAATGTGTTCACCAGCCGGCTGGGGACGGAGGTCATCTAACCGTTCCCCGGTCAGTGTTTAATATTTCTTTTCTTTTTTAACCACCACAAGCTGATCAGGATCCTTGATATCATCAAGGTCTATTGGCTCCTTTCCCTGTCCAGCTGTTGCGGCTGCGGGTTTCACGTTTGAAAGATAGCATTCTCTAGCCGTCTTCTATTCTCCGTTCAGGGAGCCAACAGAGCCATCATCCCTTTCATACTTGAGCAGCATGAGAGATGGGATGATGACGGCCTTACACTCATTTAGAGAGGGTCGGCCCAGAATGAGGTTATAGGTGGTCAGCTCCTCGACCACTAAAAATCGGACGGTCATGTGCCGCCCTTTGCCCTTTTCTCCCAACCGGACAAGGAGATATATCCGTCCGCCTGGGTGTACCACTCCTCCCCCAAAACCAACAAGGGGGTTGGAGACATCGTGCATGCTGTCCAGCTTGTACTTGAGCTTGGACAGGTACTTGCAGCCGATAATGTTAGAGGAGCTACCTGTATCAATTAAAATGCGGCCAACCATTTGGTTGGCCACTTTGCATTCGTTGACCATAGGGTCATCATGCGGCCAATGGACTTTTCCCTGGTCCTTTTCAATGATGACAACTTCTAGGAAGGCTCTGGTGGCAGACGCCGACCCTTCATCAACAGAATTGACCATCTTCCTCAGGTGATCCTTGGTGCCCCGCATGGTAGGGCCATGTAGACACCTAATTGTGTCTCCCCTAAACCAAACCCAGTGATGAGTATCATTCATGTCATTTGATTATAGAACGAAGTGAAAGTGTGAAAGTCTCGTGATGCGATTGTTTTAATAAAATATCTTTCTTTCTGTTTTCGAAAATGAACTCTATTTATGAAAATGTCCAGTCCAATTTAATTTGGTCCATGATAAGGGTTCAATAATGGTGTAGTTGGGTTGGGCTCGAAAAGAGCTTATCAACGATATATTATAAGCTCAATTCCGATGAATAATGAGGAAGTTATGGCTAAAATACTAAATTGGGCCTAAAATGGTTTTATGGCCCAATGATCTAGTGGAGAGCCCATTAATTAATATTCCTAAAGTTATTAGGATTGATTTTAATCTTCTAGAATAATCTAGAAGGTTATTTTGAGTTCTAATGGAATTAGGAATAATTATTATATCTTTTATGAAAATAAAGAATTCTATTTGGATTAAAACAAGTGTTTTAAAGAGATTAAATCTGATTTTCAAAGATAAGTGTGGACGTTATTAATCGAATTTAATTAGATTAAGGATTCCGTACGGGTTTTTAGAAAACGCATAAACCAACGCAAAACGACAAAGCTGGCGCGCCACGACAAGCCTGTCGTACAGCGACAGGGCTGTCGCGTCACTCTGGACCCTGTCATTCTGCGACAGGGGCAGATTTACTCCTTATTGGATTCGGTCTATTATCTGATCGTTTCCGGGCTATTTTTCTCTATAAATAGGGTCTTATTTCCCCATTTTTTAAGGATTCGACAACTATCTTTCTCTCTCTCTTAAGCAATAGCTTATTCTTTCTCACTCTTTCTAAGACTTCCCTTTTCAAACACAATTTCGTATTCACGTGTTCTAGACACACCTAGCCAAGCTCGAAGTTCGCTTCGCCCTAGACGTGAAAGGTTGATAATTTCTGAGGGTTTGGTCCCAAATCCATATTTCAATTATTTGAATTAATTGTTTGATTTAATATTTTCATTGAAGTTACTAACGTGTGTATTGTTTTGATAGAAAGAGATACGAGGCATCAAAGTAAGTAGTTTTTATTGCTTTATTTTTTAAAAAGCATGCTTTGATTATTATGATTCCTAGTATTATGTTAGGATGTATTTATTGCTTTCTAGTATCATGTTTAGGTTGCTTCCTATTTTCTTCTATCATTTTAGTATCATGTTAGGGATAAAGTTTTGATCTTTATTGTTTAGTGACATGCTAGGATTTGTTATTAATCTTGTTAGTATCATGCCTAGGATCTTGCTAATATTATTATGCTTTCATGAGATTGAGATTATGATGATGATCATTTGTTGTATCAATATATTATTATGTTGCTTGATATTTATTGTTATTGCTTGATCACGCCCTCTCTTGCAGGATTAAAGGGAATTTGTACTTGTAATAACGCTTAATAAGATAATTAATAATGTTGTTTAGGCTAATGTGATTTTACTTCAAGTGATCGCCAATAATAAATTTGTTTGTGCATTAACATTCAACCAACATACATTAAACAGGTTTAAGATTAACCTAATGATTGTATGCTAGTCAGAAAGCGCACATGAATATGAGAAGAATAAATTAGAGGCCTATTTTTAGGGCAGGTTCAATCTCTTTTAGGTTGGATTTGTACCTTCATCCCCGAATATCCAGTCATGGTTCCAGACCACTATGGAGTTAGCGATCTCATGGATCATGAAGGGGTAACCTTCACCCCGTGAACGGTTTACAAGTTCCTAAAACTTGTTGGCGACTCTTTTGCTCTAGCTTCCTTCCCTACAGTTTTTTGGCGACTCCACTGGGGAAGATTTCTGTTTTAATTCCTAAAATTTATTTTGGCTATGGTTTAGAATGAGTGGATGAGACTCGAAAAGTTCTAAGTATTCATGTGCGTAATTTTGATTGACATTATTGGCATCTGCAGAAAAATGTGCGCATTGGATAAACCATCCGTAATGCGTCAAAAACATAGGATTTTTACATGTAGGAAATTTGGGAAATATCTTTCACAACTAGAATCGAAATAACGCTGTGAAAAACTGGAAAATTCTAAGAACTGGCGTTGAGAAAACAATGTCGTTGTGCGACAGCAATGTCCTGTGGCGACAGAGTCATCGTCTCACGAAAGGCTTTGTTTTCTCGCTCTATGTTCTTCCAATACCGAGCCAGAAATCTACCTTCTTGTTTCAACCAGTTCTAGTACTGTTTGCTCGATTCTACTTCCTGATTAAGTTTTTCTCACTTTTCTGAACCCATATTTGTTCTACATATTGCCATAACCCTCTGGGAATTTAAGCTCCATCTACCCAATCGAACGCTTATGGCAATGAAGGGTACATCCGAGTTTGTGAATTCACCAAACCGTGGAAACAAGTTTCACTTACGGGGTCCCAACCATACGCACCAACCCTTCTAAAGGTAAGGATTCCGCACGATGCATCTGGACTCATAACCATGGACTCTTTTTGACTAACCCTTATCCTTGAACTTTAGAGAACTAGAACCATGGTTAGGTTGCAAACTCATTGCATCATATTGTGCTTACTTGACTACTTGTGCATCCCTTGTTTGTGCATATTTACACTAGTTGTTTGTTTGACTTGTGATTGAGTCTAAATAAACTATTTAATGACTAAAGGACTTTGCTTAATTAATTAACCAATTATTATGAGTAATTAAAGTCTAGATAAATTGATCGAACCTGACTTGGTACGGCTATAGATTTTTTCCTCTTAGGTAGAATACTGGAAATAGGCCGAGACTGACGTTTCAACAATGACGCCGAAGTTTGGCCTGTGGCGCGACACGCTAGTGTCCGGCGCGAAGCGATAGCAATGTCGCGCCGCGACGGTGCTGGCGCATCGCGACAGTCCCATTGTTTGCGCAATGGTTTAGTTTCCTGCTTGAGTCTTCACGCTGAGTCTAATTAATCAGTTTATCAATGGCAGAAACCATATTTTAGTCCTTAATTGAGTCTAAGCACATAGCCCTATGGTCTTACACAAGTCTTAACTTAGCCTTTGTTTGAGTCTAGTCACACAGTCTAGTCACATGGTCATGACACGAGTCTTGAACATATCACTTACACTCTCAAGTATTCACACACTTTGTACATACTCTTTTCACACCATGACCATGTCTTAATTTCATGCATGAGTCATCCCCTCCGTCATTCAAATCGAGGGTCTGTCCTATTTTGGAAATTTCCATATCTCTCCATCTACATCACCTTTTCATACATTACATATCTCACACTTTCCTTCTTAAACACTTTCTACATTCACATTCCTTCATCTTACATGTTTTCTCCATACATATCATTCTCCTCATTCTTCCATGATCTTTTATATGCATGTTGAACCGAGTTAGAGTCAAATAATTAATAATAAACATCCATGAGTCCCTTTTCCACAGTACTTGGTCAAGAAGAGAAGGGCGCTTAATCAAGAACAACACATTCATTCAAGTTCTACTCTTTGATAAGCCCATCAGACACAGAAAAAAGTTCATACTAATGGCAACCAGCAAGAAGTTGATGAGCTTAGCAAAACCTTGCCAGTCTAACCGAGATGATGAAGACCCTTGCTCTTCAAGTCAATGACCCTGCGAAACAACAACGAATGGAGCGAATGGAGGAAAGATTGAGCAAGCTCTCCAATGACTATAAGTTCCAAGGGAATAGCTCACAAGTGGTCTTTGGACAAGGAACTTCTTCCGCAGAAGTTCAATGCCAATGACATCCCTAAGTTCAAACCAACTGACAACCCCTACTTTCACCTAAGAGCTTTTGAAACTATAATGAACATTAAGGGGATTAACAGGAAGGTTTTTCATAATTTGTTTTCGCTATCTCTAGAAATCGTTTGTCAACAATGGTTCTTTTCCCTTGAAAAGGAGAAAACCTCTTCTTGGGATGGCATAATAAACGCTTTCATAGATAGATACAAATACAACGTCCAAGTCGAAACTGACCATAGAGAGCTTGAGATGTTGAAACAAAAAGAGAATGAAGGTTTTACTTCTTTCTTTAATAAGTGGAAGGAAACTTCCGCTAAAATGGTTGAGGTTCCCACAGAGAAAGAATCCGTAAGGATGTTCATCAAGAACCTCCAAGAAAAATATACAAAGCACGTGAAATATCAACACAACTTGGATTCTTTCAAGGCTGTCTATGACATAGGCATTGATATCGAAGACGACCTTTTGAAAGATGATAATGCGAAAGGAAAGAAGAACAACCATCCTTTTTCCTCCTCTACCATTAATGAAGTGCACGCTACAAACACCTCTAAACAACGAATCCAAAGATCAAAAAGGGTTTTCTCCACTTGGTATGAGTTACGAGGCAGCTTTTGAAAACCTACAACACAAAGGACTAGTCATACCCATAGGACCCATCAAAGATCTAGTTCCAGAAGCTAGGCCACCTAAGTGGGATCCTAGTAAACACTGTACATATCATCAAGGAAAAGGGCACGACACTGAGGAATGTTGGAAACTCAAAGAAGCCATTCAAGACCTGATCGATAATAATAAAACTTCCGAGATTCTAGCCATCGCAGAAGATCAAGAATCCTTCGATCCTTTGTTCCTTATCACACCTGTAGGTGATCCCTTGATCGAGGCAGGCTATATAACCTCTATTGATGAAGTGACCATGATCGAGGAGGATGAAGGAAATTTCTTAGATGATATCAAGGAAAACTCGACAAGCCTAAAAGAAGACGTTCGAAAATTACAAGATATCATCGCCATGCTCTTGAACATGGTAGAAGGCCTAGCAAATCGGATATCAGCAATCGAACAACGCTACCGTCACCAAGACCATAAGAATGAGAAGGACCGGTATCTTCCTTCTCCTTCTTCCCATCAAGAACTTAAAGGAAAATTCAATGCTCCTAAACCACGGGTAAAACGGACCATTGAAGAATACACACCAATAGGAATGACTTATAATGAAGCTTTTGACTATTGTCATAGTCGAAACCTTATTCATCCCATTGGTCCAAGCTAAGAACCTCCACCTGAGAAACGGTCTCCCAATTGGGATCCAAAATCCTATTGCAAATATCATAGAGGCCATGGTCACACCATGGAAGAGTGCTTCACCCTCAAAGACCGAATTCAAGACCTTCTTGATTTGAATTGCCTTATTATTTCTCCAAGTGACAAGAAGATCAAAGTCATTAATAATGGTGGCAAGAGTAGGAAGAACGACGATCTTTCTTCCGTTTCTTCCTATCAGAATGGAAGTTGCATGGATAATCAAAGACCTAAAAATCAACTAAAGAAAGAGTTCACCCCTATCGAGATGAACTATGATACTGCTTTCGATCGACTCCACGCCTAGTTGGAACCCAAATGAACACTGCAAGTACCATCAGGGTAGAGGTCATACTTCTGAGGGTTGTTGGAAGCTAAAAGAGGCCATCCAATATTTGATTGATAATAACAAGTTTCTCATACCTCCAGTTGGCAAGAAGACCGAGTGATGATAAAACACAGGACACGAGGCGGGCATCAACGACAAGATTTCGTGACCTCTTTTTTTCTATTTTTTTTCTTTTCCTCATTTCCCCAATAAGTCTAGCATAGGCACCTTTTAATTTCCTTAGATTTTATTTTGTAGGTTTTTTCTTTTTTCCCTTTTAAATAAAATGAGCATTTATTTCCTTGCATATGATCATTGCATTGCATTCATAAAAAAAAAAAAAAAGAAAAAAAAAACGTTGGACTAAGCACAAGGTATACTAATGATTTGAGGCATCTCTTGTAGCCTTCATATCACCATCACCTTTCAAATATATAATCCCTTTCTTGAGAAACCACTTTGAGCCTCGTCTAACGATTAACCTTTCTATTTTCAACCTACATCTACCTAACCTTGGGATGGGATAGTGTGCAACTTATGCAAATTAAAAATACAAAAGCTTGAGTGACTTTACCTAGGTATCAAAACTAGCAAAAAGCAAAAAACAATAAAGGTGTGCAAAAGGGAAAGTGTTCTAATGTCTTTGATATGAACATTTCTTTGATATGAGCACGTCTCAGATTGCGTCTCTTATCCAGTGCTCGGTACCGTGCCTGAGAAACATAAATGCCAAGTGAGTGATAAACCGCATGATCGGGCTTTCCCACACTTATCAAAATAAAAAATGATAAAGCAAAAAAGAGAGAGCAAAACAAAAAGAAAAAAAGAAAGAGAGTTAAAAAGTGAGGAAACCTCAAGCATAAAAATATAAAGATTTCAAAAGCAAGGTTGCACACCTCGGGGGCTTATCTAGGGTCTTGAGCCTTTATCCCCTTCTTCTTCAACATTTAGCCTAACCACATTACAACCCTTCAAAGACCTCTTTGAGGTATACACACACTTGTGCGAGGTTCGGCTAGAGCTACGTTCGGTCTGATTCCTAACGGATACGTAGGCATTCTCACATTGGGGTGCAGCCGTAATAAAAATGCATTCACATTCATATTTATATTCACACATGATCATATCAAAGGATCTCCAATGTTCATCCCTATCCACTTAGAGCTAGACTTGGGGGCTTGATCCCTACATCATTTAGCCGACCCAGCCTAAGAGTCACTATTATTTGACTCTTTAAAAAATACTTTTCCACACACTTAGCCCTTGCAGCCTAACTATAGTACCACTTTCACACACATCACAAATACATGACCAAATAATCTTTCCCCTAGGAACCATTTGTCATGAAATCTTAACACAACGTTGAAGCATACACGCCTTGTCATATCAAGATCACTCATCATCATGATCATAATTGCATCACAAAGTATGGAGTACTTAGCCTCCATGCCTAAGTTACCCAAATACTTTTATCATCAAGTCATCAACTAGGATAGCCTAGGATGAACTAATCCTTGCACTATGAGATATAACGTCGACGCATGCATTTGACTAAGCTCATTCAACATGCACTGCAAACACTCAAACACTCACTTCAATGCTTTTTTTGCGTCTTTCTTTTTCGGGAGAAAGTCGGTACCCTCCACAAAAATGACCAAAATTTTTTGCTTTTTTGCATTTTCGAGTCGCACAATTACATTATTATGCGCACACGAGTCATGTACGCTAAATCATGTCATGTCACATCACATCGAGTTGAGTCTACACACACGTGTCAAAACACCTTGGGTCAACCTCAAGTCAAAGAAATTACAATGTCAAGCACACCAAGTCTTAGGTCAACCCTAAGAAAAACATCACGCCTTAAGAAAAACACCAGCAAAGTCTTTTGGCAATTTTTTGATTTTGCAGGATACAAACATTCAGCAAAGCTCCTGTTCGCAGCCAACCGAACGATCTCAACAAACATTCAAGTATTTAAAGCTCTTTTGTTCAGAGACGCGTGGACATTTCTTTCAAAGCTCTTATGCTCGGAGACACGTGGGCATATCATTCAAAACTCTTTGTTTAGAGACGCGTGGACATCTCATCAAAGCTCTTTTGCTCAGAGACGCGTGGGTATCCTATCAAGCTCCATTGTTCAGAGACGCGTGGACATCTCATCAACAACTCCATTGTTTAGAGACGCGTGGACATCTCATCAAAGCTCTTTGTTCAGAGACACGTGGACATCTCATCAACATCTCTTTTGTTCAGAGACGCGTGGACATATAATTCGAAGCTCCACTCTTTAGAGACGAGTAAACATCAATAGCAATAGCACAACAAGCATTACAACAGAGCACCAGCAAACTTAGGATTAACAAGCAGTGATCTTTGATAACTTTCCTAAGAAAGTTATCACGCAAAACCGAGGATCGTTACAAGAATAATGGTCTTCGATGATGTTCCCTGGCACGTGGAGGGTTGTCACAAACAACTAAAGATGACTACAAGTAGAGTCACCTTCGACGACGGAAGTTGTCACAAATAGCTAAAGATGGCTACAAGCAGAGTTATCTTCGACTATGTTCCCTGGCTTGCGGAAGATGGTCACAAAGCGATAAAAGATCGTTACAAGTAGAGCAATCTTCGATGGTGTTCCCTAGCTTGCGGAGGATCGTCACAACTGCATGCAACAACAAATTCGATTACTCTAGAGACGTGTGCTCGACGGTGCAAGATACGCGTTTCTTAACTCTTTTATCTGTTAAAATAACGCTAGTTTGCAGGTATCAGCGTTATAAGAATGCTTTAGGATCGCAGAACATTCTGAATATTTCTCCGTCCCTATCGCTACTTTGACTTTTGTTTTCGAAACATACGTTTCACCAAACTCAGTCAAAGTGGGGGCTTCTGTAGACACCTCATTGTGTCTCCCCAAAACCAAACAAAGTGATGAGTATCTTCCCGTCATTTGATTATCGAACGAAGTGAAAGTGTTAAAAGTCTTGTGATGCGGTTGTTTTAATAAAATATATTTCTTTCTGTGTACAAGAATGAACTCTATTTATCAAAATGTCCACTCTAATTTAGTTTGGTCCATGATAAGGGTCGAATAATGGTTTAGTTGGGTTGGGCTCGAAAAGAGCTTTCCAACGATATATTATAAGCCCAATTCTGATGAATAATGAGGAAGTTATGGCCAAAACACTAAATTGGGCCTGAAATGGTTTTATGGCCCAATGATCTAGTGGAGGGCCCATTAATTAATATTCCTAAAGTTATTAGGATTGATTTTAATCTTCTAGAATAATCTAGAAGGATATTTTAAGTTCTAATGGAATTAGGAATAATAATTATATCTTTTATGAAAATAAAGAATTCAATTTAGATTAAAACAAGTGTTTTAAAGAGATTAAATCTGATTTTTAAACATAAGTGCGGATGTTGTTAGTCGAATTTATTTAGATTTAGGATTCCGTACAGGTTTTTAGAAAACGCGTAAACCAACGCGAAATGACAAAGTTGGCGCGCCAGGATAAGCCTGTCGCTTTGCAACAAGGCTGTCGCGTCGCGCTGGACCCTATCGTTCTGCGACAGGGGCAGTTTTACTCCTAATAGGATTCAGTCTTATTTCTGATCGTTTCCGGGCTATTTTTCTCTATAAATACGGTCGTATTTCCCCATTTTTTAAGTATTCAACAATCATCTTTCTCTCCCTCTTTAGCAATAGCTTATTCTTTCTCACTCTTTCTAAGACTTCCTTTTTACACAATTCCGTATTCACGAGTTCTAGACACACCTAGCCAAGCTCGAAGTTGCCTTCGCCCTAGACGTGAAAAGTTGATAATTTATGAGGGTTTGGTCCCAAATCCCTATTTCAATTATTTGAATTAATTGTTTGATTTAATATTTTCCTTGAAGTTACTAATGTGTGTATTGTTTTGATAGAAAGAGATACGATGCATCAAAGTAAGTAGTTTTTATTTCTCTATTTCTTTAAAAACCATGCTTAGATTATTATGCTTCCTATTATCATGTTAGGATGTTTTTATTGCTTTCTAGTATCATGTTTAGGTTGCTTCCTATTTTCTTCTATCATGATAGTATCATGTTAGGGATAAAGATTTGATCTTTATTGTTTAGTGACTGTTGGGGTTTGGTGAGACCGACTCACCGCGGAAACAAACCCAAAACCAAGACCGCACTCGTAATAAATTAAACCATAAACATAATTAACTTAATGACAAGATAAAGATAATAGTTATACCTTTGACGCGTGCTTCGCCCGACATCGAGGGGCTCTTACTTCGAAAGCTAGCCTCGAAAATACGACGACCTCCAACGGAAGTCCACCCACAACTTGAACACCAACTAGGTCCAATGCCTTGGAGTTAGCAAGCCCCGACCAAAACCCGAGTAATTGAGTTCAAAGGTTTTCACAATGGTGATGCCTTTTTCAACTCTTGAGGTCAAAGGTTTTCTCTACTAGTGATGCCTTTTCCAACTCTTACTCAAGTGAACAATCCCAAGCCATTCCTTGGCTATTTATAAGGAAAACTTCCTTGTGAATTTCACTCATCTTTCAATGTGGGACTTTTTCACAAAAAGATCCCACATGGAAAGATTGATGAATTTAACCCTTAGTTAAATAAACCAAGGAATAAGTAACAAGTGTCACATGGTTAGGTGAGGACCACTTTCTCACTTGGTCCCCTAGGCAACTCACATGCATTGTGAGCTAACCATGTGTCACCCAACCTTGAGCCCCAAGTTGGGTTCGGTTGGGCCACTTTCTTTTGGCCCGTCTCCATGACCCGTCACTCGGGTCCACGGCCCCTTTGCCACATGCGCTGCCACCATGGCGCGCTGCCAATGTGCCATGCTGCCACATGGCATGCTGCTAATGTGGTGCGCTGCCACTTGGTGGCTACCAACGTGGCTGCCTCGTGCACTGCCACATGGTGTGATGCCATGTGTGTTGCCACGTGGCACACTCCTATTTGGCGCGCTTCCCTTGTTTTTGCGTGGCTAGGGTTTTTGCTTGTTACTTGAAGCATTTTCCCGTCTCGTCAATTCCTAAATTTTGGCTCGACATTTGAGATTCTTCGACGCTCGGTTTCGACGCTCAAAGCTCGAATTTTTGACATTTAAATATAAATTACTCGGTCGACTCATTAATTACTTCCGAATTAATTCGTCGCTTTGGCTCGTTAGTTTCTTGGGTGTGACCCGAAGGGTTCAGTCAAGATTAAGCTGTAATATTAATTATGCATTAATATTACTGATCGGAAGCGGCCTCTACCCAGGCATTCCGATCACTTGACCTTACTGAAAAATTAGCTTTCTAATAATTCCGAACCCCCTATCAGAATAATACACTTATTCGAAGGACATTATTCCTTTCAGTGACATGCTAGGATTTGTTATTAATCTTGTTAGTATCATGCCTAGGATCTTGCTAATATTATTATGCTTTCATGAGATTGAGATTATGATGATGATGATTTGTTGTATCAATATATTATTATGTTGCTTGATATTTATTGTTATTGCTTGATCACGCCCTCTCTTGCAGGATTAAAGGGAATTTGTACTTGTAAAAATCACGCTTAATAAGATAATTAATAATCTTAGGCTAATGTGATTTTAATTCAAGTGATCGCCAATAATAGATTTGTTTGTGCATTAATATTCAACCAACATAGATTAAACAGGTTTAGGATTAACCTAATGATTGTATGTTAGTCAGAAAGTGCACATGAATATGAGAAGAATAAAGTAGAGGCCTATTTTTAGGGCAGGTTTAATCTCTTTTAGGTTGGATTTGTACCTTCATCCCCGAATATCCAGTCATGGTTTCAGACCACTATGGAGTTTGTGATCTCATGGATCGTGAAGGGGTGTAACCTTCACCCTGTGAACGGTTTACAAGTTCCTAAAACCTGTTGGCGACTCTTTTTTTCTAGCTTCCTTCCTTTAGGACGTCACCATGCTTAAGTGTATGATCATAGTGGGGCTCAAGTGTAGGATGCTTGAAATATTCCCTACAGGCCACCTCCAGCAAATCCGCCTGCTATAGTGTAGACCGACTCCTCATTGGTGTCCGAACAACCAGCAGGTTGGGGATTTTTTTTTATGGATGCCCCGGATTCGTCTTAGAAGTCACTTTGGACTTCAAATAGGACTTCAACACTCCTTTGTTGGTCAGGCGGTAAGCGTTTGCTTGAGGCTATAACAGTTGTTACTGTCATGGCCGACATCCTCATGGTAATGGTAGTGTTTGTTTTTATTCCGATTTTTAGCAGAACCTTTCATTGGATTCGGCTTCTCTAAAGTCATCTGGTCCCTTATCTCCATGAAGATGGAGTAGTTGTCCTTGTTAAACTCGTACCTTGGGGCGTACGGTTTAAATTCTTTCTTCTTTTTCTGGGATGGCTGATTAGAGTCATCAACCGCCCAGATTTCTTTTTCCCTTTTGCTCTCTTCAGGCTTCTAAGTCGGCTGAGTAGGCCGACTCTCTTTCTTCTTATCAGACTTTTTAGGGTCCGACTGCTTATTGGAGGAGCAGAGTTCGGTCACCTGTATATAGCTTCCGCCTCCATCAGGGCTCCTTGGAGGGTAAAAATTTTCTTGCGAACGAGGTTGAACTTGAAGGTCGACCCATCCTTCAGACCCTTGAAGAAGTCTGTATAGGCTACCTCGTCAGACAGCCCTTGAATATAGATTCTCACCAGATTGAAGCGCCTGACGTAGGAGCGCAATCCTTCTCTATCTCCCTACTGCACATTACTCAGATTGAGGCTTGTTATCTTTGTAGGGATATTCATAGAGAAGTTCAAAGCAAACAAGAGCGCAGGCGTCTTGAAGCTATTTATGCATCCAGCCGGCAGGTTGCCGAACCACAATTGGGCTATGCCTTTCAGGGTACCTGGGAAGCAGCTAACCCATGTAGATACATGAGGTGGGTGTATGCCAGAAGGTGATCTTCTGGGTTGGTGGTACCATCATAGGTGCCCATTAACACATTCTTAACCTTGGCCGGCTGTTCGGCCTCGACTATCTCCCTGGAGAACGAAAAGGGTTATTCTCCAAGGTTTTGCAGCCGAAGCTGCTAGTCCATAGGCTGGAAATTGTATGCCGCCAGTCCTCCGAAGAAGGCAAGCTGAATGTAGGGCAGAGCAGGCGCCCTGTATAATGGCTGGGCCACATACTGTGCCGAATTAATTACATGGGGACTCGTGTGGACAGAGGGACCGCCTGACGGAGTTCCATGTACAGATTGTGAATTCCTCACTAAGGTATTCTTGAAGCTATCTGGGTAAGTCGACGTGGAAGCCGACTCAGACAGCTGCTGATTCTTCTTTTGCTCAATGTAAACCCGAGCATGAGAAAAGGTCTTTTTGCTGCCGTCTAGCTGCACGTACTAAATGGCCTTTCTCTTTACCGTTTCTAGGAAATGGATTTTAGAAAAATCAATCAGGGGTCGAGCCTTCTCCTTCGTAGCAGGGTGAGGGGTAGGTTGTCGATCCTTGACTGACGTAGCTTCCTCAGCTTGAGCTGGTTTTTTGGTCGACTACCCTTTTCTAGGAGCAGCCGTCTTTTTGGTTATCAAGTCCTTGATTTCACCCTTGAAACTTGTCATGAATTTCAGGAGCTCGTCTCGGGTGACTGGGGCTGATCCTGCCGCCTACATCTGATCAGACGACTGTCCAGGGGGCTTGCTTTTACCCGCTTGGTCAATGTTCCACTCCTGTCTGTCTCTAGGACGGATATGTTTAGAGATGAGTGACCCATTAGGGGCCACATAGGTTTCGAATTCACAGTCGTCGTCTGAGTCATGGTCCATATGGACCTCTCCATCAACCATAGGCCGGTTGGTTTCTGGAGGCGGTACAGGTTCTTGTGAAACCATCTTTGAGGTACTCTCCCCACAGACGACGCCTAATGTTTCGGGAGTTCTTGTGTCCCTTGGGAGAGTTACAACTCGAAGACTGGATCCAACGAAGCCGCCTCTACCTGCAAAACGACGGAGCTCCGGATGTTTGGAGATCCGCCTCTGATGGTTAAGTTAGTACGGGTTCGGAGTAAATATCTTCTCGGATTCCGAGATCAAGTGTTCTCTGTTTTCGAGAGTAATAAATGATGTAATGATTAGGACATGCCCCCATAAATGGGGGAATCTCCCTATTTATAGGGTCTTAGGAAAGTGTGCCCTACCCTAGGTTTTGATGACCTAGGGATTCAGGCTGCACCGTTTTGCAGCTACCTGGGGAATTGGGCCTTGAAGGCAGCCAATTCCTGAGGGTATATTTGCTTGACACGTGGCGGTCCTTGAAATGTCCATTTGGAGGCCTTCTTAGGTGACACGAGGCGAGCTCTCATTGTGCCATGTGTCGGGGTAGAAATTCCCAAATCACAAAGCCTCTTTTGATTTTTGCACGAAAATTAAGAAAGTTGTAAATTCTTTAAAACTAATGATTAAAAGTACATATGTGTATGTGGGGTTAGAGAGAGATAGAGAGAAAGAAAAAGTATTTGAGAATAATTGAAGAGATAGAGAGAGAAAGTATTGGGAATTAATGTTAAAAGTACAAAAAAGTAAAGGAATAAAGATGACAACTCATCAAAAAGAAGGTAATAATGTAAAAAAATATAATCTTTAAATACAAAGAGGCACTGTATTTTGGTTTACCCAAAAAGGAATTGAGGCTTTATATTAAGGGACGGAGGGAGTAGTAATTTTTTGAGCTTATCATATTCATGGAGTGATGAGTACCAAGTAGTAGTAAATTAGTAGTTGTAATTTAGATTTTTCAAGGGTTTTTTTATTTTATTTATTTTAAATTGTAGTTAAACAAGCAATCTGATTTTTTTTTTTTAAAACAAAATACTTTTCCGTAATTTAAAGATCGAAAATAGAGGAGAATTTTAAGATTAACAACATATAACTAACTAGTTTTTTGCCCGGTGCGATGCCCGGGTTGTTTATTAAATTTTAAAATAATTTTATAATCTATATGTCAAAATGTAAAATATATCATTTATACTAAATTAGTTAGGAATTGATGTGCTTTTCTGATGATTTTCCTAATAGGCATGTAATGACTAATAATAATGTTAGTGAAAATGTTCGATTTAATACATTAAAAAATAAAATAAAAAATTAGCAAATAATAAACTAAATAAAATAAATGTTCAAAACACATTGGATTGACCCGAACCCAAAACTTTGGGCAAGGGTTGAACATTTCTTGACTCGTAGCCTAAAGTGACCCAATCAAAGATGATATATGACCCAACCCTAATTGATAGGTCTCCATTTTATTAGATTGTGAAATATATAATTTTAACCGAGTATTATATATTATAAATGGATGTTTTACACTTTGAATTACTTCCTTCATTCCAAAAAATATTATGATATAAAAAATAAATTTATATAATAATTTTTGAGAATTATAATCTAATAATTTTTTTGAATAAAATTATAATTCAATTTTTTACATTTGAAATATTGGTATATTATCATTAATAAAACTCTAAACTAACAATTTTATCCTACAATTCTATCCAAATAGAATTCTAAAATAATTTTTTTATTTTATGAAGTCTATTTAAATCTATTCAACGTGGCGCGACACTTGGCGAAATGTTGGAATGCCAAGTGTTGCAATCTCATAACCTGGCTAATTGTTTAGCTTTATATATTAGTTATATGATGTTTTTTCAAATTTTATATGTGAACTTGAAATTAATTGCGGAAGCGAATATTTAATTTGCATACCCTTAAAACTAATAAAACAAAATTTGCGTCACTCATTAGGGGCCCAATTTATATGTTTGCCCTACGCCACCAAAATCTCAGAAACGGGCCTGCTTATGGGCCGAGTTTATGAGCCCTAATTCCTATAGGTTGTATTTATGTATGCATTTTATCGAATAGTTAGTGGGCATAAACCAAAGCATTAGAAGTACAATAAAAACAAGTTGTGTAGCTAACCTAACATTTAAAGCTAAACCAGATGATAATCAAAGTTAGTTTTTGAAGATGGTAATCAAATTTTTGCTCTTGTTTCTATAATTAGTAATTAATGGTGATGCAAATAATTTATAAATGACAATTTTTTAGAAGTAAAAATGGTGGGTGTCAATTTCGCTGGTAAAATATGGTAATGAAGAACAACATTGAGAGATTTTCGGCAACTTTACTGTGACATGGAGTATTATTTTCAATGCATTTAATTGAAGACACGTTTCCATCAATTGGGGTTGTAAAAATTATAGCTATGAATCTTGATATTCAGAGTGACGGAACTTCTACAATTGTAGTGTTTGAGCGAGGAAAATATATGGTGCTCATCTGATTTTTGTTTTGATTGTGGCAATTTGAAGTTTATTTCGGGTAAGTGGTTGTCGGATTTAGGGGTTTCGTGGATGGTCTGTTTTAGGGGTTTGGGGATGGCGGTGGCCAGATTAAGGGTAAGGGGTGGTGGCCATGGAAGGAGCATGAGGGAGACTTAAGCTTGAATAAGAGAGTTCATTGTTTAGTTCTTAATTTTGTATTATGATGTTGAGGAGTGTTTTATGTTTCTAATGATTGTACTTTTAACTTTACATGTACAAGTTAAGAGGTACACGCTATGCATGTATCATATAAAAAGTTAGAAGGAAAAAAAAAAGAAATTAACCATAAAATTAAAAAAAAAAAATTAATCAAGAGCAGTTTTATTTTTTATAGGGAGTAAGAACAGTTGAAGATATAAATTTATGTGAAAGAAATGGAGCTTTTATTATAGGGTGATAGGTAGTTATTTATTTATTTATTTAAATAATGGTTTATGTTTATGCGTAGCTATGATAGGATAGTTTTTATTATTATTATTATTATTATTATTATTATTATTTTTTATTTTTAAAGTTAATTTTTAATTGTATGGATAAATAAAGTAATTTTTAAAAAGTAGAAGAGTATTTTAGGAAAAGAAAAATTTATCGACGAAGAAGTTCTTTCTCTTTATATAGTACTATAGATATGAAAAGTAAATGACATGGAATAAGGTTCAATGAAAGAGTTGAGGGTGTCTAACCCTTTATTTTTTATTTATTTATTTATTTTTTTTGGGCAGTGGTGAAAATAAGACACAACTAAACTCACTATTTTTAGCCTACGGCTATTTTACGAGTTATATACTCTACTGGACCATTATTACTGAAGGATTTATGTCTTCGTCAAGAACAATAACTAGATGTATAAATGGATCAAATTATGGAGATAATTAAGTTCGTCCATTTGGGTCGTCGTTATATCGTAGCTAGAGGTAATAACGATATTTGGGCTGGTAAAATAGGCCAAAGCCCAATTGGACAGATCCTATAAGGTCACACAAAGAGTCTAGATTAAGCATTAGAGGACGGGGCCCATGATGGGCCTCATCCCCTAGGTAGCCAGCCATATGGAGAAGTATGGAGGGCTTTGGGCTTTCGTAACCTAGTATAATTATAATATAATTATAAATAAACTAGGTGCCTAGTTTTTTCCCCGAGAATAGTTTACTGTTAATTTGTGAAAACCATAATTAGCAAACACGAAACCAAGCCTTTCTCAAACTCCCTCTCTCTCACGGCTCTCTCTTCCCCTCTCGGCGCAGGTGGTGTGTCTCGTGGTGATGGTGGTTCGTGGGGTGGTCGGTTGTCCGCAAAGGTGGTGATAGTGGTTTTCCTCCTTCACTCAACCAATCTAGTATTGGTGGACGACTCATCATTCAAATCCCGTGAACTAATTAGAGGAGTCACGCTTGGGGTTTTATTCTCTCATTGATTTGCCGATCATATAGCTACATGGAGATCACGCTTCAAAGGTATAATTATGTGATTCTTGTGTGTTATGCATGTGATCCTGTTTTAGGTACGTATGAATATGAATCATGAAATTCCGCTTATAGTACCTAAAAATCCTACTGTGGTATCAGTTAGCCTCTTGCATGAACACGCTTGATTATATATAACAATACGATTATTTGAAGTCCATGTTCATAATTTTATAATCAATTAAGAGAGAGAGTTAATTTAATTTGGTTCAATTATTATATTAAATATGATTTAACTCTTGGAATTGATAAAATCTGATTTAATTATGCTAAAAATAGCCATGAAGAGGACCGAAATTTATCCCTAGAATTTTCGAAAATTTCAAACCCTAACCCTAATTTAGTAGAAAAATTCAAACATAATAATCATGAAAATTCAATTTTGTGTGCTTGTTTTGTTTGATTTCGTTTTAAATATGTTTCATATATAATTTTAATTAGATTGACTAATACATAAAAGAGTTTTGTGTATAATCATCAATTTAATTTTAAGAGTTAGAATTAAATTGGGATTAATTTTATGATGTACCTTATTTTAAAAATTGAATAGGGATTTAATTTTAAGTTTGGACTGATTTAATTTAATAAAAGTTATTTTAATTAAATTAAAAACAAAAAAAAATTTGAATTGATATAGAGGCAGCGGCCACGATGGTTGCCGCCGCCGCCGGTCCAAGAGGGAGGGGAAGGGGAGGGCAGGTGGTTCGGGGGTGGCTGGGCAGCAGCCGTGCAAGCGTTGCATGCTGCTGCCATGGCTGCTGGTGATGTTGCTCACTGCTGTCCTTGTTGCAGTGGCTGTGTAAAGCAGCCAGCCACCGTGACTATCTTCAGCTAGCCAACCACGATGGCCGGTGCGTGGCACATTTCTTTCAATAAAATATTTTTATTAAAAAAATATTTTAAGATAAAATCTAATTTTCAAAAGTGGATTAGTTTGTTATTATCCATATTTAAGTTGTTAAATTTGGTGATTATCCATGATTAAAGTGTTTAATTTTTGATAGGATTTGATAGGATATTCCGAGCATATTCCAAAAGGATGATAATTTATTTAAATAATGTGATTATCCCATAATTAGATCAGGATATAATTGATTTTAAAATTATTTAATTGACTAATAATAAGGATAGAATCTCCTAAATTAGTTAGGATAATCATGGGAAAATAAATATGATTTATCTTTCCATATTAAAGTATGATTTGTCTTTCCATATTAAAATACGATTTGATTCTATCTCATGCCTAAGTTAAAATATATGATATTTTGTAATTGGTCATGAATAATATATGATATTATCTAATTATGAATTAAAATATGAGATATTTTAGGAAATGCATTGCCTTAAGTATGAACATTCGATGTTGTAGTTTAGACTAGCATGTTGAGTGATTTTTTATATGACACTTTTACATAATATATGATATTATGCTGCTATATAGACTAGTATGGCCCATATATTCTAATACGATCTGCGCATCAAGAAGTATTTTTTGTAATCTAAATACGGTCTGGTTACCATTTAGTAATTTTTATTTAAAGTAAATAGATTAGTAATTTAAATAGTTTAGTCCAAAGAAGCACATGAAGTAAAGGCCCGCAGATCCATGAAGGTTCAAGTGGCAGCTTTTCAATTCTAGTTTTCTTATGACTAAGGGACTGCTTTTTTTTTTTATGCATTAGTAGATTATGCATGTTATATTTTATTTATGTTGATTGATGATGAGCTAGAGTTCACTAAATAATCACAACATAATAAATCTAAGTCTCGATAATATTGAGATTGCTTTCCTAATTAGATACTCAACAGCCCTTCGATCATGGGTGATGGGTTTTCCTCCGTAGGGTGTCACTTGTTATCTTAGGTAATTTGGGGTAGATCACGTTCTACACATTTAGTTGGTATACCTAAAGCGTTTAGTACCTTGAAGCAAAAAGTAATAATTAAACAGGTGATGGTTAATTATTCAACCAAGAGTTACAAGAGTTGTAATCAATAAAAATCTTACTCACCTTGAAAATGTAATGCTTGATGGTAGAGCCTCAGTCCGGTCAACTATTACACAAATAAAGGATCTTGGAATCACTTAATTTAATTGGGATCATTTAAATATTGAATAAAGTGTTTTAAAATAACCTATTTAATTCGTTTATGGTACTTCAAATATTAAATAAACATAATTATTAAACTTTGTCTTATTCTATCATAGATAGGTAGCCGTAATAACAATACTATACCACCAAAAATGAAAACAAGGCTTAATTTTCACACCTTCAACTATTAGGAGAGCAAACTTAGAAGTGTTCTAAGAAATGAAAAGCTCGAATTTCGTTTAGACTTACCAATCGAGAGCAGTTTTAGTTCAGGTATGATTCCTGAGAAATATGTGAGAAATGTTTCAGAATCTAAAAGAGTTGTGCATGTCATATTATATTTTATTCAAGAGGATTGGGCTAAAATATTTATGGACTATGAACCTTATCTCCTATTCAAGTGCTTACGTGATGTTTGCAATAGAATAACAAAGTCCCATGGTGATGGGAAATTGGATAAAGACGTTGAGGAAATCATTAACATGGTTCCCAGAAACGACGACTCTTGGACCGGATATATTAGGCATTAAACTTTCAAGATTACTTGTGAAATTATTACCAGAAAGCTTATGCTAGGATAGTCTGTACAAATTCATGTGCATATGATGGTTTAACTATTCTACTACATGAGTATGTTAGGGAAACCATTCCAGGATCATGAGGTTCATGATATAATTCTACATTCACTGCATGATGGTTTTGACCTTGAGAAACTATCACATGATGATGATGATTCATCAATCAAGTTGATTAATTTACTTAAAAATCATGCAGAGAATTACCTGAAAGGAGAATGAGCCAGTGTTTAAACAAGGATGTCCCCGCTATGATGAAGTGTGACATAAGAGTTATTTAATATGCTTATTATAAATATTTAACTTTCACTTAGGTATGTGATACCAAGTTGCAGTGCTAACATTATTCAAGTTGCGCAGAAACTGCAAAGAAGTGAGGCTAGCATGGAAATGGAGCTTGAAGGTGCACTAGAAGCGTTCGAGATACCAAGAAAAGCTCCATAAGTTTTATTTCAGAATTTTATCATGATTTAAACAATTTCCGATTTTAAAGAGACTGCATTTCAGTCTTGGTTGAATACTGAATTGGTTTTACTTGGCATGGACAAGTGTTGACCCATGACCAAGGTAATAAATTGTTTTCATTTATGCTATCTATGTGTTAATTTTATTTTATGACATTGATATAAGTAGATCACAAAAGCAAAATTAGATGATTAAAAACAAACTTACTTGTTATAACATAGTGAGGTTGGGTCACATAAACCAATTGCGTATCCAAAGATTTTAAATGGATGGACTCTTATTCTTATTAGATTATGAATCACTTGAGAATTGTGAGTCATGCTAGTAAGGTAAGATAACCAAGTCACCTTTTAGTTGAATGGGTGAAAGAGCTAAAATGACTTTTTAGAACTCATACATACGATGCGTGTGGACAAATAAGTTCAAAGCTAGCAATGGATTTAACTATTTCATTGCTTTTACTAACAATTTAAGTAAATATGTCCATAATTACTTAATGAAGTAAATCTTGGAATCATTGATATTTTCAAGGAATTCCATAATGAAATACAAAATCAGTTTGAGATAAACAATTAAACACTACGATATGATTGTTGTGATAAGTATTTAACTGAAATATAACAATCATCTAATCCAGGAAAACAACAATTAAAAATGTGTTAGAAGGCAGGAATCAACTTTGCTTGCCATGGTTCGACCCAACATTAGCTTTAATGATTTACGAATATTGTTTTGAGGATATGCATTAAATAAACAATTTGCGAACATACTAAATAGAATCTCAACCAAAACAATTGAAAAGACGTCAGAAGAGTTATGGATTGGAAACATTCCAAAGTTGTCTTTTCTAAACAAGAATAAGGATTATGAAATCTATGTAAAATGTTTACAAAGATGACATAATAAACCCTAAATCAAATGAATGTTTCTTTGTGGTTTTCCCATGGAAACTAATAGGTATTATTCCTCCAATCGCGCGGATAACAAAATGTTTGTTGCTCGAGATAGTGTCTTTATAGAAAGGAATCTCTTTCTAAAGCTAAGTGGAAGTAAAGTTAGATATCGAAGTGATCAAGACGAGCAACAAATGGATGTGGATAACACCACATCAGAGACGAGGGCACATGAAGTCAGCTAATTTGATAAATAATGTGTCGAAGCAAGCTAATTCAACTAGCGAGGCTTCTATCAACCCACTTGAATGAAAAGCTTCAAAGAGTTGAAGAGATTAATTCTATTGTTGCTCATACCTATCGTAGGTTACTCGGGACAAAAACAAACAGTTTGTTGAAATTCAGATAAAAAGGTGGATTCCAAAATTTTCTTATTGGAATGGTTGGAACCCACAGCCTACAAGCAAGAATTGGTAAGCACCAACTCAAGAAATGGCTTAAGGCCATGAAATCAAGAATGGAATCCATGTCTAAAAAGATGTGTTAGTCCTTGATAGACTTACAAATGGGGTCAAACCTATTAGCTGCATAAGTCTATCCAGATTCTTTTAGTGATTGCTGAAAATTTTTTATTACAAAATTTGGTAGTTGGACTTCAAAACCATCTTCTTGAAATGTTCATGATGGAGGATGTGTACGTTACACAACCTTAGGGTTTTCAAGATCCAGAATTTCCTAGAAAGTTTTGCAAACTTCAGAAATCCATTTATGGATTGAAGCAAGTATCAGGGAGTTGGAACATTCGTTACGACTAGGCAATCAAACAGTTTGATTTCCTAGAAGAACGAAAAGAATCTTGTAGATACAAGAAGTTTAGTGGGAGCAATCTGATTTCTTAGTCTTGTATGTAGATGACATACAACTCATAGGGAACGACACACTAGTGCTTGCGTAAGTCAAGTAATGGTTAAAGAGTTGTTTCTATATGAAAGACTTAGGAGGTGTTTAGTATATATTGGGAATGGAGATCAATGAAATGAACCTTGAAGAATGATTGGACTTAATCAAGAGACTTATGTTGACAAGATTCTTGACAGGTTCAAGATGCAAGACTCTAAAAGAGGATCTTTTCCCATGTCTCATGGTATTATGCTCGGTAAAAACTCAGTGCCTTTAAAAGCCAGTAGAGTTAATTCGTATGGATAATGAACCTGATTCCTATAGGGTCCATTATATGTTCCATGATATGTATAAAGCCGGATGTTAAATGTGACTTGATCATCATATGTAGCAGGTTTTAACCAAATTCAGGATAAGCATACTGAAAGCTGCTAAGAACAATTCCTTGCATACTTAAGAAGGACTAAAGGAATGTTTCTAGTTTATGGTGGCAAAAATGAATTAGTTGTCAAAAGGTTGTACACATGAAAGTTTACAAATAGAAAAATATAACTTTAGATGTTGATCTAGATACATTTTATGTCTGAATGGAGAAACAGTGAGCTTGAAGAGTTCAAAGTAGAGCACTGATTCAGACTTAATGCCAAAATAAGAGTATTTGGCTGCAGTAGAAGCAATTAAGGATGAGGTTTGGATCAAATTGTCACGTGACTAAAAGGTGCCTTTGCCAAATCAAAGGAGCCAGGGTCACATCACAAATTCAAACAAATAGATATGAGATATCACCTCGTTCAAGAGAAAATTGACTAGTGAGATGTCAAGATTTGCAAAGTTTCATTATGAGTGAGAATATAACTTATTTACTTATTAAAACCCTTCTATAGATTAAGGCACGAGAGTCATACTAAAGTCTTGGATTGAAGCAAGTTATGTAATTTAAGTTGTATATGTTTTGAGAAAACATATTACATAAGTAATACATCAACTTGCAAAATTATGTTTAATAAGAAATTTATTATTTCTCTTATTTAATTATGGTTTTTAAAATTAAATAAAATGTCCAAAATAATTATTAATTGATGGGTTCATCAAGTTGATGACTTGGTGAATGAAACCCCATAGGTGAACTAAATTCATCAATTATTTATGTTCCTAGTTTAAAATCTTTAAAGTGGACATAAATGATTTCAATAAATGGACTAGCATGTAAGATTGATTGGATAGTGCAGTTTCATAGGCTATAAAGGCATAAAGATGCTTGGTCAATCACATGGGTATGCTTGAATGATGCATAAATAGGGGTGAAAGTAACCGGACCGAATTAACAATTCGGATTGGATTTTTTAACAATTCGGTTTGGATCAGTTTAGGATTTTAAAAAAGTTTAGATTGCGGATCAGTTTCAGTTTTAAGCTTCAAAAAACAGAAAATTGAAATTTGAAATCGAAATTTTAAAAAGCCCAATTTTCAGCCCATTTTCCCCTTCATATATAAACCTCTAAATAAAAACCCTATTCATTTTCTCTTCCTTATTCTTTCACTCTCAGCCTCTCACTACAGCAACCCTGCATCTAATCCAGATTACTTCCCACTTTCTCAGTCACCGATAACCGGCTCCATCGCTCCACCGTGATTCTCTTTCTCAGTCTCCTACGATCCACCACTCCTCTACTCCCTTTCTCATTCTGTTTCTCTTGAAGTAAGACTTTGCATATTTTTTTTTCATTTAAAATTTAGAGACTGACGATGGTGTAGCCTCAGCCTCTTGCTAAGTGAAAGATTTATGGAAATGGTTTAAGAAATTTCAAAAGGGAAACGATTGTATGCAAATATGTTTGGGAATTGACTTCAATTATCACGCTGATATCAATAAATCAGCCACATTCAATTGTTGCTTAAATATGCTTTAATAACGTTAATGTGATTCATAATTTGGTAATTGCTTTTTTTTTATTGAATTAATTTGGTTATAATTTAGTTTTGCTTGAATTTTGAATAATTATTATGGCTTTACTTTCCCCAAAACAACATACCTAACGAAATTCGGTTTAGTTTGGATTTAAATTCCAAAACCGAATTAATTCAGTTTGGATTGGACTGGACTGAATCCAAATTCGGTTTGGATTTGGTTTCAAAAATCCAAAATTGAATTAATTCGGTTTGGTGTAAAATCCAAACCGCAAACTATAAGGAAGGTGTGCCCATCGTAGGGGATCCTTCTCCTTAAATGCCAATGGCCCTTTAAAAGCCTAGGACTTTACACTTGTTAGGGTGTATTAGGATTTGAATTCCTGACTGTTTGGGGGACCTTGAATTAGAATTGATTCTATCATTACGCTCTTTTTTTTGTAAGAAACAAGTAGGAGTCGTTAATGAGTTTTAGGAAAACTTATAAACCTTGTTCATGCCTTTCTCCCAAGTAGAGTTCAAGGGATATTTAGCACGAATCGTAAGTTTACCCATGCCTAAATTGGTCTACGTGTACCAGAAATGAGTTCGGGAGCGAGGATACTAAAATAACGTTCCCTTTAGGGGGGAATCGCTATCCTAGCCTTAGTTAGCCTCTACTAGCTCTTTCTTTTTCACAATTTCATCACCAAACAATATATGCCACGCGATACCTAAAAACTAACTTAGTTGATTTAATTTACAAGCATCAATTACGTAGGAATTACATTACAAAGATCGTTATTCTTATTTAATCAATATTCGTGAAAATAACAATAAATAAACAAGATTCGCCTTGACTTAGGTGATCAATCAACAATTAATTATTTAATTCTATTCTTTATTTAACAAAAGATACTATATGTAATTAATTAATTAAAAGTTTGTTTAAAGTGATCAAACAACACTAATTAATTAATTAAAAGTTATTTAAACAAGAAAACAAAGGTGATTGATCTAAGTGCTCGGGAATTTACCACTTCTCCTCGCTAGATCATCGTTTAGAACACTTATGGACTCCTTCTTGTTCGGGTGCCTCCATCGTAGTAACAAGTATTGAGGGGGTGAGTGTTTAGGACAAGAGGGTTAAGAGTACACAAGTTCACAAAGTTTCTGCCAGAGTTTTAGGTTAATTCATGTCTCTTTCAGCCTCGTATTAAGCCTCTATTTATAGGGAGTGGATGCATTTAGGGTTTCGAGTAATCTGCCGCGCATCAGAATGGGTTGCTCGCGACAGCCTAGCGCAAATGATTTAGATGCGCTGCTCACGGCAGCGCAACTAGATGTCTTGCGCGCGGTATTATGGTAAGATTCGATTTTATATTTTTATGAAATTTTAAATCTTTCGCAAGCGCATCACTAGACGTTGTGCTGGGTGTCACGCACAACCATGGGAGTTGCACGTGCCAGACCACCACGACTCATTGAGATGCACGCGGATTTTTTTGCGGCAGCATTGGTTTTTAACCTAGGCGCCTCTAAATTCGTCATAATTAGGTTTTAACCTCGGGCTTAAGCCTAATTATGATCGAGCTTAGTGAGATTAGACATTAACTCATTTTATTTTGGGTTAGGCTAGTCATTTTGCATTCTTGTGACTTAATCAGTTGTGCATTTGATACAACACAAAGATGGTTTATTTATCGTCATGGCACTTCCTGTCAGGGCAGGAGGCCAAAAGTAGATGTCTACATAAACCGAACTTTCACCCTATGCATAAACTAATTATTGACCTACTTTAAAGTTCAAGTATAAAGCTTCTGGATATAATAGTGGATTCCTTTGAAATGAGTGGAACACTGATTTCATTCAATAATTGATTTAACTGTGGTTGATCCAAACGACTTTTTGTAAATGGCGATTGTAAAAGGTGTTTCTTGGTTACTTCAATATTTGAGTAGGAGCTTTGGTTTCCACAAGATTAGATTGAGTCTACATATTCAATTAGGGAATGTGTCATAGCCGCTTGAAGAAGGATAATTCAGAAAATACGTGGTCGCGTTCAAATGTATTACTCAATAATCATTTGGTTTAATTTTGTGATTCTAACTCTGATTTCAAGAAATGATTTGTAGATTAATATGATCTCGACATGGGATGCAATCATATTATCAAATCGAGACATATTGACTTAAGGAATTTGAATATTGCACACTTGTATCAGACAAGAGGGAGATTGAAGGATTTATGTCTTCATCAAGTGCAATTACTAAATATATAAATGGATCAAATTATGGAGATAATTAAGTTCGTCTATTTGGGTCACCGTTATATCATAGCTAGAGGTACTAACGATATTTGGGCTAGTAAAACAGGCCAAAGCCCAATTGGACGGATCCTATAAGGTCACACAAATGGTCTAGATTGAGCATAAGAGGACGAGGCCCATGATAAGCCTCATCCCCTAGGTGGCTGGCCATATGTTGGAGTATGGAGGGCTTTGGGCTTCAAAACCTAGTCTAATTATAATAAGATTATAAATAGACTAGGTGCCTAGGCTTTTCCTTGAGAACAGTTTACTGCTAATTTGTGAAAACCCTAATTAGCAAACACGAAACAAAGCCTCTCTCAAACTCCCTCTATCTCACAGCTCTCTCCCCCCCTCTCGGCGCCAGTGGTGTTTCTTGTGGTGGTGGTGGTGTGGTGGTCAGTTGTCCGCAAAGGTGGTGATCGTGGTTTTCCTCCTTCACTCAACCAATCTACTATTGTTGATGGCTCATTCGAATCCTGTGGACTAAGTAGAGGAGTCACACTTAAGGCTATATGCTTTCCCTGATTTGCCGATCGAATAGCTACGTGGGGATCACGCTTCAATCTGCATGTGATCCTGTTTTAGGTGCGTATGAATATGATTCATGAAATTCCGCTTATAGTATTTAAAAATCCTACAATTACAACTAGCATAATTAACATAATAAGAATTACAAATCTTAGGAAAACTAGAATAATTAAAAAAAATTCTTACTTGGACGGGTGGATCAGAGCATTTTAACGAGTAGAAAACTGAATCTTTTCTCTTTTGTATGATACCTGCAAACAAAGTTAGGGTGTGTATAAAACTTGGAGAAGCTACTTCCTATAGCTACTTGTTTCCATGGAGGATTCTTTGCTCGTGGATGAGCCTCCTTCTTCCTTGCTTTTGATTCATGGGTTTTCTTACAACTTTTCTCAAGATTTGTGCCGAAAAGAAGGGATCACTATAGGACTCGAACCTGCATAGAACGTCATCTTGTTGATGTGCATCTTTTCTTAAAGCTTCATTTGTTTCCATTACTCCCTCCTTGTGCTTGGGTAGAAAGTCACTCCTTTGATCAAGATCCTCCTTAGTCTACTCTCCTATGTTTATCAGTGATGACAGGCGCCATTTTGAACGCGGGAAAATTAGGTCATTGAATAACCTCCTCACGGCCGAACAAAATTTATTATAATCCTAAACTAACCCCTAACAAGTCTAGTGGTAAGTTCGGAGTCGAACCACAAGGAACGGTAATGTTAGATTGTTCTCAATCTAATGCTTAAGCTACGCCGAAGTCGGTTTATGGATAGTGGATACTACACCTACATTAACACACACATATAAAGAACAAAATATTATAAAGTCTACTAGGGGCAAAGATCCACTTTGAACAATTAACAAGTTAATGAGAATCCAATTGATAATCAATCATGCAAAGAAAGAATTAAAATGGGAATTAATTACACTCAAGAGAAATCTCTCAAATTCCTAGCCTAGATCCCTCATTGACTAGGTGCATAGAAGAAATTTACCCAAAATGCAATCAAATATATCAATTCTAATTTACAATCCTTGCCAAACTAGAACTAATATGCAATTAAGTTTACTATCATGGGAGATCAATCCAATCTAAAACAAACAACATGCCATCATCAATTCAATCAATTTAATCACACAATTATCATCAAATTTATCTCAAATAACTCAATTAACCATTACAAAGCTTCACTCAACACCTAGTAGTAGGAAATCTACTCAAACATGATTAACAAAGCAATTAAAGAAAGCATAAAGAGAAAAGAGAGTAAGAATGCTCATTGATATAAGATGGAGATCTTCAAATCGTCAAATTCCTCCTTTGATTATCCAAAATCCATGAAAACCATTGTGTTTCTCACTTTCTCTCTCCACAATTTGAGAGTTTCTCTCTCAAAAAACCTAAAACTAATCTAAAAACTACTGAAAAAATGAATTCCTCTCTCTTAAATGAGAAAAAAATCTATTTATACTCCTTACTAAATTGCCTAGGAAGCTCCGCAAAAAGTCGAGCATCACGTATAGGAGTGGGCACTCCAAAGGTTGTGCACGGGCGCTCATAGCTGTAGCAATAAGAGGCAGAATCATTCCAGAAAGTTTGGAGCAGGCGGTCCTCTTAGATTGCACGCCCGCTCCTACGCGCTAGACAAAACTGTTCAGTTTCAAACAAACATAACTCCCTCGTTTTACATTGGAATTGAGCGTATGACCTGTTGTTGGAAAGCTCTTGAGATATGCTTTCATATCCAATTAGAATCACTCCAAAATATTTTGTAGATCAAAAGATATAGGCATTTGAAGTTCAATCTTTGCAAATCAAGTGCACATTTCTTCATTACTTGTTCTTTTATGTATTATATTTCTTCAATCTTAAACAATGAACTTATCCAAGTGTTCCTAAACATAAGAACAAATTAATAAAGTTTAATCTAATATAATAAGCAACCAAAATATACAAGAAAAGCTTAAATTAAGCAATAACGACATTTCACATGCAAACATGACAAATGTAATAAAACGTTATTAAATCCAAGTAATAAGACATCAAAACTATAAAAAACTAACTAGAAAATCCTAAAAAAAATAGTGACATATTTGGCACTTATCACCTCTTCATTCAGTGGCTCTTTGTCAATACTTGATGCAGATGGCAAAGGACTTTTACTCTATTTTCCTCCTTCCTTAGAGTTACCCCTTTCCTTAGAAGCCATTCAAACAACCATAAAAGATATTTGCCTTGAATTAAATCAAAGGGAAGTTTTCCCTTAGTTTAATAATAAATAGTCCTTTTTTACATTGAAAGAGTGGAACTCGGCCTTCTACGGTTAACAAATCGATAATTAGGCTCCGCTTGATTAACATTTTTAGAGGACTCAGCAAACTCGCCCAAGCTAAACCTTTGCTTTTTCCTAAGCAAAGCAATGAATAAATAAATCAATATTTCACCCCAAATATAATTTTAAACAATAAATACGATCAAGGTAAACCGACAAACATGTATCAAAGTTAATCAATCATATCCATTCAATTACCAATATTCCCTAATAATAGTCAAATAGAGTAAACCACAAGAGCATATAGAATTCAAGACTTGTGCTCACACACTCTTTTCTCATTTATGTGGCGAATGAAAAATGTACTCGATCGCTCTCCAACCCACCCCTTTTAATGTGAACGATGCCCTCCCAACTCACAACTCTCGTGTGTTTACAAAGACAAGCACTCGATCTAAGCTAGTAGTCGACTCGGAATATGTCAAATCATTTTTCGCATTGATAAACAACTAATTTCATATTCATACAACTCTATGAACAAAGGTCATCTTTAAAGCTTGTAATGTAAGGCATAAGTAAAGGGTGGGAAATATTTGGGAAAATGTGAGAATAAAGCCATGTTTTAGGGAGCCAAATCCTAATAAAACCAAGGTCAAAAAGATATATAATGATCACATCATCTCCAACACAACTCAACTCAACTCTACAAAAATTCACCAAACAACCAATTCAATATTTCACAATTTTTACAACACTTACAATAGATCACTAATAAAAATATGACAATGTAGAATTAGAGTGAATCAAATAAACTATAGAATTTTTTTTTTAACTTGATTTTTTTTTTTCTTTAGATTTTTTTTTCTTTTTCTTTCTTTTGAGCAACCTTCAATTAGAAAAACTGAACATTGAACAATTTATTTTCTTTTGCTCTTTTTTTTTCTTTTTTATTCAATCACAGAAATTTTCAACTTTGAATATGAAATTCCAAAATTTTCCAATCATAATATCATAAGAACAACAACTCCTTATATCAACCTACATTGTGAAAATTATGTGCACACTACAAATCCCTTACCTCACTAACTATTAGCTCCCCCAAGCCAAGGTTGGGACTACTAACCAATGGGGCTTAAATAGGCTTATAATGTGGCTATATAAACAATAAAGGGCACAATCAACAACATGGGTAGCACCAAGGGAACAATTATATCTAAAATCATCTAAAGGCTACCTAAAAGAACAAAGGCCTACGTCCTCCTCATTATGCATAATAGTGAATTGTACAGACATTACTCAAAGTTAAAGACCAATACTCAACTTTATTGACATTCTAGGAACTAAAACACATTCCTTACCAAATCAACTAGTCAAGCACTATATTCACAAGTATTTAGGAAAAATTGACGCATGTTAAGGTTCCAAGGCAATCAAATATCAAATCATTAGGGGTATCCATTATTCAGATAAAAACCGAAATCCAATCCAAACCAAATTATTAATTCGAATTGGATCGGTCGCAAACTTTAAATCGGATCTGGTCGGATTGAAATATTTCGAAAATTTAGATTTTAGGATCGGAGCGGATTGACCTTACTTGGATCCAAAAAAACCGAATTAACCAAAATCAAAAACCGTGCTTTTACAAATAAGGATACTTTATATTATTCATATAAAATTATGTTGATGATTAAATTAATATAAATTATGTAAAATTATGTTTTTAATTTTTGTATTAATCATGTACAACCATGTATTTAAGATTAAGCTTTTTATAATTGCATTTTTATTTTTATAATCACTTTAGTCCCTAAAAATTTACAATGTATTTTAATTCGGATTTTTGAATTAGATCCAAATAAATTGAATTTTAATTTGGATTGGATCAGATTGGATTTAAAAATCAAAAACCAAATTTTATTTCGGATTGGATTGGATTTGGCTTAAATCCAAACCGAAAACCAAATAGACACCCCTTTAAATCCTGATTAACTAATCCACAATATTTATCATCAATATGATAGGAATGGTGTCTTTCGAACAAGTGTATTATTTCGATAGAGGGTTCGGAATTATTAGAAAGCTAATTATTCAGTGAGGTCAAGTGATCGGAATGCCAAGGTGAATGCCGCTTCCGATCAGTAATATTAATGTATAATTAATATTACAACTTAATCTTGACTGAACCCTTCGGGTCACACCTAAGCAACAAACGGACCGACACGACTAATTAATTCGGAAGGAATTAATGAGTCGCTCGAGTATTGTGAACAAAGATGTCAGATTTCGAGCTTAGAGCATCGGAACCGAATCTTAAAAGTCGAGCCAAAATTTAGGAATTGGCGAGACGGGAAAATGCTTCAAGTAACAAGTAAAAACCCTAGCCGCGCGAAAGGCTAGGGAAGCGTGCCAAATAGAAGTGCGCTACATGGCAGTGCCATGTGGCAGCACACGTGGCAGCCACCATGGTAGCAACGCGCCAAGGTGGCGGCGTGCCACGTTGGCAGCCACCAAGTGGCAACGCGCCACGCTGCAGCGAGCCATGTTGGCAATGCCATTTGACAACGGGCCGCAGGCCCGGGTGGCGGGTCATGGACGCGGGCCAAAAGGTGGCGGGTCATGGACGCGGGCCAAAAGGTGGCGGCCCAATCGAACCCAACTTGGGGCTCAAGGTTGGGTGCCGCATGGTTAGCTAACAATACATGTGAGTTTCCTTGGGGAGCAAGTGAGGAAGTAGTCCTCACCTAACCATGTGACACTTGTTACTTTGTTAGTCCTTGGTTTATTTAACTAAGGATTGAATTCAACATTCTTTCTATGTGGGATCTTTTTGTGAAAAAAGTCCCACATTGAAAGATGAGTGGAATTCACAAGGAAGCACTCCTTATAAATAGCCAAGGCATACCTTGGGATTGTTCACTTGAGTAAGGTGTTAGAAAAGGCATCTCCATTGAGAAAACCTTTAAACACATATAATTACTCCAGTTTACGTCGGGCTTAGCTTACCTCTAAGCATTGGACCTTATCCGGATCTTGTTGTGGGTGGACTTCCGTTGGAGGTATTCGTGTGAGAGAAGTTAAAAGCTTTCCGAAGTAAGAGCTCTTGTAGTGAGCGAAGCACACTTCAAAGGTATTAATCTTTCCTTAATTCTTGTTGTTTAAATTAATTATGTCTTGTGATTGTATTAATTGTGAGTGTGGTCTTGGCTCGGGTTTTCTTCTGCGGTGAGTTGGACTCATCGAAACCCAACAGCGGTATCGGAGCCTTGCTCATTTATTTTTATAATCATAATTTTCAAGTTGTTTTTATGGCTTAATTTTTCTGGTTTTAAGTTACTAAGTTTAGTAGCTTGGATTTATTATTTTTAAGCCCGTATTAGAGTTGTCTTCAGCCCAGAACCTAGATTTTTGCCCAAAAATAGTGAATTTTAGGTGGAAAACATGTTCTAGAAATGATTTTACCCTTTTAGAACTGTGTTTTTGGCCAAAATCCAACCAGAAATGCCTTTTCGAGGGATTTTTCTTTTTGACGAAAATTTTTAAGTCTTTCTAACCTTGAATCTTAATGGCATATTTATGGTGGTTATGTATTTGGTTCTTTCCTTAATTTTTCTGCAATTTTAAACCTCTTTAAGCATGGTTACTTTGTAGTAATTGGTTCTTGAAAGATTGGTTCATATTTTCACATAATTGCAAATCCATTGCATTAAGTGTGAAAAACTTGTTCTTTGATGCTTCTAAGTACTAAAGATTTAATCTTTAATTGTTTTAAGTGATTGAAACTTTGAGTTACTAAATTCCATGATTTTTTGGTTGAATTTTTGATTTAATCATGTATTGAGTTGATTGGAATCATAAAGTTTGAATCTTGTGACAGAAATTTCATTTATCTTCATATTGGAAGATATAATTTTTCAAAGATTCACAAGTTAAAGTTGGAATCTTTATTTGAATATTTGTGTTCATAATTCCAACCCCCCTTGATTTTGTCAAAATCTAATGATTAATTTAAATTAATTAAATTAATAGTGAGTTATTACCCTTATTCATTTTATTGCACCAATTTAAACCAATTTTATTAAAGAATGGTACTTGGAAATAATTTTGGTTATGTGCACCTTGATAAAGTTTTTAATTTAAGTTGGACTTGTATTAATTTTTCATTTTGGCTCATTTTATTAATTCTAAAATTAATTTGGAGTTAATTATTCAGTCACACAAAATTGGGGTTAAAAACCCGGGGATATTACACGGGAATCGAGGGCAAAGCATCCCTTGGCGAGCTGGGCTACATAGCAACCAACATGTGGCTGCCAAGGGGCTGCCTCGAGGAGGTGCGGCCCTATGCGTGGCTCGGCTATTGTGGTGTTGGGCATGTTATATATGTATGTATGCATGTTGGTGCTTGATGGGGGTTAGTGTGCGTGAACATTGCTTGCGAAGCAATATGGTGCAATGAGCACTCCAAATCTTGGTGCTAGGCACTTAGACATTTTGGATTATGCATTTTTTGTGTTTTTTTTGTCGTTTTAATTATTTTAATTAAATTTTGAGGCTTGGCCACGGTTTTGAGCGGCATTGGCAAAATTTAATTTTGGCAAAATTTTGGGTTTACCGACTTAATTAAATTAATTGGATTAATTAATATGGATGCGGAATTTAGTGGGAGCTTCAATATTAATTGCGCTAAATTACATAATCGCTTAAACAACTTTGACTAGTTTTAATTAGGCGTGTTCATTAGATTAACGACCTAAATTAGTTACTAGTTTTCGCGTGTTTGTGCATTGTTACTTGTTTATTGTTGTTAAATGCATGGGCCATTCACAAATAGTGAATGGATGAATGGAATGTATATTCTCCCGTAGGTTTTATAAAAATGGCAACTAGTAGGGCCCGATTAGGATAGAAAATACGGACTGCGATCCGTGATGTATTTTTGTAAAATCTAAATACGGTCTGCGAATCGTTGAGTATTTTTGTACCTTAATATTTAGATTATTCCTAATCGTAGATACTAGTATTTGCATAATTGTGGTCATGTCTTGAAGACGGAGGTTCTTGGAAGACGAGGCCATGAAGTTGCAAAAGCCATCCCTTGAAGACTTGAAGACTCAAGGGGTCATTCTAGTTGCCAAATGCATCTTTATTTATGTTTTCGATATATATATATTTATGATTATATATATTTATGATTATATATATGTGTGATTAATATGTTAGATGCATGTTTAGGATTTCGAATGTTGGGATGATTAATTAAGTTCACTTAAATCAACCAATATAGAAACCCGAAGTCCCTAAAATATTGAGTGAAATTGCCATTCCAAAACAACACTTATCGACCTATTGAGAGTAGTGATGGGCTACGCCAAAGCGAGGCATTACTATTACTCCCTAGGATACTTAAGGTATGATGATGGGTTTGCCAAAGAAAGACATCGCATACATGTTGGTTTTGGTTATACTCAACGATATGAGTGATGGAGTCCTAACATGTCGTGGCAAAGTGGATAAGTTATTGAGAGAGAATTAGATGCGATGATTTATCCAACCAAGAGTGGCTTGGAGCCATTAGCAAAGATTTGCTTAACTTAAAAGATTGAGTGTTAAGACAAGCCAAAGCATGCTTAACAACTCATTATTTCTTTGGATCTTGGAATCGCCTTATTCTCGCCAAATGGGGACAAATTTAATGCGTGGATAAGAAGCTTAATAAGATTGAAAATTTGCATGAATGCTTTTAAATTTCAAACTTATTATGTTGATAAATGGTTATACTTTGCACTTATATTTTTAGAATTCCAAATCAAACTTTATTGTTTTCCGTGATTGGTAGAGGAAATCTTTGAGAATATTTCTCAAAGAAATGAAAGGCATTTCTAAAATAAAATTCTCATAAATGACTTTTGTAAGTCCGAAAGGACGGTTGGACATCATGTATTCAAAATACTAGGTAGTTTTGATAAACATGAAGTATTGAGTTGGAAACTCAAAATTCTCAATGATTGACAACCAACATATCTTTTCGCTTTATACGCTAGTGAGTACAACTCATTGATGTATTAATTCAAGTACGAATTAAAGGAAAAGAGGGAACTTTGTTATACGGCGCACTAGATGCTTAGTCATGCCTAACAAAGTATAAAATTCAAAGACTCTTAAAGAAATGATTCTGAAAGATTATGAGATAATGTATGATAAGACTTATAGGAAACGAGGAACAAAGAAAAGGAATTAGATTCCTTTTCTACTAAAGATTTTATGTTAACTTACCAAGTCATTATCTTCACAAGTATCAGATACTGCTTGAGTGTTACACTTTGAAAGTGACCTCAAACTATTGAAGATAAGCTAAGTTATTGACTTACAAGCTTAAAATGAATCAAGAAGAGCTACATCAGTTGTAAGGTCGTATGCTTTGTTTAAAGACCTTTTAAGCTAAGGCTGGAACAAATAAATGGTTATTGTGTTCCATAATCAGCAACAATCCGTTGACACACGGAAAGACTCACATTCAAAGTAAAGAACAATAGTTGCAAATTTATTTGAATGGCATGGTTGTCTAAACCATGAGTCAAGAATGCTTGATTATAAACAAACATTTCCCTAACATGAAAACTCACAAATTTCAAATCATAGGCATGATTTGTGTTCCGAACATCTTTAGCAATATCACATAAACAAGAACGTACTCAAGGCTATATAGGCTCTTGACAGTTAATCGATTCGGAATCGTTCTAAGAAAAGCAAGTCTTACTTGTTAAAAACCGACAAAGTAAAGAGCTATTGTTCTTGGTAAAGATGATTGACTCCGAAAGCTAAAGAGGATTCAATTTCTTCAACATTTCACGAAGAATTTGAAAGAATATGGCTATATTCATTAAATGTGAACAAACTTGACCTTGAATAGCTCAAGTGTTCAATGAAGTACAGAATCGACTTGGCAAGATATTAAAGCGTCTAGATTAGATCAAGCGATGTTTGCTTGAGCTAAGTGTGACCATCACAAAGTTATGAAATTGAAATTTTCATAAATATCTCCACAAAGAACATAGTATGTCTTCACGGAGACCTCGATGTCGTTTAAAAATAACTCGAACAATGATGGATCACATCCCTTCCTATAAAGTTCTTAAAGATTTGCACAAATGACTAGTGTTACACTAAACAAAATGTCGGAGCTAAGAAAGGACACCATATTCAGTTATGGATAGAATTAAATTCTGAACGTCTTTTCAAGTATATGTCTAAAACTCTTAGCCACAGTGGGAGCTCACTGGCTTAGTGGGAGCTAAGTGACTTAGTGTGAGCTCACTGGCTTAACAAGAGCTAGGTGGTTCAGTGGGAGCTTAATGGCTCATTAAAGGCTAAGATAGCTCAAGTGGGAGTTAACTGTTTGTTTTACAATGAACTTTTACCCAAAGACAATATACATGTCTCTTTGTAAGCATTCAAGTGAGACAACGGGCATTACCTCCACAACCTAAATGAGAACATAATGTTTGTTGCTCTAAGTTGTGTCTTTCTGGAAAGTAACACATTTCCAAAACGATAAGTGGGAGGAAAATGAACTCGATGTTTATGACCATCGAGATTAGCAACAAACTAGAACTGAGAATCTCGGAAGACCTTAAAAGGGCTTCGTAAGAATACTTGATCAAGAATACTCAAAAGGACTTTATAAGTGCCTTAAAGAGAATTCATTACTCACAAAACTACTGATAAGTTGGAGTAAAATCAAAATAATCAAAGGGCTTTGGAAGTGCCTTGAAACTCAGTGTTTGATGCAATAACCCCGTATAGTTATAGAATTCAGCAATGTTTTGGAATGAATCCTATAAATTTTCTATTAAGTTAGAAATAAACCTAAGACTTACAAGCATACTATTTACTATTAGATAGTAAGGGAATAATGTCTTGTAAGATAGATACGACAAATCCAAATACCAAATAATGGTTAGAGGCCATAAGATCCAAAATAGACTCCATGTTTGAAAATCATGTTTAAAACTTGATCAATTTGTATCATGGGTGAAAGACCCATCGATCGCAAATAAGTTTTCAAGGAGAAAACTAACAAATGTTGAAATGTATATGCTTACATAGGTAGATTGGTTAAAAAGGATATAATTAAATTCACGGAATTAGTTTTAATAAAAACCTATTCACCAATCGGAATGCTCAAGTCTTTTCGTGGTTATTCTAGCAAAATTGCACATATGAAATATGGCAAAATAGATACCAAAACCGCCTTCCTAAAATAGGATTTTGGAAGTGACTATAAAAATAGTCTAAGGGTTTTGACAATCTAAATAATGCTATATTTGAAAGCAATTTTAAGAAATCCATTATGGGATTGAAGGAAGCATTGCATAAAGAAATTGGAACGTGTTTTCTCATAAAGTTAATAAATGGATTGACTTATGAAGAAACATAGAAATTCTTATGAATAAGAAATTTAGTGGGAGCAAGAGTCAATCTTGTAGGGTCCAACAAACAAGTTTACGAACTCTGTTATAAATTAACTATCAAATGCTAAATGCTTAGATTTGAAAGTATTTTCAACAATGGACCAAGAAAAAAACGATACTTATTACATATTGGGTATTAAGATCTATTGTATAGACTTAATAAAATGTTTGAACGTGTAAAGGAATTTACCGTGTTAAACATGAATTGAAGGACTTTGAAAGACTTTCGACTCGTATGTATAAAACTAAGTAAATGTTTGAACTAAGTATGAGCTAGGCTAAATACTAAGTCAAGCAAGAAAGACTCTATTAGAGACTTTCAACCATATCACATAGCAAATAGTTTAGCAAGACTCAGTGAAACTGAATGAGCTAAAATGTAACGTGGGTGGAAAAGATTGAGAATCATTCTATAGTTAAATCCATCATGTACGCTACGATATGGTATCGTCACACGACTTACTTGCTTAGAGCATGTAAAGTATGTATATAATACTAATCAACCTGAATCTATGTAATAGATCGTTAGATTATGGCCAAGAACATCAAAAGTACTTGGATAAGTAACAGGATGAGTTCTTGAGTTGTGGAATCAAATACAATTTGAGAATTGATGTTGCAAGCACAAACCTTAACAAGGATTAGATCCTTAACAAGGAAGCCGTTTATAAACACGAGCTAACAATGAGTCGTGGCTTGAGAATGATAACATGGACGTGCATCCATGTGTAATGTGCGGGAATTTAAGGTAAATTTCCATGATCACAAGTGATTAGGGTATCCCAAATCATTGTGAGCCGTTTGGAGTGAAACCCAAGCAAAGCATCATCAGGAAGTCTACTAAAATATATGTTGAGAATATTGTTGCCTTAAAGGTAATATTAAAGAAGATGTACTATGGAAAGTTCGTTGTTGAACGTTAATGATTGTAGGTTGTCAAGTTGAAGATCTCAATCATGAAAATGAGTGGGAGCCATCACTTGGGCAATAAATCCTAAATCACATATAATCCATGACACTCTCAAATTTTATCATCTTATTATGAAAGTGATCAGTAATGAAGATGCTAAGATTAGTAAAGTGATTATAACTAAATCTATGCAATAAGTGAATGACAACATTCACAATTGCACAAAAGAAATCAAGCATATTAAATATAGGTGTGATCTCTATAAATGTATTATAAAGAGTGTTACTCTTAAAACATTCGGAAAAATCATTTATCATAAGATGAACCATTCAGGTTTTGAAGTAATTTAAAATTTCATGCAATTTTATCACTCCGTTTGCTATTTAATTATGGTTTAGGATTAAATAATGAGTCCATTCGATTCTGAGAATATTCAAAATAGGGTATCAAGACCAGTCTTGATAAGGAAACACCTATTAAGTGAACATTGAATATTATAATCGAGAATTATCCCTAATCGAGGTCATTTAAACGATGGATGATTAATGACCACTTGAGATTAGTGTGTAGTTTAATTTATAGCACCGTTTCTTATGCTACAAGGACATGATTGTCATGAATCATTTGCACAGGTATTGGTTTAGAACCATACTGGATCGACCTATGAGAATACTTTAAGAGAATTAAATATCGTCATAGGTATACTTCTCATTATGGCTATCGGAACCTATTTCCTCGACCATGAGTATTGTGAGTTATCTTGTTTGAGTACTAGTCCGCTTTGATGTTGTCAAACGTCTGCCGTAAAAGGGGATTATAACGGCAACACTCGGGCGGCTAGGTCCTCTCAATAAGAGAAGCTACATTACAAGACTGGGAATGTCCCCCTACTAAAATAGGGAAGATGGCTTTGTTGTTTACAAGGCCCCTCAAAGAGCGAGAGTGTAGAAATGCATGGCCGTGCTGGGATGGGTTTTAGAAATCATCTGTTTATTAACAGTCGAACTCAGGATCGACAAACACTTCTGGACAAAATAAGGATGACGAATAAATCTTACCTTATAGTTCATAAAGAGACATTAAGCGACATAAGAAAAAGGCTATACATTAAATGCTCACTTGTCCGGAAGGACAAGTGGGAGATTGATAGGAATGGTGTCCTTCGAACAAGTATATTATTCCGATAGAGGGTTCGAAATTATTAGAAAGCTAATTATTCAGTGAGGTCAAGTGATCATAATGCCTAGGTGGAGGCCGCTTCCGATCGGTAATATTAATGTATAATTAATATTACAGCTTAATCTTGACTGAACCATTCGGGTCACACCCAAGCAACAAACAGACCGACACGACGAATTAATTCGGAAGGAATTAATGAGTTGCTCCAGTATTGTGAACAAATACGTCGGATTCCGAGCATAGAGCGTCGGAACCGAATCTTAAAAGTCGAGCCAAAATTTAGGAATTGGCGAGACGGGAAAATACTTCAAGTAACAAGTAAAAACCCTAGCCGCGTGAAAAGCTAGGGAAGTGCACCAAATAGAAGTCCGCCACGTGGCAGCGCCATGTAACAGCACACGTGGCAGCCACCATGGTAGCGGCGTTCCACATTGGCAGCCACCAAGTGGCAACGCGCCACGTGGCAGCGTGCCATGTTGGCAATGCCATGTGGCAGTGGGCCGCGGACCCGAGTGGCGGTCATGGACGCGGGCCAAAAGGTGGCGGCCCAACCAAACCCTACTTGGGGCTCAAGGTTGGGTGCCACATGGTTAGCTCACAATGCATGTGGGTTGCCTTGAGGAGCAAGTGAGGAAGTGGTCCTCACCTAACCATGTGACACTTGTTACTTTGTTATTTCTTGGTTTATTTAACTAAGGATTGAATTCAACATTCTTTCTATGTGGGATCTTTTTGTGAAAAAAGTCCCACGTTGAAAGATGAGTGGAATTCACAAGGAAGCAGTCCTTATAAATAGCCAAGGGCCTACCTTGGGATTGCTTACTTGAGTAAGGTGTTAAAAAAGGCATCTCCATTGAGAAAACCTTTAAACACGTATAATTACTCGAGTTTAGGTCGGGCTTAGCTAACCTCTTAGCATTTGACCTTGTCGGGGTCGTGTTGTGGGTGGACTTCCGTTGGAGGTCTTAGTGTGAGCGAAGCTAAAAGCTTTCCGAAGTAAGAGCTCTTGTGGTGACCGAAGCACGCTTCAAAGGTATTAATCTTTCCTCAATTCTTGTTGTTTAAATTAATTATGTCTTGTGATTATATTAATTGTGAGTGTGGTCTTGGCTTTGGTTTTCTTCTGCGGTGAGTTGGACTCATCGAAACCCAACACAATAACTAAGAAATAAAACAATTTCGAAAAATTTTCATCAAGGGGTACAGGGAAGCATGATTTATAATTCATTTTGGAACGTATTTTTGGATTTTTTTTAAGCAATAAAAACTAACCTAGAAAGCAATAAAATCTATACTATGAAAGCAATAAAACTAAACTAAGAAAGCAATAAAACTAAACTAAGAACACCAAAGAAAATAAAAAGAAAGGGGAAAGAAAGAGTACCTATAAATAAAAGAAATCCCCAAGCTAAATCAAACAATGACTTCATTGGCTTAAAGGGAAGCTAGTAATCCAAGTGACTACCCCTCATCATCAAACTTGTAGCCACTACAATCCCAAGCATCGCAATGCATCACCTTGGTACAATTTTGGGCAAAAAAGAAACAAAGTGTTAGTCGGAAAAGAGGCAAAAACGAGTCAGGTTCACTATTTTACTCATAATTTTTTTTATACAAATTATAATGAAGTGATTCTAATTGCATTGGAAAGTAGACTTGAAGAGCTTTCTAATGATAGGTCACACATATAATTTAGTTAATAATCGCAAAAGTTATGGTGTTTTGAAGTTGGCTAGTTTTGTTGTTGCTGTTCCGCGCACGACCGAAGAGCTTAGCCTGGCCGAGCCCGTATCTGGAGTCGAAACTGGTGGGTCTTGCCTACTCACTGCACGAGACTTCTTTTCCTCTTTGATTATCTTTGTTTTTTCTCTTGATTGGGAAAATACCACCTAGTCGGGTAGGCTTTCACTACGGGCTTGATTTCCGTAATGTGCTTATCTTTCTCCACTTGCTTATCTTCAAATCCGAGCCCTACACAATTTAGAGCTCTTTCTATAGAATCCACTTCATCTTTCCATGTATTAGTTTTTTTTGCAGAAGATGCAACTAAAAATACCGTCTCCAAGGGATCTTTAACGAGAGCTTGGTGCTTGTTAGAAAAATTATTTACATTGACCACACCAATACTAAAACACTTTTCCTCTAACATGGGACTTTAAAGGGACATTATTTAGATTAAAAGTGAAATTATTATCTCCTACCGATAGTGTAATTTTACCACTTTTCGCAATCTATTATTGCCCCTGCGGTATGAAGGAATGGTCTACCCAAAATAATAGATATTTGCAAATCTTCCTCCATATCAAGAACAACAAAATCAACAGGTATATAAATTTACCTAATCTAATAGGAACATCCTCTAAAACACCTAAAGGGTATTTAACAGAACGATCGGTCATTTGCAGAATAATACTGGTAGCTTTTATAATTTACCCATATTTAATTTAGAGATCATAGATAATGGCATAACACTTACATAAGCACCCCAATCACATAAAGATTTGTTAATCAATAGATTACCAATATGACAAGGGATAGAAAAACTACCCCGATCTTTTAGTTTAGGTGGAGAGTTATTCTGTAATATAGCAATGCATTCTGCAGTAAAAGCAACAGTCTCTATGTCACTAATAGATCTTTTTCTAGTCAAAATTTCTTTAATGAATTTAGCATATGAAGAATTCTAGTAATTCAATATGTGAAATGTACTGTTACTTACAAATTTTTGACGACCTTCAGAAAATTACCAAACTGCTTAACTAACTTACTCTTAAGATGTCTATTCGGGAATGGAAGTTTGATAGCAGGACTCTGCACATCTCCGATCTTATCTTTATTTTTACCCTGCAATTTATCATCAGAATGGTTAGTTTTACTCTATGACCCTACAGGGATAGTAACAACAATATTTGTTATAAAAAGAATCAAGATTAGCAATATTTGTAATGATAGGTTCATCATCTTTGGGCATAGGAGGCCTATCATATTATGAACCACTTCTCGGGGTACTTGCATTGACGTGATTTGTAGGTTGTAATGGTTGTGCTGGCAGGGCTCCCTGCCGGCGAGTATGCAGAGTAGAGAAAATCTGCTCAATTTGATTATCTAAAACTTTATTATGTGCAATTAAAGAATCGATTTGTGCATCCTTAATCTGTATTAGCTTTTGCATTTGAGCTACCATATTTTTTATTTCTGATAAGCCAGAATTAGAAGGAGTAAAAACCTGTTGTGGTCTTTAATGTGGAGGTTAGTAATTGTAGGGAATTTTTCAAAACTCAACTTTGAGCCCCACTATGATCATGCTTTTAGGCATGGTAGCGTCCAAAGGGAACGAAGCTAGAGATAAAAGAGTCGCCAACAAGTTTTAGGACCTTGTAAACTGTTCACAAGTGTGAAGGTTACACCATATTCACAATCATGGAGATCGCTAACTCCATAGTGGTCCAAAACCAGGGCTGGATATTCGGGGATGATGGTACGTGAAGGGATATTTCAAGCATCCCACACTTGAGCCCCATTGTGATCATACACTTAAACATGGTGGTGTCCAAAGGGAAGGAAGCTAGAGCAAAAAAGTCGCCAACAAGTTTTAGAAACTAGTAAACCATTCACGAGGTGAAGGTTACACCCCTTCACGATCCTAGATATCGCTAACTCCATGTGGTCCTGAACCATTACTAGATATTCGGGGATGAAGGTACAAATCCAACCTAAAAGAGATTGAACCTGCCTTAAAAATAAGCCTCTACTTTATTCTTCTCATATTCATGTGCGCTTTCCGATCAACATACAATCAATATATTAACCCTAAACCTGTTTAATCTATGTTAGTTGAATATTAATGCACAAACAAATCTATTATTGGGAATCACTTGAATTAAAAATCACAATAGCCTAAATAAAATTATTAATTATCTTATTAAGCGTGATTTCAAGTACAAATTCCCTTTAAACCTGCAGGAAAGGGCGTGATCAAGCAATAACAATAATATCAAGCAACAATAATATAGACACAACAAATCATCATCATAATAATCATAATAAAGCATAATAATATTAGCAAGATCCTAGTCATGATACTAACAAGATTAATAACAAATCCTAGCATGTCACTAAACATTAAAGAACAAAGCCCTAACATGATACTAGCATGATAGAAGAAAATAAGAAGCAACCTAAACATGATACTAGAAAGCAATAAATAACATCCTAACATGATACTAGGAATCATAAAGTAATATAAGCATGCTTTCTACAAAGTATAACAATAAAATTACTCACTTTGTTGTCTCGTATCTCTTTCTTTCAAAACAATACACACGTTAGTAACTTCAATGAAAAGTATTAAATCAAACAATTATTTAAATAATTGAAATAGGGATTTGGGACCAAACCCTCAAAAATTATCAACTTTTCACGTCTAGGGAAAAGGCAACTTCGAGCTTGGCTATGTGTGTCTAAGTCTCGTGATGGACGTATGGTGTATGAAAAGGCTAGGTTTAGAAAGAGGGAGAAAGAATAAGCTTCTAGCTTTAAGAGAGAAAAGAATAGAAAGATGATTGTTGATTGTTGAAAACGAAGAAATATGACCCTATTTATAGAGAAAATCATCAGGAAACAATTAGAGAAGATCGAATTCCAATCGAAATAAAATTGCATCCATCTCGGCGCGACAAGACCATTGCAACGCGATGGCTACATCGCGATGCGACAGGCCTATCGCGGCGCAATGGACTTGCCGCACTGCGATGGTGCTTCTGGATAATTTTTGTCGTACAAAATCCTTTTTCCAATATAATTAAATAATTAGAGTCCGTAATTTATCATTTAAAATCAGATTTAATCCTTTAAAACACTTGTTTTATTCCAACTAAAATTCTTTATCTTTTCCAAAAATATAATAAAAATATAATTATCAATCCTAATCCCTTTAGAACTTAAAATAACCTTCTATATTATTCAAGAAAATTGAATTAATTCCTAATGACTTTAGGAATGATAATTAAATGGACCCTCCACTTGATCATTGGGTTGCCCATAAAACTCATTTAATATCCAATTTAATATTTAGGCCATAACTTCCTCACTATTCATCGAAATTGGGCTTATAATATATTGTTGGAAAGCTCTTTTCAAACCCCATCCAATTACAGTATTATTGGACCTATATTATGGACCAAACTAAATTGGATTGGACATTTTCATAAATAAGGTACAAAAAGAAGTATTTTCGAAAACGGAAAGAAGTATTTTTATAAAGAAAAACAGAGTAATCACGAGACTCTTCCACATTTCACCTTACCCGATATCAATGACGTGAAAAGTACTCATCACTTGGTTTGGTTTTTGGGGAGACACAATCAGGTGTCTATAGAAGCACCCACTTTGATTGAGTTTGGAGAAACGTACATTTTGAAAACAAAAGTCAAAGTAGCGATAGGGACGGAGAATGATTTATTAGAACGTTCTGCGATCCTAAATCATTCTTTCCAACACCGATACCTGCAAACTAGCGTTAGTTAAACAAATAAGAGATTTAGAAACGCGTATCTTGCATCGTCGAGTACACGCCTCAAGAGTAACCGATTTGTTTGTTGTTGCATTTTGTTGTGACGATCTCCACAAGCTAGGGAATATCGCCGAAGACCGCTGCCTGTAGCCATCTTCAGTTTTGCGGTGACAGTGTTCTACAAGCTAGGGAACATCGTCAAAGATCGCTGCTTGTAGCCATCATCCCAATCTTGTCTGTGCTGGGACTCGATCATTTAATTGACAAATTTCACATCTTAGTAAAAGTCGTCGAAGACCTCGATACCTTGTGATCCTCAGTTTACTGATGCTTCATTTTGTAGAATGTGTACTTTAGGGGTGATGACAATCCTCTTTTTCTTTGGGAACAGTTGCCAGCACAACTATTGAATGATGAGCGACAATCCGATTTAGGGAAAGTTGTCAATGCCGCGTAACAACTCATGTTGTCACGATGAAATGACAATCCATATCTCGGAAAATTTGCCAAAATCCAATTTGGGAAAAGTTGCCATTGCTTCGTAACAATCAGTCATTAGAAATTTGCTACAATCTACAATCCACGCCTTGGAACATAACTCTTGAAAGCAATCCATCTTGGAATTTTGCCAATGTTATGCGACAATCCGCGTCTTGGAACATTTGCAAAAAAGAGTCGATCGACAATCCACTTCGGGAAAATTTGGCACTATTGAAATGAATGACAATCCACGTTTGAGCAACCTTTGCCGAAATGTTAAGATGAATAGAGACCTACAACAATCCTTTAGGAATTTTTCCCATAGGGAACTTGGTGCATGACAATCCAATCTCGGAAATATTGCCAAGGATTTGATGACAATCCGAACTTTGGAAAAACTTGCCAAACGGAGAAGGAGTACCACAATCCATGTTTGGAAACATTGCCAGTTTGAGATGACAATCCAATCTTGGAAAAAATGTCGAAGACTTGATGAATGTATGACAATCCGAACTTGGAAGAACTTGCCAAATAGAGAAGGAGCGCGACAATCCATGCTTGGAAACATTGCCAAAGGTGACAATCCAATCTTGGAAAAATTGTCGTTGAAGAAGATGCTCGACAATCCACTCTTGGAAGCATTGTCAGTTTGAGATGACAATCCAATCTTTGAAAAATTGTCGTTTGAAGAAGATGTTCTTAAGCCTTGCAAAAGAGATCAAATTTTGCCAAAGGACCTTGACAGTTGATTTGCTTAAGGTTTACTAAAGTTTCACTATTCATTGTGTAAGACTTAATGTTTTTGCTTGACTCGATGTGTAACTCGACGTACTCAAATCAACTTGATGTGATAACTGAACATGACTCAAAGTGTACATGACTCGTGTTCATAGACTTAACTCGATGTGATGACACGACATGACTCAATGTGTACATGACTCGTGTGCGCATTGTATTGTGATTGTGTTCGTGCGACTCGAAAATGAAGAAAAACAAATAATTTCCGTCATTTTTGTGGAGGGTACCGACTTTCTCCGAAAAAAGAAAGACGTGAAAGAAAATAAGTGAAGTGTTGGATTTTCCTTAAAAGAAGATGTGAAGAATTGAATCAAGTGATGATGCATGTTGAATGATCTTAATCAAATGTATGTGTCGTCGATGTTGTATCTCATGGTGCAAGGATTGTAGAATCCTAGGCAATCTCAATTGATGGCTCAATGATGAAAGTATTTGGGTAACTTAGGCGCGGAAGCTAAGTACTTCATACTTTGTGATGTAATGATGATTAGGATAGTGAGTGACCTTGAAATGACAAGGCAAGCTTCAACGTTGTGTTAGGATTTCATGACAAACGGTACCTGAAGGAAAGGATTATTTTGTCATGTATCTGTGATGTGTGTGAAAGTGACACTAAAGTTATGCTGCAAAGGCTAAGGGTGAGGAAATATATTTTGTGAAGAACCAAATAATGGTGACTCTTAGGCTGGGTAGGCTAATGATGTAGGGATCAAGCCCCCAAGTCTAGCTCTAAATGGATAGGGATAAGCATTGGAGATCCCTTGTTATGATCACGTATGAATGTAAATATGAATGTAAATGTATTTTTATTATGGCCACAACCCCAATGTGAGGTTTCCTACGTATCCGTTAGGAATCAAGCCGAATGTAGCTCTAACCGAACCTCGCACAAGTGTGTGTATACCTCAAAGATTTCTTTCAAGGATTGTAACGTGGTTAGGCTAAAGGTTTAAGAAAAAGGGGATAAAGGCTCAAGACCCTATATAAGCATCCCACACTTGAGCCCCACTGTAATCATACACTTAAGCATGGTGGCGTCCAAAGGGAAGGAAGGTAAAGCAAAAGAGTCGCCAACAAGTTTTAGGAACTTGTAAACCGTTCACGAGGTGAAGGTTACACCCCTTCACGATCCTAGAGATCGCTAACTCCATAGTGAACCTGAACCATGACTGGATAGTCGAGGATGAAGGTACAAATTCAACCTAAAAGAGATTGAACCTGCCCTAAAAATAGCCTTCTACTTTATTCTTCTCATATTCATGTGCGCTTTCCGATCAACATATACAATCAATATATTAACCTTAAACCTGTTTAATCTATGTTAGTTGAATATTAAGGCACAAACAAATCTATTATTGGTGATCACTTGAATTAAAATCACATTAGCCTAAATAAAATTATTAATTATCTTATTAAGTGTGATTTCAAGTACAAATTCCCTTTAAACCTGCAAGAGAGGGTGTGATCAAGCAATAACAATAATATGAAGCAACAATAATATAGACACAACAAATCATCATCATAATAATCATAATAAAGCATAATAATATTAGCAAGATCCTAGGCATGATACTAACAAGATTAATAACAAATCCTAACATATCACAAAACATTAAAGATCAAAGCTTTTGCCCTAACATGATACTGACATGATAGAAGAAAATAAGAAGCAACCTAAACATGATACTCGAAAGTAATAAATAACATCCTAACGTGATACTAGGAATCATAAAGTAATATAAGCATGCTTTCTACAAAGTACAGCAATAAAATTACTCACTTTGTTGCCTCGTATCTCTTTCTATCAAAACAATACACATGTTAGTAACTTTAATGAAAAGTATTAAATCTAATAATTATTTAAATAATTGAAATAGGGATTTGGGACCAAACCCTCAGAAATTATCAACCTTTCACGTCTTGGGCGAAGGCAACTTCGAGCTTGGCTATGTGTGTCTAAGTCTCGTGATGGACGTATGATGTATGAAAAGGCTAGGTTTAGAAAGAGGGAGAAAGAATAAGCTTCTAGCTTTAAGAGAGAAAAGAATAGAAAGATGATTGTTTATTGTTGAAAATGGGGACATACGATCCTAGTAATAGAGAAAAACATCCGAAAACGATCAGAGAACATCGAATTCCAATCGAAGCAAAACTGCATCCATCGCGGTGCGACAAGACCATCACGACGCGATGGACCTGTCGCAGCGCGATGGTGCTGCTGGATAATTTTTGTCTTACAGAATCCTTTTTCCGATATAATTGGATAATTAGAATCCGTACTTTATCATTTAAAATCAGATTAAATCCTTTAAAACACTTGTTTTATTCCAACTAAAATTCTTTATCTTTTCTAAAATTATAATAAAAATATAATTATCAATCCTAATCTCTTTAGAACTTAAAATAACCTTCTAGATTATTCTAGAAAATTAAATTAATTCCTATTGACTTTAGGAATGATAATTAAATGGACCCTACACTTGATCATTGGGTCGCCCACAAAACTCATTTAATATACTATTTAATATTTAGGCCATAACTTCCTGACTATCTATCAAAATTGGGCTTATAATATATCGTTGGAAAGCTCTTTTCAAGCCCCAATCAACTACACTATTATTAGACCTATATCATGGACCAAAATAAATTGGATTGGACATTATCATAAATAAGGTACGAAAAGGAATATTTTCGAAAATAGAAAGAAGTATTTTTATAAAAAACAGAGTAATCACGAGACTCTTTCACATTTCACCTTACTCGATATTAATGACGTGAAAAGTTCTCATCATTGGGTTCGGTTTTTGGGGAGACACAATCAGGTGTCTACAGTACGAATCCATCCTTAAAGAGATTGAACCTACCTAAATCGACCTCTACTTAATTTTTATTATATTCATGTGCGTTTTTCAATCAACATACATATATCAAATTAATCTTAAGCATATTTGATCTACATTGGTTGATTATTAATGCAGAAATAAATCTATTGTTGGTGATAACTTGAATTAAAATCATATTAGCCTAAATCTAAATTATTGATTATCTTATTAGGCATGATTTTAAGTACAAATTCCCTTTAATCCTGCAAAAAGGGAGTGATCAAGAAATAACGATAAATCATGAATAATAACAATATCTAATTAACACAACAATCATCATCGGAATAATAACATCAAAACATAATAGTAAGATCATATGCATGATACTAAACGGATTAATAACAAACCCCAGCATGTCACTTACAATAAAGATCAAAGCTTTGGCCTAAACATGATACTAGCAACATGGTATTAGAAATATTAGTTGGTTTCCTAAACATGACACTAGGAATCAAAATCAACATCCTAACATGATACTAGGAATTAAAATAATATTCTAAGAATGATTTCTATAAAGAAATCGAATTACTCACTTTGATGCCTCGTACTTCTTTCTATCAAAACAATACATCCGTTAGTAAACTTCAAGAAATATTAAATCAAATAAATAAATAATATCAAATAATTGTTGAAATGTAGATTTGGGACCAAACCCTCATAACTATCAACCTTTCACGTTGAGGTCGAAGGAAACTTCGAGATTGGCTAGGAGTATTCGAGACTCGTGAAGGAGGTATGGTGTTTGATTAGGAAAAGTAACAAGGATCCGTGTTGGGATGTGTTTAGGCTAAGGCTAAGAAAAGAATCAAGAGAGAGAGAAATTTTAGAGAGGGGATTAGATGATGATTGTTGGTTATCAAGCTTGTTGATAATTGCAAACGGAGGAAAAAGTCCTCTATTTATATGAAAAAAAGAGGGTCAAAAGATCAGAAAAGTGTCAGAATTTGACTAAGAGTAAAACAACTTCCATCGTGGTGCGACAGGCTTATCGCGGCGAGATAGACAACAGCTTTTGCGGTTTTATTTTTATCAAAACTATTGATGTAGAAATGGGAATAATATAAATAATACATTATTAGAAAGCTCTTAAAGTCTAATTTCCAACCCAATTAGAATCAAATTGATATCTTTTGTAGAATAAAAGATATGGCCAAAATAGTGAGACAGTGTCAGTTTCGTATTTCATTCATATCTTTTTTTCGTTATAGCTCGAAATTGGGATTATGATAGGTCATTGAAAAGATAATTTCAATGTCTCTCCGACCATTAGGGGTGTTCCGACCCGGGTACCACCCGCTGGTACCCGGGTTTTTCAGGTACCCAAAAAAGCGGGTACCCGAATCTTCGGGTAGTTTAAAACTCGGCCCACAACCCGTCCCAAGAAAACCAGGCTTATAGGGTATCAGGATTTCTTAACTTACCTTTTTAAAAAAAAAAATTATCGTTTTCATTGTTTACTTAATTCTTTGTATAAAGCTCATTAAACAAAAATTATGATCAATTTTCTGTAAAAAGTAATCAATTAAACAAAAAAATTTAAATAAAAAACAAAAAAAAAAAGAATTAGAATTTACCATTAGAAAAAAAAAAACAAGCAGAATGTAGAATTTAATCTTTCACTTTAAACCACAATTATAAAGTACCACACTAAGCTAAAATCCAAAATTGAAGGATGCTTGCAAGCAATACTTGGTCATACTTTTATATATATAAGCAAAACACCATTAATAATTAAAAATGAACATCTTCTTTCAAATTCAAATATGAACTCGAACCCATCACTAACAACATCACCCTCAAACACATCTACTGGTGGTTTGCGGCAAGCACAGCGGTGGAAGATCTCACGCGCGGTTTCCGCTTCAGTGAAACCTACGCTTAGTTGCTGCTCAAGTGGGATATTCTCTTGATGTTGGGTGTGAATTGCTAGTCTATTTGATTGGTATGGTTGATGGCCATGTGAGAAAGGAGGAGAGAGAGAGAGAGAGAGAGAGAGAGAGAGAGAGATGGGGGGGAGGAGAGAGATAGAGGGGGGAGAGAAAGAGAATAGTGGCTGCCAAGGTGGGAGACATAAAACCCTAGATCTCTACTAGTAATATATATATGTCACAAAAAAAGGAGGGGGGCTTAACGGGTCAGCGAGTACCCGCCTAGACCAAAGGGCGGCCCATGACCCGACCTGCTACACTTGTTTTTTATCGGCTCAGATACCCGACCCGTTAATTTTGAAGAAAAATGAAAAATACTCGCTTTAAATCTATCGGGTCAGTAGGCTAGTGGTTCGAGTCAGTCGGGTTAGGTATTTTTGAACACCCCTACCAACCATCTAATATTTGGATAAAAATTATGAGGAACGAAAATTATATCTGAACGTCTTTGAATTCGAATGGGATTAGGATTTTCAAAAAGAGGAGTTTTATTCAATTTCAAACTTTTTGATCTTTATCTTTCGCAAAGGATAGATTAGAATCCTCTAGAGACTTCTAGAAAATTATAATGAATCCTAATTGGTTTATGATTGAGACTAAGGTATTTGGGCGCTCACATGATCATTGGGTTGTAGGTAAGGTGGACCTAGTCTTGGTTTGGGCTTAGTTTAGTATTTTGGTCATAACTTATTATTTTAAGTCGGATTTAAGCTTATAGTATATCATTGGAAAGTTTTTTTCAAACCCCATCTAACTAAGAAATAATTGGACCAGGATCATGGACCAAAATAAACTGGTTAGACATTTTTATAAATTGGACACGAAATAAACGATTTTAAGGACACGAAATAAATGATTTTTAAAAATATTTTAGGAAAGGTTAGGAACATGGTTAGGGCTCAGGGAATTTCACGAGACTCTTTAACTCTTCACCTAACTCGATAATCAAAGACGTGAAAGGTACTCATACTGGGTTTGGTTTCTAGGGAGACACAATCAGGTGTCTACAATAGTACCTCTGTTGTGTTTATTATACCTGTGGTGGAGGGTTAAGCACATTCGTACTATTGTACGACATATTTGGGTTATTTTTAACCCTGCATTGTAGGTGTTAGAGTATGGACTAATTTGCTTATAGGTCTGAAAAACATTAATATTCTCAAGTGAACTCCTACATTCCTGCGCCCAATTATACAAGACCACAATTTTCACAAAATACTACAAATTTAGTACCAACAATAGAAAAGTTAGCAATGAAAAATAAATTAGAATTAGGGCCTGTTCTGATTGACTGAACTGAGCTGAAATGAACTGAACAGAACTTATTGGAGCTGGACTGAACTGAAATGAACTTAACTGAAATGAACTAAATATTTTGTGAGAGAAGGAAATTAAGATAACAACTAAACTGAACTAAACTGAACTGAAAATAAGCTGAAGAGAACATGCCCTTACAAAGATTGTCTAATTTCTTGCTAATACATGTCAATTGTGCTTGTAAAAAGGACATAGAATCGACTTGGTGTTTTCCCTTATTTACCAATATTGGGAATTATGAATAGCCATCTCTTCGACAACATTACTAGCTATGTTCTCATCTAAGTTCATGAATCTTTCGTTTGCTGCAGATCTGAAAGTAACCTTGAATTATTTCCAAGCCCATTGTAAAAGGTTTTAGATCATCTTCCACTGTGGTATCCCATGATGGGGGCATTCTCTCTGCATATCTTTACACCTTTCCCAAGCTTCACATAAAGACTCGTCTGCATCTTGGGAAAAATTAAGGATTGAGCTTTGTAATAAAGCGGTCTTCTCTGGAGGATAGTACTTATTCTAAAATATCAAAGAAAGAGAATTCCAGTCAGTAATACCGAGTGCAGTTTTATTTAATCCATTATACCACAATTTATCTTTACCACATAAAGAAAGGAAAAAAAAATCTCCTTATTTGGTCTTGTGTGACCCCAGCTTGTCCAATGGTGTTGCAATATTGGCAATAATAATCTAGAATATGAAGATTTGGATCCTCGTTGGTCCGTTGAGCCAGAGCCCTTCCACACGGGACTCCCGGATCACTATGGCCGACTTTCGTCTCTGTTCAACCAGTCGGTTTCACAGTCAGGCAGGCTTATACCATTACACTCACGAGCAGACTAGACGCTTGAGCCTACCTTCGCACACCTCTGTTACTCTTTAGGAGGCATCCGCCCCAGATAAACTACCCACCTGTAGACACCCAAATGTGTCTCCCCAAAACCAAACCCAGTGATGAATACCTTTCACGTAATTTGATTATCGAATGAAGTGAAAGTGTGAAAAGTCTAGTGATGTGGTTATTTTTATTAAAAATACCTCTTTCTGTTTTTGAATATATTCCTTTTTATACTCTATTTATGAAAATAGCCAGTCCAATTTAGTTTGGTCCATGATAAGGGTCCAATAATAGTGTAGTTGGATCGGGTTCAAAAAGAACTTTCCGGCAATATATTATAAGCCCAATTTCGATGAATAATGAGGAAGTTATGCCCTAAATACTAAATTGGGCCCAAAACGAATTTTATATGCTGCCCAATGATCTAGAGGAGGGTCTATTAATTATTATTCCTAAAGTTATTAGGATTGATTTTAATCTTCTAGAGTAATCTAGAAGGTTCTTTTAAATTCTAATAGTATTAGGATTGATAATTATATTTTAAGGAGTTTTACTTGGAATAAAATAAGTGTTTAATGATAAATCCGATTTTAATTTGATAAACACGGAATTTGCTGATTAATCATATTAAGAAAAGGATTTCGCGTACAAAACGCGTTTTATCTTTTAATTAGCCCCAAATGACAGAGTTTGTCGCCTGGTGTTAACGTTGTCTGTCGCCTGGCGCTGATGTCTGTCGCTTGGCGACAGAAGCCAGTTTTATTCCGTATAGAACTTGAAGTATTTTCTATCGTTTTTGGACTATTTTCCTATAAATAGGGGTCGTATCTCCCCGTTTTCATTCATTCACAATCATTATTCACAATCATCATCTCTCTCTATTTTCTCTAAAAGCTAGAAGCTTCTCTCTCTCTATTCTTTTTCTAAACCTTCTCCTCCTACAAAATTCCACATTCACAAGTTGTAGACACACCTAGCCAAGTTCGAAGTTGCCTTCGCCCTAGACGTGAAAGGTTGAGAATTTCTGAGGCTTTGGTCCCAAATCTCTATTTCAATTATTTGATTTAATTGTTTGTTTAATATTTTCCTTGAAGTTACTAACGTGTGTATTTTGTTAATAGAAAGAGATACGAGGCATCCAAGTAAGTAATTTAATTTTTTGGTATTTTGACATAGAAATCATGCTTTAATTATTTTAAGTCCTAGTATCATGTTAGGATATTTTATTGCTTCCTAGTATCATGTTTAGGGTAATAACTGAGATTTCTAATATCATGTATGGTTGCTCCCTATTTCTTTTCTAATATCATGTTAGTATCATGTTAGGGTTAAAGCTTTGATTTTTATTGCTTATTGACATGCTAGGATTTGTTATTAATCTTGTTAATATCATGCTTAGGATCTTGCTAATGTTATTATGCTTTATTGTTAACATGGTTATTATGATGATGATGATTGTTATTATTATGTTGCTTGATATATATTATTATTATTGTTGTTATTTCTTGATCATGCCCTCTTTTACAGGATTAAAGGGAATTTGTACTTGTAATCACGCTTAATAAGATAATTAATAATCTTGTTTAGGTTAATATGATTATTATTCAAGTGATCACCAATAATAGTTTTGTTTGTGCATTAATATTCAACCAACATAGATAAACATTTTTAGGGTTAATATATTGATTGCATGTTAGTTAGAAAGCGCACATGAATACGAGAAGAATAAAGTAGAGACCTATTTTTAGTGCAGGTTCAATCTCTTTTAGGTTGGATTTGTACCTTCATCCCCTAATATCTAGTCATGGTTCCAGACCACTATGGAGTTAGCGATCTCATGGATCGTGAAGGGGTGTAACCTTCACCCTGTGAACGGTTTACAAGTTCCTAAAACTTGTTGGCGACTCTTTTGCTCTAGCTTCCTTCCCTTTGGACGCCACCATACTTAAGTGTATGATCCCAGTGGGGCTCAAGTGTGGGATGCTTGAAATATTCCCTACAGTTTTTTGGCGACTCCACTGGGGAGGATTTCTATTTTAATTTCTGAAATTTATTTTGGCAATGAATTAGAATGAGTGGATGAGACTCGAAAAGTTCTAAGTATTTCATGTGCGTAATTTTGATTAACATTATTGGCATAAGCATAAAAAAGGTCCGCATTGGAAATACCATCCGTAATGCGTCAAAAACATAGGATTTTTACACATAGGAAATTAGGGAAATATCTTTCATAACTAAAATAGAAATAACTCTACGAAAAACCGAAAAATTCGAGAACAGAAAGCTGCTGAGGCATGTAGGAATTAGCGCTGAGAAAACAGCGTCATCGCTAAGAGATGGCTCTATCGTCTGGCGACAGAGCCATAGTCTGGCGACAGGCACTATAGTCTCGCGCCAAATTCTTCCAATACCGAGCCAGAATTCTACCTTCTTGTTTCGACTAGTTCTAGTACTGTTTGCTCGGTTTTACTTCCTGATTGAGTTTTTCCCTTTTTTCTGAAACCCATATGTGTTCTACATATGGTCATAACCCTTTGGGTATTCAGGCTCCATCTACCCAGTCGAACGCTCCTAGAAACGAAGGGTACATCCGAGTTTGTTGAATTCACCAAACCGTGGAAGCGAGTTTAACTCGCGGGGTCCCATCCACTCGCGCCAACCCTTCCAAAGGTAAGGCTTCTGCGCGGTGCATCCAAAGTCTTAACCATGGACCCACTTTGACTAACCCATATCCTTGAACTTTAGAGAACTAGAGCCATGGTTAGGTTGCAAACTCATTGCATCATATTGTGACTATTTGACTACTTGTGCATTATTTGCTTGTACATAACCTATATGTGTTTACACTAACCGTTTGTTTGACTTGTGAATAAGTCCAAATAAACTAATTAATGACTAAAGGACTTTGCTAAATTAATTAATTAATTAATATAAATGATTTAAGTCTAAATAAATTGATCGAACTTGACTTAGTACGACTTTAGGCTCGTCCCTTTAGAGTAAAATACTGGAAACAGTCCCATACCAATGTTCTAGCAATGGCTCAAAAGTTTGGGCTGTAGCGCCACGCGACAGTGATTAGCGCCAGCCGACAATGTTGTCGTCTGGCGTTGGTCTTTAGCAATTGGTGACAGTCCTGTTGCTCCGGCGACGGTCCAGTTTTCTGCTCGAGTCTTCACGACGAGTCTAATTAATCAGTTTGCTTAATCAGTTTAACCAGTTTATTAATGACAGTAGTCATGTTTTTAATTGAGTCTAATCACATAGTCCTATGGTCTCACACAAGAGTCAAAACATGTACTCACACTCACTAGTCTTAGCACACACTTTGTGTATATGTCACCATGACCATGTTTTAGGTTCATGCATGAGTCGTTTTTCCGTCATTTGAGTTGGGGGGCCTATTCTATTCCTAATTCTCCCATATTTCTCTATCAACATCACTTTTTTCACACATAACATTCTTCTTTTTCTTCCATGATCTCTTCTCATTTATTGCATGTTGAGTAGAGCTTGAAGTCAAAAATAAAATTTACCCCCAATTTCCCTTTCCACAGCACTTGGTCAAGGAGAGAAGGGCGTTTAATCAAGGATAACACTTTTGTCCAAGTACTAATTTTTGATAAATCGATTCGACAAAAGAGAAAATCTAAGAAGATAATGGCGTCTCAGGAAGAAGTCAACAAACTTAGGAAGGACGTGGCTAACATAACTGAAATGATGAAGGCCGTGGCTCTTCAAATCAATGACCCTGTGAAGCAACAACAAATGGAGCTCATGCAAAAAAGCTTGAGCAAACTCTCCAATGACTATAGGTTCCAGAGCATTAGCTCACAAGGGGTCTTAGTGGACAAGGAGCTTCTTCCGCAGAAGTTCAATGCCAATGACATCCCTAAGTTTAAACCAACTGACAATCCTTATTATCACTTAAGGGCTTTTGAAACTATAATGAACATTAAGGGAATTGATAGGAATATTTTTCACTCTTTGTTCTCACTATCTCTAGAAACCGTTTGTCAACATTGGTTCTTTTCTCTTGATAAAGAGAAGACCTCTACTTGGGATGGAATAATAAACGCTTTCATTGATAGATATAAGTGCAACATTCAAGTTGAAACAGACCATAGACAACTTGAGATGCTAAACCAAAAAGGAAACGAAGGGTTCACCTCTTTCTTTAACAAGTGGAGGGAAACTTCTGCTAATATGGTCGAGGTCACTACTGAAAAAGAGTCTGTAAGGATGTTCATCAAGAACCTTCATGACAAGTATTTGAAGCATTTGAAATATCAACATAATTTGAATGCTTTTAAGGCCGTCTACGACATAGGTATTGAAATCGGAGATGACCTTGCAAAGAAAAAGCTACTAACAATAGCAACAACAGTGGCTGGAAAGGAAAGAAGAACGACAATCCTTCTTCTTCTGAAAACACCCACTCTAGTAACAATGTTGGTACCTTTGACCTAAATGATGTCTTAGCTATGATTAATCAAGGATCTAAAAATAAACCAAAAAGAGAGTTGACGCCCATTGGAATGACTTATGATGCTGCTTTTGATCGCCTACATGATCGAGGATTAATCAAACCTATTGGCCCTACTGAAGATCCAACGCCAGAAAGGGGATCTTCAAGATGGAATCCCAACTCTTATTGCAAGTATCATCAAGGAAATGGTCATACCATGGATGAATGTTACAGATTTCAAAATCTCATTCAAGATCTCATAGAAGCAAACAAGATCCCATTGCCTCTAGCTAGCAAGAAGACCGGGTGATGATCAAGCAAACGACACAAGGCGAGCTTCAACGACAAGATCTCATGACCTCTTTTTCTTTTTTTTTTTATTTTTTCTATCCCCATTAAGTCTAGCAAAGGCACCTTTTATTTTCCATTAGATTTATTTTTTAGGATCTTTCTTTTCCCTTTAATAAAATGAGCATTTATTTTCTTGCATATGATTATCGCATTGCATTGAAAAAAAAATAAAAAATAAAAAATCCATGTCGAACTAAGCACAAAGTATACTTATGATTAGAGGCATCCCTTGTATCCATATCATGTTACCTTTCACCCTTCAAATATACAATCCTTTCTTGATAAACCACTTTGAGCCTCGTCTAACGATAGACCTTTTTTTCTTCAACCCACATCTACCTAACCTTGGGATGGGATGGTGTGCAACTTATGCAATTTTCAAAGAACAAAAGCTTGAGTAATTTCAAAAAATTAAAATAAGCAAAGATAATAAAACTGTGCAAAAGGGCAAGTGTTCCAATGTCTTTGATATGAATATATCTTTGATAAGAACACGTCTCAGATTTCGTCTCTTATCGAGTGCTAGGTACCGTGCCTGAGAAACATGAATGCCAAGTGAGTGATAGACCGCATGATCGGGATTGCCCACACTTATCAAAAAAATGCAAAAGCAAAAAAAAAAAAAAAAAAAAAAAAGAGAGAGCAAAAATATAAACAAAAGAGAGTTAAAAAGTGAGGAAACCTCAAGCATAAAAATAAAAAGATTTCAAAAGCAAGGTTGCACACCTTGGGGGCTTATCTAGAGTCTTGAGCCTTTATCCCCTCCTTCTTCAACCTTTAGCCTAACCACGTTACAACCCTTCAAAGACCTCTTGAGGTATACACACACTTGTGCGAGGTTCGGCTAGATCTACGTTCGACCTGATTCCTAATGGATATGTAGGCAACCTCACATTGAGGTGCGGCCGTAATAAAAATGCATTCATATCTACATTCATAGATGATCATATCAAGGGATCTCCAATGCTCATCCCTATCCATTTAGAGGTAGACTTGGGGGCTTGATCCCTACATTATTAACTTACTTAGCCTAAGAGTCACCACTATTTGACTCTTTTCAAATAAAATATTCCATACACTTAGCCTTTGCAGCCTAGCTTTAGTGTCACTTTCACACACATCACAGATACATGGACAAATAATCCTCCCCTTAGGAACCTTTTGTCATGAAATCTCAACACGACGTTGAAGTATGCCTCGTCACCTTAGAGTATTTCATCACTTAAAAATCATTGCATCACAAAGTATGAAGTGCTTAGCCTCCGCGCCTAACTTACCTAAATACTTTCATCATCGAGTCAACAATTGAGATAGTCTAGGATGCTACAATCCTTGCACTATGAGATACAACATAGACGCATACATTTGGTTAAGCTCATTCAACATGCGCCATTAATCACTTCATTTCATTTCCTCTTTTTGACATCTTTCTTTTTCGGGAGAAAGTCGGTACCCTCCACAAAAATGACGGAAAATTTTTGGGAAAATTTTTGTTTTTTTTTTCGAGTCACACAATCACATTTTCGTGCACACACGAATCATGTACACATTGAGTCATGTCATGTCATCACATCGAGTTAAGTCTACAAACGCGAGTCATGCACATTGAGTCATGTCGTGTCCAAACACATTAAGGCAACCTCAAGTCAGTCAATCACGATGAGTCAAGTATAACAAACCTTAGGTCAACCCTAAGAAAAACATGAGGAAAGTCCTATAGTCCAAAATATAAATGCAAGCACACTAAGTCCCAGACGGACAGGTGATCTTTACAAAAATTTTGAAGTAAAAGGACGCAAACAACTTAGCAAATCAACTAGAGTCAAATGGTCATATTGATTGATTGGGTTCCTTGGTACGCCAGTTAGCCCCTATAAGCAAATTGACATGATTAATAGTGGGCTCGATTACAATCGCAATCAGTGATCGGCCTGACGACGATCATCTCACTTAGCTTAAGCGCCTAATCATTGGCTCATTTCAAGCACCAAGGCATTGGTTCAAAAGCAAGCACATCACCAAAACGACAATATTTCCAAGAGTGAATTGTCGAGCATCATTCTTCAACGACAAATTTTCCAAGATTGAATTGTCCCCTTTGGCAATGTTTCCAAGCGTGGATTGTCGTACTCCTTCTCTATTTGGCAAGTTTTTCCAAGTTCGGATTGTCATACATTCATCAAATCTTCGACAATTTTTCCAAGATTGGATTGTCATCTAAAACTGGCAATGTTTCCAAGCATGGATTGTCGTGCTCCTTCTCTATTTGGCAAGTTTTTCCAAGTTCGAATTGTCATACATTCATCAAATCCTTGGCAATATTTCCGAGATTAGATTGTCATGCATCAAGTTCCCTATGGCAAAATTCCCAAAGGATTGTTGTAGGACGCTATTCATCTTAACATTTCGGCAAAGGTTCCCCAACGTGGATTGTCATTCATTTCAGTAGTGGCAAATTTTCCTGAGACGGATTGTCAGTAGACTCTTTTTTGCAAATGTTCCAAGACGTGGATTGTCAATTGTGGTAATATTTTCCCAAAAGGATTGTCGCATAATATTGGCAAATTTCCAAGGTGGATTGCTTTCAAGAGTTATATTCCAAGACGTGGATTGTCGACCGTAGCAAGGTTCTTAACGAAGTATTGGCAACTTTTCCCAAAATTGGATTTTGGCAAAATTTCCGAGATACGCCCCAGATAAACCTTCGCCCACCTCCGTTACTCTTTAGAAGGCATCCGCCCCAGATAAACTACCCACCTGTAGACACCCAAATGTGTCTCCCCAAAACCAAACCCAGTGATGAATACCTTTCACGTCATTTGATTATCGAACGAAGTGAAAGTGTGAAAAGTCTAGTGATGTGGTTATTTTTATTAAAAATACCTCTTTCTGTTTTTGAATATATTCCTTTTTATACTCTATTTATGAAAATAGCCAGTCCAATTTAGTTTGGTCCATGATAAGGGTCCAATAATAGTGTAGTTGGATCGGGTTCAAAAAGAGCTTTCCGGCAATATATTATAAGCCCAATTTCGATGAATAATGAGGAAGTTATGCCCTAAATACTAAATTGGGCCCAAAACGAATTTTATATGTGGCCCAATGATCTAGAGGAGGGTCTATTAATTATTATTTCTAATGTTATTAGGATTGATTTTAATCTTCTAGAGTAATCTAGAAGGTTCTTTTAAATTCTAATAGTATTAGGATTGATAATTATATTTTAAGGAGTTTTACTTGGAATAGAATAAGTGTTTTATGATAAATCCGATTTTAATTTGATAAACACGAAATTTGCTGCTTAATCATATTAAGAAAAGGATTTCGCGTACAAAGCGCGTTTTATCTTTTAATTAGCCCCAAATGACAGAGTCTATCGCCTAGTGCTAACGTTGTCTGTCGCCTGGCGCTGATGTCTGTCGCCTGGCGACAGAAGCCAGTTTTATTCCGTATAGAACTTGAAGAATTTTCTATTGTTTTCGGACCATTTTCCTATAAATAGGGGTCGTATCTCCCCGTTTTCATTCATTCACAATCATCATCTCTCTCTATTTTCTCTAAAAGCTAGAAGCTTCTCTCTCTCTATTCTTTTTCTAAACCTTCCCCTCCTACAAAATTCCACATTCACAAGTTGTAGACACACCTAGCCAAGTTCGAAGTTGCCTTCGCCCTAGACGTGAAAGGTTGAGAATTTCTGAGGCTTTGGTCCCAAATCTCTATTTCCATTTTTTGATTTAATTGTTTGTTTAATATTTTCCTTGAAGTTACTAACGTGTGTATTTTGTTAATAGAAAGAGATATGAGGCATCCAAGTAAGTAATTTAATTGTTGGTATTTTGACATAGAAATCATGCTTTAATTATTTTAAGTCCTAGTATCATGTTAGGATGTTTTATTGCTTCCTAGTATCATGTTTAGGGTAATAACTAAGATTTCTAATATCATGTATGGTCGCTCCCTATTCCTTTTCTAATATCATGTTAGTATCATGTTAGGGTTAAAGCTTTGATTTTTATTGCTTAGTGACATGCTAGGATTTGTTATTAATCTTGTTAATATCATGCCTAGGATCTTGATAATGTTATTATGCTTTATTGATAACATGGTTATTATGATGATGATGATTGTTATTATTATGTTGCTTGATATATATATATATATATATATATATATATATATATATATATATATATATATATATATATATATATATATATATATATATATAAATATATATATATATATTATTATTATTATTATTATTATTATTATTATTATTGTTGTTGTTATTTCTTGATCATGCCCTCTTTTGCAGGATTAAAGGGAATTTATACTTGTAATCACTCTTAATAAGATAATTAATAATCTTGTTTAGGTTAATATGATTATTATTCAAGTGATCACCAATAATAGTTTTTTTTGTGCATTAATATTCAACCAACATAGATAAACAGGTTTAGGGTTAATATATTGATTGCATGTTAGTCAGAAAGCGCACATGAATATAACAAGAATAAAATAGAGGCTTATTTTTAGGGCAGGTTCAATCTCTTTTAGGTTGGATTTGTACCTTCATCCTCGAATATCCAGTCATGGTTCCAGACCACTATGGAGTTAGCGATCTCATGGATCGTGAAGGGGTGTAACATTCACTCTGTGAACGGTTTACAAGTTCCTAAAACTTGTTGGCGACTCTTTTGCTCTAGCTTCCTATCCTTTGTATGCCATCATACTTAAGTGTATGATCACAGTGGAGCTCAAGTGTGGGATGCTTGAAATATTCCCTACACCACCTCGCAGTGTCCCGCCTTCCCCCGAATGATTGGTGCGCCGTTCTTGGTACCTCCAAATTGCTTCCTTTCGATCATGCTAATGAATTGGGGCTTGATTTCAAATTGCACTCCTTCGAGATCCAGTGGAGGAGGAGCAAGATGTGGGAGCTCTACTTAGGATGGCTGCGAATAATCGCTAAGCTGTCGAGGTAAAGTAGCAGTCATATCTGATTTTTTATCTATATTTAACAAATAAATATGAGAAAACGTCCCAAAGAACTTGCATTCTCTAAGACAAAAGAAAATAATCTAGACTACAAAAATAATCAGAAATAAAATAAATGTCAACTAGCATGTTATGTGTCACAAAGACAGCCAGATAAAGACAGTCTTTAGGCTTTTGATGCTACTCTAGATTGGCTTGATAAATTGGGAATGGTGACCACCTGTGGAAAAGATTCCCCATTTTGGTGTTTTGTTTTAGCTGCAAGGGATTTGCTTGTAGGAGAACCAGTACATTTTGGCTTTGAGGTTTATAATCCTCAAATGTTAGTTAGGCAATTTGGTCTATGCTAATCTCTTATTGTTCCCTTAATCACCACTTGTAACATGCCTTGGAGTCAAGGCTAATATTCAACGAAAAAGATGTTTGGGCTAGTAATTCCCTTGAATATCTGTAGGGAATATTTCAAGCATTCTACACTTGAGCCCCACTGTGATCATACACTTAAGCATGGTGGCATCCAAAGGGAAGGAAGCTAGAGCAAAAGAGTCGCCAACAAGTTTTAGAAACCTGTAAACCATTCACAAGGTGAAGTTTACACCCCTTCACGATCCATGAGATTGCTAACTCCATAGTGGTCTGGAACCATGACTGGATATTCGAGGATGAAGGTACAAATCCAACCTAAAACATATTGAATCTGTCCTAATAATAGGCCTCTACTTTATTCTTCTCATACAATCAATATATTAATCCTAAACCTGTTTAATCTATGTTGGTTGATTTATTAATGCACAAACAAAACTATTATTGGCGATCACTTGAATTCCACATTAGCCTAAATAAACTTATTAATTATCTTATTAAGCGTGATTACAAGTACAAATTCTCTTTAAACCTGCAAGAGAGGGGCGTGATCAAGAAATAACAATAAAATATATCAAGCAACATAATAATATTGATACAACAAATCCTCATCATAATATTCAATCTCATCAAAGCATAATAATAGCAAGATCTTAGGCATGATACTAATAAGATTAATAATAAATCTTAGCATGTCACTAAACATTAATGATCAAAACTTTAACCCTAACATGATACTAACATGATAGAAGAAATAGAAAGCAACCTAATCATGATACTAGAAATCCATAAATAACATCCTAACATGATACAAGAAATATTAATAATACAAACATGATTTCTATATCAAAAGAATAATTAAGAAGTAATCTAATTGCTTACTTTGATGCCTCGTATCTCTTTCTATCAAAACAATACACACGTTAGTAACTTCCAGGAAAATATTAAATCAAACAATTAATTTAAATAATCCAAATAGGATTTGGGACCAAACCCTCAGAAATTATCGACCTTTCACGTTTAGGGCGAAGGCAACTTCGAGCATGGCTAGGTGTGTCTAGAACTCGTGAATGTGGTATTGTGTTTGTAAAAAGGCTAGGCTAGAAAGAGGGAGAAAGAATAAGCTATTGCTCAAGAGAAAAAAGAGAATAGAATTAGATGATTGTTGAGGATTGTGAATGATTAAAAATGGGGAAAAAGACCCTATTTATAAAGAAAATACTCCCGAAACGATCAGAAAAAGATCGAGTTCGATTCGAAGTAAAATTTCTCCCATCGTGGCGCGATGGTTCCATTGCCGCGCGACAGGCATCATCGCAACGCGATGGGTCCTGTCATTTCGCGATGAAGAACGCGTTATCTAAAATCTGTACGGAATCCTTAATCTAATTAAATTAGATTAATTAAAGTCTGTACTTATCTTTTAAAATAAGATTTAATCTTTTTAAAACACTTGTTTTATTCCAAATTAAATTCTTTATTTTCTAAAGGATATAATTATTAATCCTAATCCCACTAGAACTTAAAATAACCTTCTAGATTATTCTAGAAGATTAAAATCAATTCTACTGACCTTAGGAATGATAATTAATGGGCCCTCCACTTGCTCATTGGGCCGTATATAAAACTCATTTCAGGCCCAATTTAATATTTTGGCCATAACTTCCTCATTATTCATCGGAATTGGGCTAAAGCTCTTTTCGAGCCCAATCCAACTACACTATTATTGGACCCTTATTATGGACCAAACTAAACTGGACTAGACATTTTCCATAAATAAAGTACATAAAGAAATATTTTTGAAAACAGAAAGAAGTATTTTTTAATAAAATGACCGCATCATGAGACTTTTCACATTTTACCTTGTTCGATAATCAATGACGTCGTGGAAAATATTCATCACTGGGTTTAGTTTTTGGGGAGACACAATCAGGTGTCCCCCACTTTGACTGAGTTTGGAGAAACATAAGTTTTGAACACAAAAGTCAAAATAGCGATAGGGACGGAGAATGATTCAGAATGTTCTGCGATCCTAAATCATTCTTGTAACGCCGATACCTGCAAACTAGCGTTAGTTAAATAGATAAGAGAGTTAGAAATGCGTATCTTGCACCGTCGAGCACACGTCTCTAGGGTAACCGAATTTTGTTGTATTTGTTGTGACAACTTCCACAGTGCCTCGTGAACGCCATCTGAAGGTACCAGTGCCTCGCTATCTTTATTTGTTTGTGACAATCCTCCATAGTGCCTCGGGAACATCTTCAAAGGTGACCGTACCTCGTTATCTCCAGTGTTGTGGCAGTACCTCGCTGCTATAGACAATTTCCTCTCTACTTTGGGACATCATCGAAGATTGTTGCTTGTAGCCATCTTCGGTTTTGTTGATGCTTCATTTTGTTGAATGCGTACTTTGGGGTTGGTGACAATCCTTTTTTTCTTTAGGAACAGTTGTCAACACAACTCTTGAATGATGAGCGACAATCCGGTTTAGGGAAAGTTGTCTATGCCGCATAACAATCATCCTAGGAAATGTTGCTATGATGAAACGACAACCCGCATCTCGGAAAATTTGCCAAAATCCAATTTGAGAAAAGTTGCCAATGCTACGTAACAATCTGTCATAAGAACCTTGCTACGATCGAAAATCCACGTTTTGGAACATAACTCTTGAAAGCAATCCGCCTTGGAAATTTGCCAATGGTATGAGACAATCTTTTTAGGAGAATATTGCCACCATCGACAATCCGCGTCTTGGAACATTTGTAAAAAAGAGTTGACCAACAATCCATCTCAGGAAAATTTGCCACTACTGAAATGAATGACAATCCACGTTTGAGGAACCTTTGCCGAAATATTAAGCTGAATAAAGACCTACGACAATCCTTTGGGAAATTTTGCCATAGGGAACTTGGTGTATGACAATCCAATCTCGGAAAATTTCCAAGGAGTCGATGACAATCCGAACTTTGAAAGAATTTGCCAAACGGAAAAGGAGCACGACAATCCATACTTGGAAACATTGCCAGTTTAAGATGACAATCCAATCTTGGAAAAATTGTCGAAGATTTGATGAATTTATGACAATCCAAACTTGGAAAAACTTGCCGAATAGAGAAGGAGCACGACAATCCATGCTTGGAAACATTGCCAAAGGTGACAGTCCAATGTTGGAAAAATTGTCGTTGAAGAAGATGCTCAACAATCCACTTTTGGAAATATTGTCAATTAGAGATGACAATCCAATCTTGGAAAAAATTGTCGTTTGAAAATGATGTTCTTAAGCCTTGTAAAAGAGATTAAACTTTTCCAAAGGACCTTGACAGTTGATTTGCTTAAGGTTGACTCACGGTTTGGTGTTACTTGACTCATTGTGTAAGACTTAATGTTTTTTGCTCGACTCGATGTGTAACTCGACGTACTCAAATCGACTCGATGTGATAAGCCGACATGACTCAAAGTGTACATGACTCGTGTTCGTAGACTTAACTCGATGTGATAACACAACCCGAAAAAGAAAGACGTGAAAAGAAAGAAGTAAAGTGTTTGAGTGCATGCTGAATGAGTTCGATCAAGTGTATGCATTAACGTTGTCTATCATGGTACAAGGATTGTAGCATCCTAGACTATCTCAATTGTTGACTCAATGATGAAAGTATTTTAGTTAACTTAGGCATGGAGGCTAAGCACTTCATACTTTGTGATGCAATGATGATTACATATGATGAGTGATTTTGATATGACAAGGCATACTTTAACGTTGTGTTAAGATTTCATGACAAAGGGTTCCTATGAGAAGGTTTATTTGGTCATGTATCTGTGATGTGTGTGAAAGTGACACTACAGTTAGGCCGCAAGGGCTAAGTATGTGGAAAAATATTTTGAAAAGAGTCAAATGATGGTGACTCTTAGGTTGGGTAGGCTAATAAAGTAAAGATCAAGCCCCCAAGTCTAGCTCTAAATGGATAGAAATGAGCATTAGAGATCCCTTTATATGATCATGTATGAATGTAAATATGTATGTAAATGAATGCATGATTATTACGGCTGCACCCCAATGTGAGGTTGCCTACGTATCCGTCAGGAATCAGGCCGAACGTAGCTCTAGTCGAACCTCGCACAAGTATGTGTACACCTCAAAGAGGTCTTTTAAGGGTTGTAACGTGGTTAGGTTAAAGGTCGAAAAAGAAGGGGATAAAGGCTCAAGACCCTAGATAAGCCCCCAAGGTATGCAACCTTGCATTTGAATCTTTGTATTCGTATGCTTAAGGTCTCCTCACTTTTGAACTCTTTTTTGTTTATATTTTTGCTCTATCTTTTTTTTTTTTTTTTTTTGCATTTTTCATTTTTTTTTTATTTTGATAAGTGTGGGCAATCCTGATCATGCGGTCTATCATTCACTTGGCATTCATGTTTCTCAGGCACGGTACCGAACACTCGATAAGAGACGCAATTTGAGACGTGTTCTTATCAAAGATATATTCATATCAAAGACATTGGAACACTTGCCCTTTTGTACACTTTTATTGCTATTTTAGTCTTTTGAAATTTTTGTAAAATCACTAAAGCTTCTATTTGTAAATTGCATAAGTTGCACACAATCCCATCCCAAGGTTGGATAGATGTAGGTTGAAAAAGTGAAGGTCTATCATTAGACGAGGCTCAAAGTGGTTTATCAAAAAAGGAATTATATATTCGAAAAGGTGAAGGTAATACGATATGGCTACAAGGGTGCCTCAAATCATTAGTATACCTTGTGCTTAGTCCAGCGTGAATTTTTTTTTATATATATATAAAATGCAATGCAATGACCGTATGCAAGGAAATAAATGCCCATTTTATTAAAGGAAAAAGAAAAACCTATGGAATAAATCTAAGGAGGACGAAAGGTGCCTATCCTAGACTTATTGGGGAAAGGGGAATTAAAAAGAAGAAAAAGAAGTCACGAAATCTTGTCATTGAAGCTTGTCTCGTGTCTTTTGCTTTATCATCACCCGGTCTTCTTGCCAGCTAGAGTCAACGGAATCTTGTTTGCATCTATGAGATCTTGAATGAGATTTTCAAATCTATAACATTCATCCGTGGTATGACCATTTCCTCGATGGTACTTGCAATAAGAGTTGGGATTCCATCTTGAAGATCGTTTTTCTGGCGTTGGATCTTCAGTAGGGCCGATAGGTTTGATTAATCCTTGATCATAGAGACAGTCGAAAGCAACATCATAGGTCATTCCAATGGGTGTGAATTTTCTCTTAGGTTTCTTTTTAGGTCTTTGATTATCCATGGCTAAGACCTCATTAAGATCAAAGGTATCAACATTATTACTAGAGTAGGTGTTTTCGGAAGAAGAAGGATTGCCGTTCTTCTTTCCTTTCCAGCCACTGTTGTTACTATTGTTAGTAGCTTTTTGTTTCGCAAGGTCATCTTCGATGTCAATACCTATGTTATAGACGGCCTTGAAAGTATTTAAGTTGTGTTGGTATTTCAAATGCTTTGAATACTTCTCTTGGAGGTTCTTAATGAACATCCTTACAGACTCCTTTTCAGTAGGGACCTTGACCATCTTTGTGGAAATTTCTCTCCACTTGTTAAAGAAAGAAGTAAATCCTTCGTTTTCTTTTTGTTTTAACATCTCAAGCTCCCTATGGTCAGTTTGAACTTGGATGTTGCACTTGTATCTATCAATGAAAGCGTTTGTTATAGAGTCCTAAGAAGAGATCTTCTCTTTGTCTAGGGAAAAGAACCATTATTGACAAACGGTTTCTAGAGATAGTGAAAACAACGAGTGGAAAGCTTTCCTATCAATTCCCTTAATATTCATTATAGTTTCGAAAGCTCTCAAATGGAAGTAAGGGTTATCTGTTGGCTTGAACTTAGGCATGTCATTGGCATTGAACTTCTGTGGAAGAAGTTCCTTATCCACCGAAACCCCTTGTGAGCTAATTCCTTGGAACTTATAGTCATTTGAGAGCTTGCTCAAGATTTCTTCCATTCGCTCCATCTGTTGTTGTTTCGTAGGGTTATTGACTTGAAGAGCAATGGTCTTCATCATCTCAGTTAAACTAGCAAGGTTTTGCCTAAGTTCATTGACTTCTTCCTGAGTTGCCATTTTCTTCTTAGCTTTTCTCTTTTGTCAAATCGGTTTATTAAAGAGTAAAACTTGGACGAAAGCGTCGTCCTTGATTAAGCGCCCTTCTCTTCTTGACCAAGTGCTGTGGAAAGGGAAGTCATGGATACTTATTATTAATTATTTGACTCAAACTCAATTCAACATGCAATATATGGGAAAGGATCATGGAAGAATGTGGGAGTGGTATGCATGGAGAAAGCATGTACAGAATGGAAAGATGACGTAGATGGAGAGATATGGAAAAATTAGAAATAGAATGGACTCCCAACTCAAATGACAGAAAGAGCGACTCATGCATGAACCTAAGACATGGTCATGGTGAGAAAAGAGTATGTACAGAGTGTGTGAATACTTGTGAGTGTAAGTGATATGTTCAAGAATCGTGTCATGACCATGGGACTAGACTATGTGACTAGATTCAAACAAAGACTAAGTTAAGACTTCACGTATGTGCACTAAACTGGACAAGCTGTAGTATCTTAGTCATAACTTTTGATCTGTGATTCCAAATTGGACAAAACCAAAGACAAATGAAAGATAAAACACGGGGCTACAGATCCATAGGTTTTAAGACTCGTAAATCTTTCTAGAACTCCGATTATGACCAAAACAAGTTGACGCTTGTGCAGTATATAGGAATAAAAATCCGGGTTGACTCAAAGGAACTATGACTCGATTTTATACATATTTATAAGTTCAAATTAATTAATTAATTAAGAAAAGTCTTTTAGTCAATAATTATTTTATTTATACTTATTAACAATCACAAGTCAAACAAACGGTTAATTCAGTCATATAGTAAGTATGCACAAGTAAGAGATGCACAAGTAGTCAAGTAGTCACAATATGATGCAATGAGTTTGCAACCTGACCATGGCTCTAGTTTTCTAAAGTTCAAGGATAAGGGCAGTCAAAAGAGGGTCCATGGTTATGAGTCCGGATGCATCACGCGGAAGCCTTACCTTTGGAAGGGTTGGCACGTATGGATGGGACCCCACAAGTTAAACTTGTTTCCATGGTTTGGTGAATACACAAACTCGGATGTACCCTTTGTTGCAATGAGCGTTCGATTGGGTAGATGGAGCGTGAATTTCCAGAGGGTTATGGCCATATGTAGAACACTTATGGGTTCAAAAAAGTGAGAAAAACTCAATCAGGAAGTAAAACCGAGCAAACAGTACTAGAACTAGTCAAAGTAAAAACGCAGATTTCTGGCTCAGTATTGGAAGAACTCGGCACAAGACAACAGAAACCATCGCAAGACGATAGCCCTGTCACGCCGCGATAGAGCCATCGCACTGTGATGGGCACTGTTTTCTCAGCGTCAGTTCCTACATGCCTCAGCAACTCTCTTTGTTCTTAGAATTTTCCAGTTTTCGCAGCGTCTTTTCGATTCAAGTTGTGAAAGATATTTCCCAAATTTCCTAGATGTAAAAAGCCTATGTTTTTTACGCATTACGGATGGTCTATCCAATGCAGACCTTTTTATGCTTATGCCAATAATGTTAATCAAAATTACGCACATAAATACTTAGAACTTTTCGAGTTTTATCCACTCATTCTAAATTATTGCCAAAATAAATTTTAGGAATTGAAATAGATATCTTCCCCAGTGGAGTCGCCAAAAACTATAGGGAATATTTCAAGCATCCTACACTTGAGCCCCACTATGATCATACACTTAAGCATGGTGGTGTTCAAAGGGAAGGAAACTAGAGTAAAAGAGTTGCCAACAAGTTTTAGGAACTTGTAAACCGTTCACAGGGTGAAGGTTACACCCCTTCACGATCCATGAGATCGCTAACTCCATAGTGGTCTGGAACCATGACTGGATATTCGAGGATGAAGGTAAAAATCCTACCTAAAACAGGTTGAACCTGCCCTAATAATAGGCCTCTACTTTATTCTTCTCATATTCATGTGCGCTTTCTGACTAACATACAATCAATATATTAATCCTAAACCTGTTTAATCTATGTTGGTTGATTTATTAATGCACAAACAAAACTATTATTGGCGATCACTTGAATTAAAACCACATTAGCCTAAATAAAATTATTAATTATCTTATTAAGCATGATTACAAGTACAAATTCTCTTTAAACCTGCAAGAGAGGGGCGTGATCAAGAAACATTAATAATATATATCAAGCAACATAATAATATTGATACAACAAATCATCATCATAATATTCAATCTCATCAAAGCATAATAATAGCAAGATCTTAGGCATGATACTAATAAGATTAATAATAAATCTTAGCATGTCACTAACATTAAAGATCAAAGCTTTAACCCTAACATGATACTAACATGATAGAAGAAATAGGAAGCAACCTAATCATGATACTAGAAAGCCATAAATAACATCCTAACATGATACTAGGAATATTAATAATACAAACATAATTTCTATATCAAAAGAATAATTAAGAAGTAATCTAATTGCTTACTTTGATGCCTCGTATCTCTTTCTATCAAGACAATACACACGTTAGTAACTTTCAGGAAAATATTAATCGAAATAAGGATTTGAGACCAAACCCTCAGAAAATTATCAATCTTTCACGTTTAGGGCAAAGGCAACTTCGAGCTTGGTTAGGAGTGTCTAGAACTCGTAAATGCGGTATTGTGTTTGTAAAAAGGCTAGCTCAAGAGAAAGAGGAGAATAGAATTAGATGATTGTTGATGATTGTGAATGATTAAAAACAGGGAAAAAGACCCTATTTATAGAGAAAATAGTCCCAAAACGATCAGAAAAAGATCGAGTTCGATTCGGAGTAAAATTGCTCCCATCGCGGCGCGATGGTTCCATCGCCGGGCAGGAGAACGCGTTATCTAAAATCTGTATGGAATCCTTAATCTAATTAAATTAGATTAATTAAAGTCTGTACTTATCGTTTAAAATTAGATTTAATCTTTTTAAAACACTTGTTTTATTCCAAATTAAATTCTTTATTTTCTAAAGGATATAATTATTAATCCTAATCCCACTAGAACTTAAAATAACCTTCTAGATTATTCTAGAAGATTAAAATCAATCCTATTGACCTTAAGAATGATAATTACTGGGCCATCCACTTGATCATTGGGCCGTATATAAAACTCATTTCAGGCGCAATTTAGTATTTTGGCCATAACTTCCTCATTATTCATCGGAATTGGGCTTATAATATATCGTTGGAAAGCTCTTTTAAAGCCCAATCCAACTACACTATTATTGGACTCTTATCATGGACCAAACTAAACTGGACTGGACATTTTCAATAAATAAAGTACGAAAATAAATATTTTCGAAAACAGAAAGAAGTACTTTTTATTAAAAACGACCGCATCACGAGACTTTTCACATTTCACCTTGTTCGACATTCAATGACGTGAGAGATTGACGTGGGAAAAACTAGGTCGTTGAACTAATCCTCCTAAGCCAAACAAAATTTATAAACACTCAACAAACCTAAATACAAGTATAGAGGTAAGTCAAGGGTCGAACCCAAAGGAACGGTAATGTCTAAGTGCTTCCGATTATGTGCCTAAGCTAGGTCGAAGACTAAGGGTAAAAGAGGACACCTACAACTACTAAGACAAAGAAACCAAACAAGTAAAATGCTAGGGATTAGGATTCACTTATATTAGCAATGAACAATGCAAATTGGTTTAGGAAGTTGACTAAGTCAAGCAATGTGAGGGAAGATTAATTATGCAACCAAAAGAGCATATCAAGCTATTCTCCTAGAGGTCTAACTAACGTCAACTACGATAAACTCTAGCTAGGAAACATCACAAGACACCTCAATCGTGTAAATGCAAGCCACAAATCAATGGTCCGTATCAATGTGAACTTACAATGCAATCTAGTGTGAATAACAAGGGTGATCAAGCCTAAATCAAACACACACATGCACATAATCAATTAACCAATTTAATCACATCATCAACTCCATCAAAATCCCCAATCTACATCAATTCATTACATTATACAAGCTTCACCAAATCCCTAACCAAACAACTACTCTAGCAACATCATCAATTCAACAAACAACTAAAGTAATCAATAATCAACAATCAAAGAATCTACAATTAAAGAAGAACAATTACTCTAATCAAACATCAATCATCAAATCATCAAAATCTAATCAAAATCAAACAATCTAAACATGAATACTAAACAAAACAATAAATGAGATAGAGTTTAGAAATGCTCATTGATAATAGAGTAGATCTCCAATACAATTGTCACCATTGGATCTTCAATCTCTCAATCACCATTGAAATTCTTCACTTTCTCTCTCTAAAATCTACTCCTAAACTAACCCCTAAATCTAGAGAGAGAAGCTCTCAACTAAGCTAAGAATATGATCTAATTATATTCTTAAAACTTCTTACAAAAATTGGGTTCAAATAGGTATAAGAAGAGAGAGAAAATCGTCAAAATCCGATCGGAAAAGACCCACGTTGGTGCGGCCACACAACAGGGGATGTGCGCCCGCACAACCATGGTGTGCGGCCGCACATCCTTCGTGTGCGCCCGCACATTCTGCGCGTGCGGCCACACGCAGCTGGGTTTCTTCGAATCTTCAACTCTTCAAGCTCAAGGGGTGCACACATGATTTATGATGGTGATGGAGGACAAGGTAGGCAGTAGCTAAGGCTTAATATTGAGGGCACACACTTCCTTTGAAGGGAGCACAAGAGAAGAGCCAAGACTTGGAACTTCCACTTCTTTGCATCTTGAGCTTCCCAAACTCCATGAACTTGATCCTAAAGCTTCTTCCACCATAGTGGATCACCAAAATCACGACCCGAACCTCTTCCAATACCTACAACCACGAAAATAGAGCAAATAAAGAAGAAAAGGCTAGAAAACCAACGAAAAGCACAAAAGCTACAAAATAAGAGAAGAAAGGTAAAACTAAGCAACAAAGCATAAAACTAAGCACTTATTAAGCAAGAAAGCAATGAAAAGAGGATAGAAATGACCTAAATGCTCGTCAAATGTGTGCCATTTATGACGCACATCAAATACCCCCAAGCTTACCTTTTGCTCGTCCTCGAGCAAAACAAAACCAAGGGAGTGGAAATGACGAGCTTATTCAAACAAACTAAAGAAGAGACGAGATGAGAATATACACTAAATCACTTTCGTAGGAATCACGGTCAATTTTAGCAACTAATGACAAGCCATTTAAACCCCTAGATCGCCCTAGAGGACGAGTGATGCTCTCGTAAGGGTATCCTAAGAGTTTACCCATAACTCTCATGATAATACAAACAAGGCAAGAGCATGAAAAAGAAAATAAAAATACAAGAAAAGCAAACAAATGTTCATGAAAGGACTTTTGCAAATGTACAAGCACAAGTGGATGCAAATCTTTCTAAACAAGTAAGGGAGTGCACGTTCCAAGATACCCAAGGTTGATTGAAACATAAATATGCTAAGCATAGGAACTAGGTTTCACAATCCACTTTCATCCCAAACGATCTTACCGCGTTCTTCCTAATAGCTTCAAATCGACCTCAAGTGAGCATCCCAATGATTCCACGAAGGAACCGGAAAAAGAGAATTTTTAGGCTACTCGACATCTTGACTTTTGCATCCCCTCTCCCTATTCCTAAAACTCACATTCCTCTCCACCGATGAATGACTCAACCATTTAGGTCAAAAGGTCTTTCCCCAAGGTTGTAACGTAAGGCAATAAGGGTGAAGGTAGGCTAAAAATTTGAAATTTGGTGGTTTTCCTAAAAGTGAAGCAAAGAACGGCCAATTCTTAGAATCACAATCAAGTAGTCACCAAACAAAAACAAACTAACACCCCCAAGCTTATTCAAAGCTATAAATCACAAAAATATACACAAAAAGCGTGAGAACGCTTCCCCCCAAGCTTAAATGGAGCATTGCCCTCAATGCTCAAAAAGGGAGATAACTCACATCAAAATATTTTTTGAATTTTTTATTTTTCTCGTTTTTTTTTCTTTTATTTTTTTAATAGTGCTTTGTCCTCGCCTCTTTTAACTTTGGACGGCTTTTTCGATTTTGCACTTATTTGTCCACGCCTTTTATAATGTAGGACGGCTTTTACTCATACTCATTTGCCATTATTCACAAGGAAGAAATCACACAATCTTGCTATCATTAGAACCAAACATTTCAACTTCTCCACCACAAACTCCATCAAATATGATCAATTGCTTCACAAAAACCAAGAAAAGAAAGAAAATGAAACAAAAGGCCAAATATCTAAAGATGTGGCTTGAAAAGAAGGTATAAGGCTCAAATGGTTGCAAGAAGGCAAATGTAAACCCAAAAATAAAGAAAGAAACAAACTATCCTAAAAATGAAAAATACCACCCCGAAAAAGGTGCCTTTATCCTCCCTAAATGGTTCGGTCTCGGATTCAAGATCTATGAGTCAAGTTTCAAGATTAGGTTTGCAAAAAGTCAAGGATCCATGCCGCTCATAAAAATAAGGTAGAAGGCTTGAAAAACATAGAAATCACATGGTTGTAGCAAAAACTCACTATTGGTGTCAAATCGACTATAGGAAGCAACTACCAAACATGCCACAAACAAGTAGAATCCGGCTTCATGTTCCCACTAGTTCTAACCAACTACCTTAGCATGCTTTATCCTAGAATCAACCAAGCGTACTCTCAAACCGTGCACACCACTACCATTTAGGAAGAAATGCATTCAATTATACAAGTCCAAATGTTATTATGTCCAAAGCAAGAACAAAACAAAACACATTGCAAATTTGCCTTGATAGAAAGGAAAATCTTTTTGGAGTTTTTCAAAATAAGAGAAACATGGAAAAGCATATACAAAGGTGCAAAGCATATATGAATCAAAATCCCACCAAACATGATAGAATACCCTCCCCCAAGCTTGAATGAGACAATACACTCAAACATAAATCATATAATCCATGGGAGGGGAAAACAAGGAGATTAATCCAACAAACCAACATATGTCCAACAAGTCATCATCCACCAGAGAAAGAGCAAGGAAAGATATTACCGGATTTGAGGTGGGTGTAAATACCCGCAAATGACCAAATTAAACCTTTCATAGCTAATTTCTCAAGAATTGAACCTTGTTTCCATGTGCTAGTAAAAATAGGAGTCAACCTTCCTTGATTCTTGATCCAAATCGAAGCACCAAAGTATATCAAGTCATGTTCCTAGCAAAAGGCACACAAATATTTCCATGAGAGAAAATCTATTCTAAAAAGAAAAGGAAAATCTAATCTAAGACATGGGTTACTTCCCAAGAAAGGCTTGCTTAAGGTCCAAGCTTGACCGCTCTAGTAAAATAATAATTCAACGCACGCAAGAGCTTGTCAAATGCACTACTACACATTTCATAAGAAAGTAAGTGTGCACATGACAAAAATAAGGCATGCAACAAGCATAGTGCACACCTATGAGGAGAGAGATGCCAAGAGAAGGAAGAAGAATCAAAAGAAAACTCAACAAAATAAGAAGAAAAAGAAAAATAAGAAGAAAAGGAAAAAGAAGGCAAACTCTCCTCAAAATATTTTTGGGTGGCAACATCACCCTTTTCCCAAATTGGAGACAAATGAGCCACATTCAAATCATCATAGACAAAAGGGTCCCCAATAGGCTTACCAACAAAGGAAGGGAGAAAAATAGGGCAATAGGGGATGTGATTAAACTTTTGAGAGAAAGGGGTATGAGAAATAGGCAAAGGGTTAGCTACTCCCTCAACATAAGGTCTCACATCGCCAATGAGGGCATGAAAATCAATCATAGAATCCTCAAAAGAAGAACACTCATGATCACCATCTCCCTCAAACATCCAACTCCCAAGAGGAACCACATAATCTCCTCCACTACCTTCATGAACAAAAGCTCCCTCAACTTCCTTAAAGCCTAGAGTCTCAAAACCATGCATGAATGGAGGCAAATTCACTTCAAAATCATCTCTCTCCCATGAGGCTTTCTCAATCAACTTGCTTAAAAGGCTATGGCTATTCCTTATGCACTCAATAAACACATTTGACATAACCTCAAACGAGTCCAAATACTCATGGATAGAAGAGTCACATTCATACACTTGAGACTCATCACAATCAACAAAGGAAGAGATGTCTAGACTTAAAATTTCATCAAACTCATTATCACTTTCGACTCTCTCTCCTTCACTCTTATGCTCAACAATAGGATCCTCACACATTCTTGGTTGCTCAAAATCACCATCATCATCCTCAACACACACATTGGATTTGTTATTTTCACATACAAGCATCAAAGATGACAATTGGCTTTTTAGCTCTTCATTTCTCCTTCTTTCCTCCTCAAAACGCTCCTCACTCTTTTTCATCATCTCCAATTGACTTCTCAAACAATTAAGAGTAGACTCCATTTTAGGCCCAAGATCATCACTAAGCTCAACATGCCTAATTCGAGTTTCCAAGGTAACAATAAGAGATTCAAAGGATGTAGGAGATTGAGGCTCAACAAAAGAAGAATAAGTACAACCAAGATTGGAAGAATGAACATTGAAATCATGAGCATGTACATCACATTGGGGGGTGGGGGCAAAATCAAGAACATGAGATTCATTATCAAGGGAACGAAGCACATCACAAGAAGGCATGGTAAATAATGAAGAATATTGAAACACACCATTAGCATCAACTTGAGCATGTACTCCATTATCATGAACAAAAGGGGAAATAGAGTTGAAATCATGTGTTCTAGGTTCACTAATGGGATCATGTGACAAATCATGGGAAATCATGCTAACATTAGAAGAATCAAGACATTGCACATCAATATTAGGAACATGATTATCCCTATTATAAACACCCCTAGCAAACCAAACATAAAAATCCCAAGCATCATCAATTGACAATGCTCTAAATTCACCATTGTGCATGCATTCAACTTCATCCCTAGTTTGCCCATTCAAACCAAAATAACAAATCTCACAAGCCTCCCAAAGGCTACTACAATTACAATCAAGAAATCCCTCTAGTCTATTAAAATATTCACAAAAAGGCTCATTGTCAAATTGAGGAAAAGATAGACATGCCATTTTATACAAAACAAGTAAAAATCAAATAAAAGAAAAGTATACACAAAGACCTAGACTCAAGCAATTAAAAACACTCAAACATAGACACCGTTCCCCGGCAACGGCGCCATTTTGACGTGGGAAAAACTAGGTCGTTGAACTAATCCTCCTAAGCCAAACAAAATTTATAAACACTCAACAAACCTAAATACAAGTATAGAGGTAAGTCAAGGGTCGAACCCAAAGGAACGGTAATGTCTAAGTGCTTCCGATTATGTGCCTAAGCTAGGTCGAAGACTAAGGGTAAAAGAGGACACCTACAACTACTAAGACAAAGAAACCAAACAAGTAAAATGCTAGGGATTAGGATTCACTTATATTAGCAATGAACAATGCAAATTGGTTTAGGAAGTTGACTAAGTCAAGCAATGTGAGGGAAGATTAATTATGCAACCAAAAGAGCATATCAAGCTATTCTCCTAGAGGTCTAACTAACGTCAACTACGATAAACTCTAGCTAGGAAACATCACAAGACACCTCAATCGTGTAAATGCAAGCCACAAATCAATGGTCCGTATCAATGTGAACTTACAATGCAATCTAGTGTGAATAACAAGGGTGATCAAGCCTAAATCAAACACACACATGCACATAATCAATTAACCAATTTAATCACATCATCAACTCCATCAAAATCCCCAATCTACATCAATTCATTACATTATACAAGCTTCACCAAATCCCTAACCAAACAACTACTCTAGCAACATCATCAATTCAACAAACAACTAAAGTAATCAATAATCAACAATCAAAGAATCTACAATTAAAGAGGAACAATTACTCTAATCAAACATCAATCATCAAATCATCAAAATCTAATCAAAATCAAACAATCTAAACATGAATACTAAACAAAACAATAAATGAGATAGAGTTTAGAAATGCTCATTGATAATAGAGTAGATCTCCAATACAATTGTCACCATTGGATCTTCAATCTCTCAATCACCATTGAAATTCTTCACTTTCTCTCTCTAAAATCTACTCCTAAACTAACCCCTAAATCTAGAGAGAGAAGCTCTCAACTAAGCTAAGAATATGATCTAATTCTATTCTTAAAACTTCTTACAAAAATTGGGTTCAAATAGGTATAAGAAGAGAGAGAAAATCGTCAAAATCCGATCGGAAAAGACCCACGTTGGTGCGGCCACACAACAGGGGATGTGTGCCCGCACAACCATGGTGTGCGGCCGCACATCCTTCGTGTGCGCCCGCACATTCTGCGCGTGCGGCCGCACGCAGCTGGGTTTCTTCGAATCTTCAACTCTTCAAGCTCAAGGGGTGCACACATGATTTATGATGGTGATGGAGGAAAAGGTAGGCAGTAGCTAAGGCTTAATATTGAGGGCACACACTTCCTTTGAAGGGAGCACAAGAGAAGAGCCAAGACTTGAACTTCCACTTCTTTGCATCTTGAGCTTCCCAAACTCCATGAACTTGATCCTAAAGCTTCTTCCACCATAGTGGATCACCAAAATCACGACCCGAACCTCTTCCAATACCTACAACCACGAAAATAGAGCAAATAAAGAAGAAAAGGCTAGAAAACCAACGAAAAGCACAAAAGCTACAAAATAAGAGAAGAAAGGTAAAACTAAGCAACAAAGCATAAAACTAAGCACTTATTAAGCAAGAAAGCAATGAAAAGAGGATAGAAATGACCTAAATGCTCGTCTAATGTGTGCCATTTATGACGCACATCAGAGATATTCATTACTGAGTTTAGTTTTTGGGGAGACACAATCAGGTGTCTACAATATCCTTCAATTGAGTGTTGCCCAAAAAGTCATGCAACAAGTTCTCCTTAAGTTATCTCGAATGGTGGTATCATGGGACCACTTCAAGGTCATGCTATTGAAAATGCCAAGGCACACTTTGCTGTGAGTGTGGCAGGCTATAGAGGTATTGCTTCTTCTCATTAGTCATTTCAATTTCATCCTTTATTCCCACTCACAATCTAAATTTCAAGTAGAATTTTATTTTAATTTTTAGTTTTTGTTAACTGGAAGTTTAGAACAATGTTTGAGTGTTTTTTTTTTTTTTTCTTTGTGTAACTTTTTAAAAAATTGAGAATTGTTACAAATGTTTATGTTGAATGTTATTTTTCAAATTAATGGGATATTTTAAACTATGGCATTGGAATTCAACCTCCCCCCCCCCCCCAAAAAAAAAAATTAAATAAAATAAAAAAATAAAACCTATAAAGTGAATCTACACACACTCCTAGTTGGCTTCATAAGAAAGTGCAGAGGAGGAATGGGAAACATTGAAGCTACTTTGGAGAGAAGGACTATTAAGCATCACAATCAAGCAGCAATACAATTCTTGATTAAATGGAAAAATTTGCGTTGTTACAGTCAACTTGGGAGTTTGCTTAAGAATTTCATGAAAGATTTCCTGCATTTAATGTGTCAACTTAAGGATTGTTGGATATTTATTTTCACAAATATATTTTGTATTAATGAATAAATGTATCTATAGAATAATAATGTAGAGTAGTGTTGTATGACTATTTGGATTGTATAATTGAATAATTGTAACTTTTTATTGATAATTTTTATGTGAATAGTTGCATTATTTCATTAACACTTCATTAGTTGTTATGAATAGTTGTGTTGTTTCATTACTTGCACCTTTTCATCCATGTTTCTTTTTCTGTAAATAGTATTGATTATTCTAATTTATGGGTACTTAATTTTAAATTTAATTACTCTCACTTAAAAATACATGCATATAGTTGCGGTTACTCTAATCTAGTTTGTTAGCTGGTTTCTTATAATTACAATACCATTTTATAAGAAACGAAACCCGTTCTATTTTGAAAGATAATTGCTTGATAACCTTGGGTATCATAGAGGGAGCAAAATTATCTTAAGGACACAGCGTGATTTGTTGGGCTCGGGTCATAATAATTTATATTTTACATCAGTTATAAAGGTATGTGTTATGTTTTATTCGTTTTATTAACAGATGTATAATTGTTTAATTTTTAGTTGATTTTGTATATTTTTAATAACAATGACAAATTGTGTTAATGGATGAGCATTGTAATAGGAGTTAGTTAAGTAGAGCTGAGTTGACAAGTTGTTAGCTGAGTCGGTATAGATTGTTTTGTTAGGTTGTTAGAGCACTCTCACTCATGGGCATTTTTTTTCCCATGAGGAGATTTTAATGAAAACAATGAAATTTTGGCTTCCCACTCATGAGCATTAGAAAAAATGCCCATGGGGAAATCCTCAAATGCCCATAGCAATGGTAAAAATTAATTGCTACAATAGTGTGGGCCATGGTACCAAATCAGCAAAAAAATAAAAGAAAAAAATATATATAATGTGATGATAGTAATACTTTAGGAGAGAGAAAAAATAGGAGAGAGAGTGGTGTGGGTTTTTTCTTAGCCCATGAATGTGTGAGAAGTTGTAGAAAAAAAATGCCCATAAGAAAAAGTGGAAAAGAGGAGTGAGAAAGTGGGTAGAGAGATAATGGCATTTTTTTTATTTGCCCATGAATGAGAGTGGTCTTAGAGATATTGTTAGTGCGTCACAGGTTATAAATAGCCTTTTTCAATAAAATATTATCTTCAATCAATATCTATCGAACAATAAAATATTTTTAGAAATATTTTTGTTATTACTATGTTAAGCAAAGAAAAAAAAAAACTATTATCTTCAATCAATATTAATTAAACAATATATTTTTCAGAAGATTTTAACAATAGGATACTAGATGAAGGCCGTGCGATGCACGGGTCGATCTATTTTTTTAAAAAATATTTTTCATATTTATGTGATTACATTTGTTATTTTATTAGTTGTACATAATATATCATTTTCTCCGTATTTATTTTAAAATATTAGATAAAATTCCTAATCTCAAAAGATAATCTTTCATATTTAATTAATGTAACCATTAAAATCTCATTGGTCAATTATGCTTATGTGGCACTTGAATTATTTATTGGATAAACCTATAATTTATAATCCTACGTGGCACGTTAACTAATCTTAGGTGACATAATCCTATTGTAGCGTTTTAAAAATATAGATCCAATGTGGCGCTCTAATAATTTTTTAAAAATAAAAATTATACATGACGCTCTAAAATCTCGGGAAAAAACTCCCCTTTATATATATATATTAGATTGATACATCCGTGCATTGACATAGTTGAAAACTAATGGGATACGTATTTTAAAATTGAGGGAGTAATAATAATAATAACATCAACTCATCTATAAAACCCATCTTCTTTCATTCTCTTAACTTTCCAACCCAGAAAAAAACACCCGATTCAAAAAAAAATCCTCCAAAAATGTCAGCCCAGTTCATCGAAAAACACCGCGAAAACGCCGAAATATACACCGGTTCAGACCTCTGCAAGCAAAAATCAAAATCAACATGCCTAATGGTCTACTACCAATGGATGACATTGAAGAAGTTGGCTATAATCGATCAACCGGGTTCGTATGGTTGACCCAGAAAAAATCGATTCAACACCGGTTCACCAAGATTGGTAAGCAAGTATCCTATGATACTCATGTCACTGCTTTTGTTGAGAATCGTAAGATGACGAACCTTCATGGAGTCAAAGCTAAGGAGATATTGATTTGGATTACTCTTAATGAGATCTGTATTGATGATCCTAGTTCTGGTAAAATTACCTTTGGTACCCCTACCGGTATTTCTCGTGTTTACCCGATTTCGGCTTTCGAGGTTGAAGAGGATGAGAAGAAATGAATTGTATCGTGTAGCTCATCTAGTGGCGAGATGGGATATGTTAATAGTGGTAAATCTAGTAATTTGTTTTTACTTTGACGGAAAGTTGATTTATGTTAATGTATTATTTGCGGTTTGTTTAACATATGAAAATTCGGGACATTGCTTTCTACTATTCCACGGAAATATAGGTGTAAGCTATAATGTATGCAACTATGTCTATGAAATGATTGAAATCTATGATTGAATAAATTGAATTATGTAACATTATTATTAAATAGTTATCATCGATGAGTACCTTATCACAGGGGCGGATCTAGGGGAGGGTCAAGGAGGTTCAATGAATCCACAGATTTTTTGGGAAAAAGAGTAATTTTTTTTTTAAAAAAAAAAAGGGGGTTAAAAGAAAATTTGTGAACTAAATAATGAAAAGTGTAAGCCTGGCGCATTGTTAAAGATCTGAGTGTTAGAGCTGTGCCCTCCTCTTAGGATTTGGGTTTGATTCCTACTACCCTCTTTTTTGGTTTTTTTTTTTTTTTTTTTGTTTTTTTCCTGATTTCCCCCAAATTCCCAAACTCTAATCTTTTGGCTTCAACCAAAACCTAACCTTCACACCCTAGCCTTGTCCGCCGCCGCACCTATCGACTGAGAGCCACCGTTGCCACCGAGATACCGACCGGTGACCGGGGATTGAGCACTGACGGACGACGGTTCTGAGTTCTTCGAGAATTCAAGTTCTACTGTTTTGTGAGTCCTCTTATTTCTCTACTCCTTTTAATTTTTAATCTTTATTTGTTTGTTTAATTTTTTTAATTGGTTTTGAATTTTGATATATTGTTGAATACTTAAATTGTTGACAAATTGAATTGTAGAAAATTAGAATTTTAAATTTTTACTTGGTCTTTTAATTGATAATTAGAAGAAGTTTATATTATCAAATTTGTGTTTATTGGGGACTTGGGATTTTAATTGATAATTAATTGTTTATTTTGTGTATTATTGTAGATTATAAAGCTTTTGTTACCAAATTACCATGAGTTTAGAGTCTTTTTGGAAACGTGCCGGGAAGTCACAAAAGTCCTCTACTTGTTCTTCACCTAATTCAAGGAATCCTCCAATAGAAGAAGATGATGATGTATTAGCACGCTTTCAAAATATGAAAACTCGAAGAACGCTTTTAAAGTTTTTTATTTTATTTTATTATTATTGTGTAATCCATCCATTTGTAATGAAAAACGTGAACTAAAATATTGAGTATTTAATTAATATATGATCATCGTTTTTTTTTTAAGATTTCGAATTCACAGTTCGGAATTCTTGGATACTGTAGACACCCATTTGTGTCTCCCCAAAACCAAACCCAGTGACGAATACCTTTTGCGTCGAATGATAATCGAACAAGGTGAAAGTGTGAAAGGTCAGGTGTTGCGGTTGGTTTTTATTAAAAATTCTTTCTTTCTGTTTTTGAAAAACAACTCTATTTTATGAAAATAGTCAATCCAGTTTAGTTTGGTCCACGATAAGGGTCCAATAATAGTATAGTTGGATGGGGCTTGCAAAGAGCTTTTCAACGATATATTATAAGCCCAATTCCGATGAATAATGAGGAAGTTATGGCCAAAATACTAAACTGGGCCCGGTTTGATCTTTACATGCGGTCCGATGATCTAGGGGAGGGCCCAATGTTAATTATTATTCCTAAAGTTATTAGAATTAATTATAGTCTTCTAAAATTCTCTAGAAGGTTTTCTTAAATCCTAATAAAATTAGAATTAATAATTAGATTTTGATAAGTTTTACTTGGAATAAAATATTATTTTATGAAAATACAATTTCAGTTTTCATACGAACTTTACGAGTCAATTTTGATTGATAAGTGGACTTCGTGTTTGAAAGCGCATAGGAATCCAGGCTGTCGCCAAACAACAGGCCTGTCGCTACGCGACAAGCCTTGTCGCCACGCGACCCATAATCATCCACAATAATCATCAATTCTCATTCATCAATCATCTATTCTCTCATGCTTTCATCTCTCTAGCTTTTCACAAACAAAATTCCGCATATATTAGTTCTAGACACACCTAGCCAAGTTCGAAGTTGCCTTCGCCCTAGACATGAAAGGTTATAATTTCTGAGGGTTTGGTCCCTAATCTCTATTTCCATTATTTAATTTAATTGTTTTGATTTATTATTTTCCTTGAAGTTACTAACGCGTGTATTTTGTTATTAGAAAGAGGTACGAGGCATCAAATTATGTAATTTTATTGCTCTATTCTTGTAAAAAGCATGTTTATTATTTATTAATTCATGTATCATCTTAGGATATTTCTATTGCTTTCTAGTATCATGTTTAGGGTACCTTTTACTCTTTTCTAATAGCATGTTAGTATCATGCTAGGGCTAAAGCTTTGATTTTTATTGCTTAGTGACATGCTAGGATTTGTTATTAATCTTGTTAGTATCATGCCTACGATCTTGCTATTAATATTATGCTTTATTATGATTATTATTATGATTATAATTATGATTTATGTTTATCATGTTTCTTGATAAATTTTATATATGGTTATTGCTTGATCACGCCTTTTATGCATTAGGGAATTTGTACTTGTAATCACGCTTAATAAGATAATTAATAATCTTGTTTAGGGCTAATGTGATTATAATTCAAGTGATCGTCAATAATAGATTTATTTGTGCATTAAATTCAACCAACATGGATAAACAGGTTTAGGATAAACCTATTGATTGCATGTTAGATAGAAAGCGCACATGAATACGAGAAGAATAAAGTAGAGGCCTATTTTAGGGCAGGTTCAATCTCTTTTAGGTTGGATTTGTACCTTCATCCCCGAACCCTATTTGGTTCAAGACCTTTTGGAGTTGACGATCTCATGGATCGTTAAGGGGTGTAATCTTCACCTTGTGAACGGTTTACAAGTTCCTCAAACTTGTTGGCGACACTTTTGCTCTAGCTTCCTTCCTTTTGGACGCCACCATACTTAAGTGTATGATCACAGTGGGGCTCAAGTTTTGGGTAATGCTTGAAATATTCCCTACAGATACGCCACTGCCTTATCAATTTTCTACTTTTGTTATCTTGTTTTATAAATCAAAATAGATTCAATTTTCTTCCTCTACCTGTAAAACTGGGATTATCAACAAAATGTTGGCCTAATGATAACAGAGAAATCATTCAACTTTAAATTGGAGGTCAAGAGACAAACTTTTAGAGCAAAGTCAATGGTGGTCATCAACTTTTTAAATTAGTATTTTCATTGGTTATCCTCTAACAATTTATGATCATATATTCAGCAAAAAATAAATAAAATAATATAAAACTAGTAGCCTACTTAAGTGCGGCTTCCTCCTACTTATACCATGGCAAGTAACACACATATTCATATATTTAGTATGAAATATTATTTAATTTTTAGCCCTAAAGTATAAAAATTTATGAATTTATGTTAAACTACCTAATATGAATTTTCATATAATTTAGGTATTAAATTTCTATGAATTAATCCTAAATTTAAAAAAATAAAATAAAATAATCAAGGGTTTTCAAGTAGCTATTCAAATAAAAGGTTGTTTGAGCATAATCAATGAGTTTTTAGATTTATTTTAGAGGATTTAATTTATGAAAAGTTGCTTCAAATTATGTTCAATAATGAAGTAATGTTTGGTGATAAGCATCTTATTTATAAGATACTTTGATTCGAGTAAGATTTTGCATTCTGGCAATTTTAAGAGCCTACTCAATATGTAGGTAGTATATTCCCAGATAGTTTAGTATCATGTTACTATGTTAGAATGTTGTTATTTAATTGATCAATCATGCTTAGTATCACTACGATTGCTGTGATGATTAGCTTGAATATGTAGAATTTCATGTCCTGTTTATTGTTATGCAAGTATGTTTGGGATCATGGATTTCATTTGAAATCCTGGAATTACCGAATTAGACCAATTAACTTATTTGGATAGTTCAAGAATTTAGATTCGCATTTGGTCCAAATCCAAGCCTTTAGAGAAATAAGACTAATTCATATTTAATTTTAAATTCCATCTCAAATGTTGTCATTTCAATTTCTTATGCAGCTCTCTCTCTCCTTGACAGCCATTAGAGGAAGCTCAATATTTGGCAATTACCTCATAAATTAAAGCGACAAATAGTCCGAGAAATATTTTTCTTTCTCCTCTCCCAAACTCATTCTCTTTCCTCCACCACCGTCCCAAACACGACTCTCTTCCTTCGCTACCACCACCATAACAACCACGATTCTGCCTCCACTAAATAAAATCATCAGTTGCTTACAACTTCTTCTCAACGCTAATTAATCATCTTATCGAGTTTATCCTGAAAATTCAATTCCTTGACTCCAAATTCCACTCACCTCCAAATATAAGTTGGAATTTGAAATGTTGGAGTTGAAATTCTGAAGTTTCCCAGACACATTTTAATGGAATTGAATTCTATGATTTCAAATATCGAAATTGAATTCCACCATTTGAAATACATTTCATGCTTCCAAACGCAACCTAAGATTATTTTCTAATATGAATAGCGTTAGTTTTTTGTTATATAAGTTTAGTATGAATTATTGTGTTGTTTCTTTCATAATAAAGGAGGAAAGGATCTTGAAAGTCATTCTCTCTCTACAAAAATAAGAACACCCTGATCTCTCTACCCTATCTCCCTCATCCAATTCCCAGCAAAACCCAAGGTGGGCTCGCCAGCTTCAGGCACCGTCAACCCCGGTCTCCGGCGATCCTCCAACAAGGATCATAGATCAAGTATTTGGGCTCACAGGAGAGAAGAAGACGAGTGGAAGATAATTCCATAATAATTATGCTTTACATCAATACAATTTATGCTCTGCTAAGAATCATCTGTGGAAGATAATTGCATTATAATTATGCTTTACATCAATACAATTATATGATCTGCTAACAACCACCAATGAAAGATAATTGCATACGAAGTAGTAATTATGATTTACATCAATACAAAACAGCCAAATTAACCACCCCATCTCCAAAAAAAAAAAAAAAAAAAAAAAACCTCACTCCCAAAGGCAGTAAAGACCTTGACATTCAAAATATTTGGTTTGTGCTGCAACTTAGGACTGCATCACTAGCCGTGGCAGCATTTTGGGACTTTCACAATCGCTAGAGTTTAAACGGCTAAACCTGAGCATTTGATAGCTTAATTGATGCAGTTCAAACCAAAAACCATAGCCCATATATGCTGCAGTTCATGCCAAAAACTGGAGCATTTGTGAGCAATTGAAGAGCAGCATTTAAGAGTATAATTTTTTTTTTAATAATATAGCTTTAATAAGAATGTTATAAACTACAATATTCCTATTTTTTATGAACCTAGCTATATATGAATAAGCAAATGTTCAAGCTAATGCAGCAACAGACTTTAATGGTATAGCGAAAATACAACAACAAAACTATCAACTGCCACATCAGAAAAAGCCAGCAATATACCATACTCTCATCCCTAGCTGCCATAGCTTACAGTTGCTCCCCAGCAAAAACACTGATACAAGGCTGAAAACCTGAAAATACAAAATGTTGGACTTACACTGATCGTCTTCGTTCAATAAATAAACTGCAAGCTGATTTATATCTATTTGTGCAGGATGTTATCAGCAAATTCAAGGTAAAAGTATAAAGCAAAATTTAGGTTATTCATATTCATTGTTGATTCCTGATTAAAGTCACAAGGACTTATGCTTAACCATAAACTACGTATGAATTAATAAGTTAGTTTTGTCAAATTTAAAAAAAAAATAAATAAATAACTAATCATTGCATAGAATGCACATGCACAGTAACTGCTATTTATACATGTATTGTAGAGTACTCAAAATGATCAAAAGAAAATTAAACTAGATCAATCAGGGATCCACAATCATCGTTTAAGCTATGATGTTATCCCATCTAGTATGTATATGCACCACAGACCCACATTTACTTAGAATATCGTGAGCCAACAAATATGGGGAAAAAAATTGGCATTGATGTGCATACTGAAAAAAATAAATAAATAAATAAAAATTTGCGAGTGAAATAACTCTACATAGACCTTTGTTATAAGAGAGTGGATCCTTAAACAAGTCCCCAAATTTAGTTTACATACAGGTGCAAATTAACCATCCAAAAAATAATAGGTGAACGAAGCTTGTCTTCTCACATGTCTGATTAAAAAACAAAGGTAGAACAAAGCTCTGTCTTCTTTCAATGATTCTACTCTTTTTGTTTTTTTTTTTTTTTTTTTTTTTTTTTTGAAGGGACTTTTTTTGTTCATGAGTATTCATAACTACCTTCTTGTTCTACTAAGTAAACATAACTCCACTATTCTTCCCCTCTTTTATGAGGGGAAGGACAAATAATGCATGACACCATCGAACAATCAAAATATAATACAAGTATAAGATACGGGCACTTTTAAATAGAATTCAAAAAAATAAATAAATAAATAAATGGCCAAAGTCGAAAACTTGTTCATCAGATAATCAAAAGAAGCAGAAAGCATGATAATATGCATTGTTAAGATATAAAGATAACAATCCCATCAGTCCAGCAATCAATATAGCAGCATCAACAGTAATGTTTTTTAAGCAGACTTGTACACATAAGTTGACTTTTCTGAAAGTGGAGTCTATCAAATTATTTACATATGTAATGACTTTAACTGAAATAATTAACTCAACAATGTCAGCTCTCCTTCGGTGGTTATAAAATGCATTCTTGAAAGGACAGAAGGAACACAGGATACTCCTAAAAGCCGCTTACATGATTAACAGGTTGCAAGGCAAATTTCAATACAGATCATGTGTTCAAGTCATTTCATTAAACTAATGTGCACTATCTTTATTGATATTGTGAGCACCTTATAGATTTCAAGTATATATTATATTAAGGCAAAATTGGCTGCAACAGCCTAAAGTATGGCTTAGGTGCACTAAGCACCCTGAACTTTGCATAGTAGCCAAAACACCACCAACTATGGTGTTAAGTGCAATATGTGTTATAAATGAAAATTTTCGACAACTTATTTTACCGGTAGGTGAATTTTCACTCTCTAGAACAGTTATGTAGTCTTCCATCCACTTAGCACGCATGGATTCACCTCCTCCGATGAAATAAGTGGCCGGAAATTTTCATTTAAGGCACGCGTCGCACCTAACACCATAGTTGGGTGACTCATAGCCTAAAGTTCTCTCTTTTGTATCCAAATTTCTGTCATTATCAATCAAAGACTCAAGCTTTTATCTTTCAAATTTCTTGTTCAATAAAACATATAATCTGAAAATCCTAGTCTATTACAACTTGGTATCAGAGCGGTCGATCATGGTGGCCACCACGATACATCGACTGAACGGATTAGAGGAAAAGGTACAGGTTGGAAGCGAAACTCGCTGCCTTTGATGGAAAGCTTGCAACACAGGAGAGTTCCCTCAGTAAGGTAGTGCACGAAGCCATTAGCAAGGCTATAAAAACTGCCCAGCAAACTATACAGCAGCTGATCACCACCCTCGTGGAGGCTGAGAGGAAGACACAAGAAGATAACGCCAGGAGGTTGGCGGGCCTGATAGACTGCTTCCGGGAGCACCACAAAACTCAGGCCGCCCTAGAGAGGCAAAGTATTCAGAAGTTTAAGAAGGAACTGAGGGCCTTGGCTAAGGGGCCGCTGACCTGTCAGAACCCACCATTAGTCCACCTTGAACTCTTGAAGGGGAGTGCAACCAGGTGAACGGAACCTACAAAGTCAGAACACCAATAAGAAGGGAAGAAGAGAGAGAATATGAGTGGGTAAGGCCAAAGAGTGTGGGCTGGCAGCGGAGGTCGCAGCCATGGAGGTGGAGGTAGTTGGAAGCATAGGAAACTTAGGCAATTTTTGAGGGGGAAGATCCAGACAACTGGATTGCTAGGGCAAAGATGTAATTTGAGTTTTATAAGTTGACGGAAGGAGAGAAGCTGAGGCAGCCGCTGTGGCCATGGATGGTGCTGCGTTGAAGTGGTTTCAGTAGGAGCACAAAGGCATCCGTTCAGCCATTCAGGGGTTGGCAGGATCAAAAACGGAGGGTGATCAACGACTTTCAACCGTCACACCCAGATTCGTTGCACGAGTAGTTGGCTAGCAGTCAAGCGATCCATCGAGCTTGCTTCGCCATTGAAAGACATACCTAAAAGTGTAATAATAGTCAGTTTGTAAATGGCCTTAAAGAAGAGTGATAAATCATATTTATATAGGATTGTTGAACACATTTTTGCTGCTTTTATGGTTACTTTTAAGTCTCTTTGTCGCTTAATATCTCACGTAGTTTTCATATCTATTTGGATGTTGCGGAAGAATTCAGCATTTATCGAGTAATTGTTGGATGGAAGGATGTTGATTTCAGCCGATGACTCATTGACCTTGTGCCTATATATGTCTCTAGATCCCTAAAAGCAAATTGGAGTTGTTTCATAGCCTTTATTGCAAGCACGAGCTCGTATTAAGATTTTAATGCATCGACAAGCCAAGGGATATGCCTTAGTCGTAAGTCCAAGGAGTAGCTAGCTGTCGCTCGCCAGCTACCTCCTTTGCTAGCTAATCACTGTCGTGCGCAATGCCCTATGCAAGCCTACTAGCTCATCAAGGCCCCAGCAGCTACATTCAACGAGGGAGCAATAGCTTGCTCGTTAGCGAGATATAGGCCGACCCTGCTACCTTCACACAAATGTTTAGTGATAGCTCACTCGCAAAGAGCTCGTGTTGCTCAATCGCTTCTTGGCCGTTTGAGGTGATCAAGTCGAGCATCGTACCACGTCATCTCTTATCATCCAATAGCGTCATAGCTTATGTATTTATTTATTATTGGAAAAATTAACAAGAAACGTCCCAACTATTAGCATTCTTCTTTAAAAGAGTCAAAGAATTGATTACTCCACAACAGTCCCAATTATCATGGGTTCTTCCAAAAATGGTCCTCGACTTGCTTTGACCTGGTAAACTGGTAAACGTTGCCATGTGTTGCAATTTTGTTTGCCCATTCATTTTTACAAAAAAATAATTAATTAACCTCTTCTTTCTCCACGCACCTAGCCCCCTCGTCACCGCCATCTCCATGTCTCCAATAGTCTAACCACTAGGCACCGGCTATCGGCCCATCCACCTAGACCCATGCCCATCTGCCCTTTGTCACCACTGTTCACACAATTGCCAAGCACCGCCCATATTCCCACCGAGTCTAAATCCAAACACTAATCCCTTTTTTGGTGGTTGAATTAGGGTTTAATGAGGGTAAAAGGATGCGTGAGGGAGAACAAGAAAGAGGAATAAAGAATGAGAGAGGAAAAGATAGCAAAAGTAAGGAGGTGGCCTGTGTATAAGGCGGTCGACAGTGTCACGATGGTGGCTAGGTTTAGGAAGGAGGATGCTTTTAGAGTGGTCGATAATCGTGACTGGTTTAGGTTCTAGCGGAGAGGAGCGGAGTTGCAGCAGTAAGTGGTTAGAGGTCCATCCATCCATGTAAGGTTATCGGTGCGGTGGTTAGAGGTTGATGGCTTGGTGGCCATGGTAAGGGTCATGTGGTGCAGACTGGTTTTGGGGAAGGAAGATTTTTGTAATAAAAAAATATTAAAACATTAACCAATTGATTCGTGACATGGGGAATCTCTTAGGGAAGCATGAGATAGATTCTTAGATCCTCAACAATCATGCCCTCATTAAAACTCCGAGAAGTGGAATCTTGTTTGTATCTTCTATAACGGACTAGAACCCGAGACCAAATGCATTGTTAACTTAGCACCGGTGGTGTGTTACTTGACAAAACAATTGAAGAACGGTATGATTTTCTTGCTAATCTTGCAGCTAACTAATTCTCCTCTCTAGAGCTAAGAAAGGGATGATGGAAGTTGAAGCCTATTCACTCATGACATCTTAAATGGCTCCGCAGAGATAAAAGGGAAGATGGAAGTTGAAGCCTATTCACTCATGACATCTTAAATGGCTCCGCAAAGATAGATGCATTACAGGCCACACAAGACTCCTTTCTTAAATCTATTAATGCTATGTCTTTCTGCAAACTAATTTCTATTGTGAATTGTGTGGTATACAAGGTCACTTTAGATATCAATGTGCTCAAAATTCTCAAGACACTAATCAAATGGAGCAAGTGAATGCCTTTCAACAAAGGCACCAAATGATCCATATTCAAACACATATAATCCAGGTTGGAGAAATCATCCCTACTTTTCATATCGAAGCAACAATGTCCAAAATCCTCAACCTCGGCAATATTTTACAAGGCCTCCACTCAATCAACAATGAGCCTCTCCACACATTTCTATAGGATTCAATAGGTCACCTCAACAACAACCTTCTCAAGGCAATGCTAGCACTCAAGAGCCTACTATGTTTAACCTAATGAGAATAATGGTATCCATGAAGTAAAGCACTGAAGATAACATCAAGGAGTTTGAAAAACACGACAAACCATTTGGGGAACCAACTCGCACAAGAGGCAGGTACCAATATCTAAAGACATCTTGGTCACTTACCAGAACAACTTGTCCCTAAGGAGACCGCCAATGCTATTATTACTCGTAGTGGTGTTAGCTATAAAGGCCCATCAATGCCTATTGATGATGTGACTCTTTAAAAGGAGAAGAGTGATGTTATAGAGGAGGTATAGGATGATGTTTCCACCTTAGAGGATGGGAAAGTTAAAGTAAGTGATGCTGACAAAGAGAAAAAAAAAGGATCTGAGCCTTCATAGCCAAAGCTACCATTCCCACGCCAAATGCAAAAGACCAAGGTAGATCAACCAATAAGTTCTTGGCTATGGTCAAATCTTGTAGGAAACCATTCCTTTTCCAGATTTGGTCTCTCAAGTTTTAATGTATGTAAAGTTTTTAAAGGAAATAATTACTAAAAAGAAAGACTTTGGTGGTGTTAAAGTAGTTGCTCAAACTACAAAACTGTAGTGCCATATTGCAAAATAAATCCCCACCTAAGCTTAAGAACTTTGGTAGTTTTTCCATCCTATGTGAGGTAGGTGCATTATTTATTGATAAAGTTTTATGTGACTTAGGTGCTAGTGTGTCTATTATGCCTCTTTCTGTTTGTAAGAGGTTGAATATGGGAGTTTTAGATCACACAAATAACTTTGCAAATGGTGGATCACTCTATAAAATACCCTTTAGAGGATGTCCCCATTCGAGTAGAAAAATTATACATTCTTATTGACTCTATAGTTTTGGATATGGAGGATAGTCGAACCCCGATCATTTTAGGTAGACCTTTTTTGTGTATTGCAGGTGATGTTATTGATGTGAAGTCGGCCTCTCTTACATTATTGGTGATGATATAGTGAATTTTAAACTAACTAATGCAATGAAGTCTCCTAAGAATACTTGTAGGATTAGTGTGATTAATGAGATTACAAGAGACCATATGCTTCAAGAATTGCTTGATGATCCATTAGAAGCAGTTCTCACCTTGGAGGTTTCTAAGGAGAAGGAGATGCTGAGATTGACTCCATGATTCATGACTTGGATGCCCCTAAAGGAGTCGAAGGATTTGATGCAAAAAAGGTAGAGTTAAAACATTTACCTTCTCATCTTAAATATGCATTTCTTGATGATAATGAGGAATGCATGTAATTGTTAGTGCTAAACTCGATGATAGCCAACTTTTTAAGCATTTGAAAGTGCTTCGCATGCATCAAAAGGCAATCGGGTGTAGTGATGATCTTGCAAGGATAAGTCCTAATTTCTGTATGCACGGAATAAATTTGGAAGAAGATCATCGCCCTTGCATCCAACCACAACATTGATTGAACCCTAACATGCAAGAGGTGACGAAGAAAGAGGTAATTAAACTTCTTAACGCCCATCTACCCCATCTCATATTCTAAGTGGGAAAGCCCGGTACAAGTCGTTCCTAAAAAAGGGGGGACAACACTTGTTAAGAATGATAAGAATGAACTAATTCCTACTCGTGTTGTCACGGGTTGGGATATGTGTATCGAGTATCGCTGGTTAAATGCCGCCACTTTGAAAGATCACTTCCCCCCATTCATCCGAAAGATCAAGAGAAGACAACATTCACATGCCCCTACGGAACATTATCTTGTCACAAAATGCCATTTGGGTTGTGTACGCCCCCGTGACATTTCAAAGACGTATGAAGGCCAATTTCTGTGAGAGCATCATTACTGACTTTGATATGTGCTTGCACAATATTTCTAAGGAGCTAAAATGTTGTACGGATGTAAATTTGGTCTTGAATTGGTAAAAGTGCCACTTCATGGCTAATGAAGGAGTGATGCATGGCTAATGAAGGGCAAGGCCAAGAGGTGATTGAGAAACATCCCCCTCCTGTAAATGTCAAGGTTGTGGTCACGCGGGTTTTCATTGCCAATTTATAAAAGATTTTTCAAAAATAGCAAAACCACTCACTCATTACTTAAGGATGCCTCATTTAAGTTTACTGATGCTTGTATAGAGTCTTTTAAGAGGATCAAAGAAGCATTAATAACCGCTCCGATCATACAACCTAGGATTTACCATTCGATATCACGTGTTATGCTGCGGGAGCCGTGCTCTAGAAAAGGAAAAACAAGGTTTTGCATGCTATCTACTATGATAGTAAGGCCTTAGATGAAGTACTGATGAATTATGCTACCACTGAGAAGGAGCTATTAGCGATCGTTTATGCTATAGACAAGTTTCAAACTTACCACATTGGTTCGAAAGTGATTGTTCACACTTTACCATGCTGCTCTCAAATATCTTTTGGCCAAGAAAGGCTAAACCGAGGCTCATTCGATGTTTTACTCCTTCAAAAGTTTGATTTAGAGATTCAAGATAAAAGCGTGTCGAGAACATCACTGCAAATAACCTCTCTCGATTGAGATTAAAGTCTACTTCAGATGGCCTTGTAGATGACTCTTTCCTCGATGATCATTTATTCTTATGCTAATTTTTATGTACGTGGTTCACATCCTCTAGATTTGACTTACCAACAACGCAAGAAGTTTTACCATGATGATAAGCAACACTTTCAACATTATCCATATATGTATCATAAGTGTGCAGATGGGATGTTTCGGAGATGTGTAGCGGATTTTGATACTCCTGGAGTTCATCAATGCCATAATCTACCTTTGGACATCTTGTATCTATTGCGACTGCCTAACTAGTGCTTCAATGTGGCTATTATTAGCCTTTGTTATTTAAGGATGCTCGTGCCTTTTGCTATGCATGTGATGAATGTCAGGTAATATTTCAAGGAGCAAGACATGCCAGAGTGCTTCTGTAGATTATCACTCAATAGGAACCACAAGTGTCGAAGATCTTTAGTGCACACTAGACTCATATCTTTTTTAGGATAGAAAGCACCCTTAATTACACTATAAAGAATCCTCATGGTTGGATTAATAATGGACGACGACTTGCTATGACTAAGTTGCCAATCTTCCCTATTAGTAATTTCAAGCCAAAACTTAGCAGCATCAAATAGATCCTCTTTCTTAATCAGTCCATGTGGAAAAGTGTCTAAATTGTCCGGGTGAATCACTCCTTTTTGTTTCCAACCAAAAACATCATTCAACCACCGACATTTGTCGTGCCACTCCATCAAGTTAATATGTCATATATAATTTCGGATAAGATTTCAAATTCCCATTAACTTCAAGAGAAGCCAAACATTCACAAGTCTTTATAGGAGTACTCGAATCTTAGGAATTTCTCCCGTGAACAAGAAGATAAGGTACATACAATCCTCCAATGTAAACCCAACTTTCCAGCATCTTTCTTCAAAAAGAACAATGTAGGCTTTACGGGATGCGTAAAAATGTTGGCTAGTCGGCATTCATAGGCGAGATTAGGGAAAGAGAGTTGGATTTCAGATTGCGTTAGGGGATAGGAGTGAGAATCATATTTGGGGAAGGTGACGGTTTAAGGGAGTTTAGGCAGGAGTTTCTTCTTAGAGATTGGCTTATTTTGTGGTATGGGTTTAGTGGCATTTCGTTTAAAATTCAGTCATGATTGAAAATAATCGCAAGAACAATTGCAAAACTTTCAAAGCTTCACCGATTAGGGACACAAACCAGAAAATCAAAAGAAAATTAATCAACGAATTCCAACAATGCCGACAACAAAAATCATCCAAGATGCAATCAAGAATCAATAATTCAGAAGAACAACCACGCAAAGGCATAACAAGTCCTAGAAAAATCACAATTCATGAATAGGGTGAAAGGTATTAAGTAATTCAATCACAAAACCTTTAATCAAGGCAAATCCAACAAAATGCATCAAAATCAACCAATCAAATCCATCCGAATACTAATCCTCCCTAACAATCGTTAAACAAAGCAAACCACAAGTGTATATGGAATCCATGATTAGTGCTCACACACTCTTCACTCATTCTAGTGGCAAATATAAAATGTACCTGATCTCTCTCCATCCAACCCCTTTAATGTGCACAATGCCCTCCAAACTCACAACACTCATGTGTTTAAAAAGACAAACACTCAAACTAATAGTTGGCTCGGAATATGTCAAATCATTCTTTGCATTCATAAACAACTAAATTCACATTCATATAACTCTATGCATAAATGTCAGAATGTCTTCAAAGCTTGTAATGTAAGGCTAGGGTGAAAGGAGGATAAATTTGGGAAAACGTGAGAGTTAAATTATGCTTTAGGAAGCCAAAATCCTAATAAATAAAACCAAGTTCAAAAATAAATAATGACCAAAATATCTCCAACACAACTTAACCTTACCTGCCTTTCAAAAAAAAAAAAAAAAAAAAAAAAATTACCCTACCAAAATTCACCAAAACAAAATAATTTCTACCAATTTTTTGTAACTCGCATAACATCACTCAAACTAATTAATATACAATGAACACTAGAGTGAAACAAACTTTGAATTTCTAATTCACAACCAACTTGAATTTTTAATTTTCTTTGGAAACCTTCACTAGAACATAAACTTTGAAACTCCCTTTTGTTCTGTGTTTTTTTTTTTTTTTTCTCTCTTTGTTGAAGTTCACTTTATTTCTTCTTTTTTTCACACTTTTTATTTCAATATATTTCAATTTTCACAATTTCAAACCCATAAAAAATAATCCACAACATAACAACTTTTCAAAACCCACCCACATTATGAATTAATAACGCATACTACAATTTCTCTCACTATTAGCTCTCCCGCTTGGGACTAGTAATTAATGGGGCTAAAATAAGCTTGTAATCTAACTAAAACAACAAAAAAGGCAGGACAACAACATGGGTAGCAATAAGGGAACAAATGTTTCCATAATCACCTAATGCTACCTAAAAGAGCAAATGTCTTCGTCCTCCTCAATGTGCATAATAATGAGTCATACAAATATTACTCAAAGTTAAAAACTAATACTCAACTTCATTAACTTCATTGACTTATCAGCAAAATAATATGCACATTTCCTAAACAAATCAATTAGTCAAGCACCTAATCCACGAACAATTGAAGCACCCACAAACCGATTGCTCAAGGGCACAAACCAAACATTTGGAACATCTCGTTGCAAGGAAGTCAAGGAAGGGTTTGGGAGATAACAGGGGTGCTCATTCCTTACTAATCAATCGAACACCTCATCATTGTTATTCTTTGCGATGAAATTCACTTGCTTGAGTTCGAGGGATGCCGAGGTAGTGATATTTAGCATCGCCCACCGGAGTACAAGAGGCAAAGTAACGGTCATACCCTAGCTCCGAAGCTAACCGAGTGACCATACTACCACAAGTTCTCTTGTGGCTATCCAAAGAACCACCAACTCAAGCTTTGATAGCTTCCCCAAATCTTGCTTTGGGAAAACCGAGTACCCCAAAAGCCTATGCAACACCCGAACACCCGAAGACTAGGTTGGGAAACCTCACTTGCTAAAGAGTAACGAGCATTGAATTGCTCCTTGCCCAAAATTGCATTCCACCATGCATACTCCGCATACCCATTAAAGTGCTCATGTTAAGGAAAGAGGAGATCGGCATCGGGATTGAACTCAAGAGCCGCTTCCCGGAGTGAAAGAGTATGGGGCTCATTGAAAAGTTGGAAGGTAATCTCAAAGTCGGTGTCACCGACCGCGATGGTAGAGAAGGAAGCAAGAAACTCTCACGTAGGCTCAAGATGGATACGGTAGGAGTAGTTCACAAAAACACCTATCCGAAGGTTCTCAAAGAACATCCAAAGTCCTCATTAATACCCAACTTGATCATATCATGTCTATGATAATGGCGAGATGGTCTTATGATTCTCTTCTTGAGGTCGATGTACATTGGTTTGTGTAGTGGGTTACGGAATTTGAGAGTGGGTAAAGGTAAGGGAGGGTTCATTAGAGTCTTGTGCTTGGGGGGTAGGTGGAGGCTCCTCAATCCTTACTTAGGGCTCCTTCCCCTTTCTCCTTTTTGAAGACAATGACCTCAATATCTTTTGACATAATTATCCCAAAAAGATGAACACCAAATGAACCAAATTGCCAACCACAAACACTACCCACACTAATATCACAAACACCACAATACTACCACCACAATCAAGTGACAAAGAAACTACTTCCAAACTTTACCAAAATGTCACCAAAGATGCACAACAATGCTAAACACAATGTTTAAAAAAGCTCGAGGCGCACTAAAGCGAGAGGGGTTCTGCTGCGCCACAGTGCGCCTCTTTGAAGTGCGTCTTAAGTGCGTCTTAAGTGCGCCTCGGGAACTTTTTGTGCGCCTAACCCAAAACACCTCGCCTAGACCAAAATAAGCGCTCCCCCTGATCGCCTTGCGCCTCAGTGCCTAGGTGCGCCTAAGGCGCGCTTTTTCAAACACTGGTTAAACAATCAACAACAACAATTGTAAAGCAAGAAAGATTAATAAACAACAATCACAAAAATCAACATTATCAATTTAATCATCAAAATAACCAAAACCAATATTACCACTATTCACAAGTATAAAACAATCAAATTCTCACTCAAATATGATGAAACAAGCTAGAGTAAGAGTAGAGAAGATGAATATACCATACAAAAAGCAAAATCAATCAAGTTTGGAGCACCAATTCACCCAAAATCGAAAATTCCCAATTTGGAATCCAATGGAGATTTGAGATTGGAGAAGAAGAAATGGTGAGAGGTAGTATGTAATTTGGTTAAATTGAGGAGAATTGAGTAGAAATTGATGAATTTGTGTGGGAAATTTGTGATTTAGAATGATGAATGGGAAGATTTGGGGGTGAGGGTTTGAGTTTAGAGTGAGAAGGAGTGAGTGTCGTGAGGTAGAAGAGTGAAAAAAGAGGAAAAAGAAAAGAAGGAAGAAAAAGGTCTCGGCTAAGCGCGCAGCAGAATTGCTATCGGCATTCCCTCTAGCGCGCTTGCACATATTTCCTTCATGCCCGCGCAACCCTGTTTCACCTCTTTCTCCATCTTAGGCCCTTGATCTAACACTCGACTTTGCAATTGCCTTACTCGCATGGCTCAAAATTCAAAAGAGTATCGAGCACACATCCATCACCAACACCTAACACCTCAAAATAATGTTCAAGCTCGATCAAGAGAATCCATATCGCATGAAAACACCCTACAAGCACAAACACAAAAACAAGTGTAGAAAAGGAAAGATAAGAAAAGAGAAATAAGAAAAATAAAATGAAAAGAGAAAAGTTAGAAGTCTGGGTTGCCTCCCGAAAAGCGCTTGCTTAAGGTCCTTAGCTCGGCCCTTCCTCCAAATCATGGAGGGTCAAAGAAAATTACCTTATTCAAAGTGGTAGAAAGGGCAAAATCTAAACAACCTCATGAGACATATCATCTTGCATCACAAAAACCGAATCAAACTTCTTACTTCTCAACTTCTTTTTCTTTTCCTCGGGAACTCTCTTTTTCTTCTTTGCTTTCTTATTCCCCTGAGTGAGCGATTTCAGACCATCCGCTCAAACCATAAAGGTATTTCAATCACATCCTCATCCTCTTGAGAATTCCTTGACATCTTCACAAACCAACTTGCTTTCAACACTTATAGGAACATCATCACAAGGTACAAGAATGTCGTTAGTAGAAGACACAAAGATACAAACATTGTTATTTGAAGGAGGAGAATTGATACACATGATACCCTTCACATAAGATAAAGACTCATGCATTGATTTGAGCTTGAAACTTGCCTTGTCATTACCAACACGCAAAGTAATAAGGCCACCCTTCACATCAATCAAAGCACCGGAGGTAGCTAAGAATGTGTCTCCCTAAGATGATAGGTATGTTTTCATCTTCCGCAATTTCAACCACAATGAAATCAACGGGAATGGTAAACTCTCCTATCTTGAGGGGGACATCCTCAATTCTACCCTTGGGAAACTTAATAGAACGGTCGGCTAATTAAAGGGTCATGTTGGTTTGGAGGAGTTCATCTAGCTTGAGTTTCTTGAAAACGGAATATGACATTATGCTAACACTAGCACCAAAGATCACAAAGAGCGTTTTGGAATAAATTACCATTGATTTTGCAAGGGATGGAGAAATTTCCGGGATCTTTTATCTTTGGGGGTAAGTCATTATGGATCAAAGCACTACAACACTCCCCAACCTTCACTGATTCCACCTCATTACACTCTCTTTTGCCACTCAAAATTTCCTTAAGAAACTTAGAATAGTTTGGCATTTGAGTCAAAGCATTGGTGAAAGGAATCAAAAGATGAATTTCCCTAAGCATATCAAGAAATCTCCCAAATTGATCATTAATATTGTTCCTCAAAAGTTTTTGAGGGTAAGGAAGTTTGGGTTTGTTTGGCGGATTGAAGAAAATAATCGGATTAACCAGATCCACGTGGGCACAGGGTATAAAAATGCGGCCGCATTGTAACATATCGGCCGAGATGATGCGGTTTTGAATTTTACCGAACCGAGATTATCCGATGTGTAGCGCCTTGTTAAAATACAACGCATTTATGAGCAATTCGGCCTGTACGTTCCTGGTGCGACCGAGTTTTAGCGTTTTTCCCTTTATTTTTCTTTGTTACGGTGGCTGGTATCTTCAAATGTGAGGTGCGAAGTAGAAGATGAGTGTTTCAAATTTCAAAGTTTCTCTCTCCTATAGCTGACAGCAACTGCTTTTCTTTTCCTTTTTATTTTTATATCTCCTCACAGTCACATGCACTTGACTACCTTGAAATTGTTGACAGCTGGTTACAATTGTTCACCAGTAAAATTTAAATTCTCTAAACACGTAGCAACTAGAGCAACTTTTTACTTTATCATAGATTTATTTTTTGGGCTTTAGAAATCAGTAAGCTGTTTGGAGATTTGGTCTATCTAACAATAACAATAATAATAATAATTGACTGTTAAAAATGTTTAAAAATATATTATTTTCAAAATTTATGAGTAAGATTGTGAAAAAAATATCAAACTACAAAATAAATTTGGTCACAACATCCGCAACCCGTTCCACGACAACCGCATCATTTCCGTTACCGCGACACGCGATCGTTACCGATATCGCGACCGAAACAGCATTTTCGAACTATGCATGGGCGTAGTGGGAGGTACAAGATTTGGGTCAATTCTCCTAACAAACTAAGTGGGAATAGTAAAGGAGTGGGTTTGGGCTTAATTTAGACTTATAGAGTGCCAAGGCTAGCCCATCAATTGTTGAGCCCAAGACGTTCTGTTAAATAATTCTAAATTCGGGCGATCTTTCTCCAATAAATTAAGTAAGAAGAATGGAGAAACAAGACGCTTAATAGAATTAGAGCTCCAAGAACAAAGAGCAAAAGGATTATGTTTCCGGTGTGACGAGCGCTAGGGAGTGGGCCATTTGTAATGAACCCGCAACCACCTCCAATTACCTTGGTGTACGACAGGAGAACCAGCCCTCCACTATAAACACAAGCACAAGCAACAACTAGCAACAACGATTCTCTGAAGTAGCAGGGACTTTGGACTATTAGCTTTCACTGTGGCAATTTAGCTAGGAGACAAGCAATAGTAAAGATAGCAATTAAGGCCTTTAGCCACATTATGTAGTACATGTCAAAGTAGTATAAGTAGAGAAAACCTAGAGAGGGAAGATCATTCAGAAAATTGTAGTGAGAACTTGGAGTGTAATGGCCTAAAGCCATTGACGCTATTCCGCAAGCTTTAAGCTTTTATCTATCAAACAACCTTTCGACCTTATTTTCTTATTGAAACACGCTAGTTCGTTGCATCATTGGTGTACACGCAAGAAATTGGCGGCGGAAGACGATGAAATCGTTGATGAGGACGGTGGATTTATGGCAGATGGGACGGCAGCGAAAAGTTTCTTATGTTCAATGGTGGATGGATCCAACCTAAAAATGATGAAATTAAAGGGAAAAACGAAGATCAGAGAGTGGTGGTGATGATCAACCGAGAGCGACCCACAACTTCATCTCTATGACGATGGTGGGAAAAGCGGCAATTCCCGTGGAAAAAAGGGGAGTTTTCTTATGTGACTTTAGGAAATGGAGCTATTGCCAAAGGAAGTGGAGTGTAAGGTTGAATGTGAAGATTGATGGTGGTGTGACGATTGCGGAAGATTTTTTTCCTCTACAAACGCTAATCTAGTTTTGGGAATTCAATGGTAGGAGAAGTTAGGAGTGGTAGCCACCAACTCGAAGACTTAAGAAATGAAATTCACCTTTGCTGAAATGCCAATCACCCGAGGCAATTTGGGTAGACAAACAAGACATGACACAACACTCCTCTAAGTTCCACCTCGAGGATAAGGTGATGTGATAGACTCGCATAGGGTACTCAAACCACCACTAAGAGTGTACGTGAGAAGGAAGAAAGGCAAAGAGAAGAGTGTCGAAAGGGAAAGGAGCAAGCAACAGTCAACAAATGCCAACAAATGCCAGCAGTGCAAAAATAACCCACTATGGCATTGAGCAATTGAACAAGGGGACAAGCTAATTCTCTGATGAAGAAGAAGACAAATCTAAGTAATTCTAGGTTTTGTAATTGCTGAAGTATACATAGCCAATAGAGCAGTAGTAGCATATTATGTGAATTTTGAATGAAGTTTAGTTAAGACTGATAGCCTAAAGTTATAACTTTTGAATCCAAATTTCTTCCACTATTGATCAAAGACTCGAGCTTTTATCTTTAAAATTTCTTGTTCAATAGAACTATGATCTGAAAACCCTAGTCTATTACACACTATAAAACACGGTTCCTTTGATTAAAAGGAGACTGCCCTAAACAATGACATAAAATCTGAAATCATTAAGTAGATCTTGTTGTCTACCAATCATAACTTTGAAACAAAAGAGAAGGGTGACATGACAAATACCTCGATTATCTCCCCAAATTGAGAAAACTCTTCATATAGCAACTTTTTCAACTCTGAAAAAACACATTACAGTAGAATTAAAAGCATAAGCAAGCAGAAGAGTAGAGAAAAGTGAAGAGATTAAGGCAAAACTGAAATACCAGTGAGTTTGATTCTTTCGTTGAGATTGTTGATGTAGATAGTTAGATTACGAAGAACAGCACTTCCAGTGTTTGCGACTTCTGTCGTGGCCATACCGCTTTGAGCTCGCACTTTCTGTGTAGTGTGATTGCAGTCGTGAGACACTACTATAGCCTCTACGCAGACTAACATAGAATTGAAGTTTGGGAAGACAGAGAGCTAACATCCCTTATCTCTTGATTAGGAAAAGGTAGCTGAGGGAAGAAGGGATCGAATTTGAGAGAGCAGGAAGCCAGGAAAGTGAAAGAGGAGCAAAGGCGGTAACTAGGGTTTTCCTGAGAAAGAGAGGGAAGCAAATTTTCTATTTCTGTTAATTCAAATGTTGCGGCCATAGGAAAACTGGAGCATTTTACTCAAATGCTAAGGATTTTTTCATTCGGAGCATTTGAGAAACATTTTTTTTTAGCCTATGTTATTTAATGCTGCATTCTTTTACCAAAAAAAAATGTAGCAAATGAGATTTGCCTCTAATTCCCTACAATAATGGTATTCTTCTAAAATATAAATTGAAGGATATATAAAAAGCCCTCCACCCTCTCATACTGGACACTCTAAACTCTAAAGGGCATCAAGAAAAGTTACAAGGTGGCAAGGATAAGAACTTAATATAGAGAGAAGGGAGTCGTTGACTTGATAAAAAGGAATCAAACGAAGTACAAAATTAGATTAAAAAAAGAAAAAACTACATACTACAAAAGTAGAAAAGCATGGAATGTTAAGGTTCATTTTTTTAAAGTGCATTATAAATCTAGCAATAAATTGAAGAAATTGAGGGATGAATTTGATATAGTATCAAGCTCACCCCTAAACTCATTCAATTCCATTCTATAATACCCAATCAAATACCACTAAAGAAGCTTCTCTTCAACCTAATTCTTCTTTGAAATAATTCTTCTTTGAAATCTAAATTCATTTTAAAAACTGACATTAAGATAGGAGAAATGTCTGGCATGTATACTTTTTAAATTTGAATAAGAGCCTTAGATTATTGCAATTGAGTCTTAATCATTATTCCATTGGAGTCCATATCCACCTCTATTCACATAATAATTAATGGAACCTAGTTCAAGGGAATTCCCAAACCCCTTCTCCACTAAATAGACTATCTCATTCCTTTCAATAGACAGGTGAGCCTTGCTCGGTGCGAGATAGTGAATTTTGACAGGTCGTGAAAGTAAAAAAAAAGACCACGTGACACAAGAGAGGCATTATAAGCTAAGATAGTAAAAATCAAGTATATTTACCATAAAATCCAGATAGGAGCTGCTGCACTGAATCTGATAGAGTAATATTGAATTAGGTCTTAGTCCCAACAGTGGAACACTAAGCATCCTTCACCAGCTCTAACATTAATATCTCTCAGAAATCCACGTTCTCATAGCTGTTTGATTGGTGAAAATAACTATATTGACAACACACGCCGTGTTATTAAGAACAGGTGTATAGCTTCACTGCACCATCACCGGCAAAATTAGATTAGATTAGACATTGATCTTTAAAGTTCTATACATAAAAAAGGAACAGGTGAATCAAACCATGTTATTGACATGAAGCACAGAATCCTTGGTAAGTTGGTATATATAATGAAAAAAGGATGAGATGAATCAAATCTTTTACTCATCTCACCTCAATCGTAACCCAAAACTGTTTCAGCAATCTTCGTATTTGCAGCCTCCCCTTCTATAATTATACTAATATGCACATACTTTAAGTTTACAAGTGTGGTAGTACAAACATAAAGGGAACACACAAATTGATTCCATATTGCCAATAGACCATTTCCACCCTTAAGGATGCGTTTCTGATTCGATGTCAAACTGAATTGCACCAAGAGTCTTAAAGTCCCAAACAATTTCAGATATCTCATTTTGGGGTAGACTTAGACCTTGAGTCTTGATTGACTTAAGTAGTTCAGAAGAGAATTTAGGATCTTGTAATTTTATGTATTCAAGCAACATTTGTTCATGATCAGGCACCCAAACACGAGGGAATGGAGTATAATCACAGCTGGGGATCAAAGACATGTGAGAAAACTGCACACCTTCAATGGCATCAACAAGACCCAACTTCAGAAGATCTGAGTACTCAGATGCCACATTGTTTCCTTTGCCTCTTAAAGGATGACTGAGGCTTCGGGAAGCTATCTTGTATACCTTGGCACGAGATTTGAGCTTATACCTGGCAGCATATAGCTTGGCTAAAGAGCTGCGGATCACATAAGCACAAAAGCCAACAACTTTTTTACGGTTGTCAGCATATCTATACCAATCAGCCATGGTTTCAAGGAACTTATTCATCTGAGAATTTGTATGAGCTTGGCTGGAATAAAGCATCGGAGTACAGGGCAATGGCTCTGGATCCTTCTCACCCTTTAACAGTTTAAGGCGCCTGAATCGGCGAATACATTGTGGCAAGCTAGCAGTAACCGAAAGCAATGTTCCTACACACTTTTTACTAACAGTTTTACCACCTGTACCTGTGTAATGCAATGTTGGGTATACTACACGATGGCAAATGACATGGTCAAGAAACAAAATTCCCCTACTTACATGCTCAATCTCCACCTTCGAGTAGTCCAACTTTATCCCTAGTTTGCTACTGCAGAAGTCAATCAACTCCTCCCTTATCTTCACAGCATCCTCCCGGGATCCTCGAATGCCTATCAAAAAATGACCACCATATCGTATATAATCCATTTTTCTTGTTTTTTCCTTCCCACCAGATGGAACAAACTCAGGCCAAGCAGGGTTATGACAACTATCAGTCTTTGAATCCTTCCATATCGAGTCAAGCTTAGACGGCCTAAAAAACTCAACTATTTTCTCCTCCATCGTATGATCAAGTTTATTTAAACAAACATTAGCAAGCAAAGGACTAAGAATTCCACAATGGCCATAATTCGGCACCTTAGCTGCCTCCTCTGGTGCAAAATTATAGAATGTTCTAAGCCAATAAGGATCCGGTTTTGGCTCATTCGGATTCAAAAACTTCCTACGTTTTTCATCACACTTTTTTTTCCTCTTCCCCGCCCCTCTCTTCCATTTCCGGCCATCATCAACCCCGAAACAACGTTTCGAAGCCCCTCTAAAGGAAGAACTAATCAAACCCAACACTCTTTTATCCTTCACAACTTCCTCCACACAATGCATCACTAAACCCTTATCAACATTCTCCAAAACCTCACTCAAATCACCTCTCAAATACCAAAGATACCCAGCAAAATTACTCCTAATAGTCCTAATTACAGTATGAGCATTACGCCCAAGGCGAAAACCGTGTGATTTTGATGAAAATCTAGACTCAAATACAGGTTCAAGAATCAACAACAAAGCCTCCTGAACAACAAGGTCTTGAAACGGTGGGTTACTAGAACCCAGCAGCTTCTTCAAAGTTGTTTTAGAGGTAAATTCAGTAATGGGTTTTTCAATTGGACTACGAATATACAACTCAGTTTTCATATTCCATTGAAACTGACCTTTAACAACAGCATTACGAAGCGATAGAAGATGATGCAATGTCTGCGAGTGAATGGCGCTGGAGGTAGGAAATGAGCCAGTGAAATGCGCAACAGAACGCTGGTATGCTAAAACCCAGATATCAAATTTGGAAAGAAAGCCTGTAAGATTAGAGAAAGGCTTTGATTTTGGAGTAGAGAAGGATTTTACCCAGATTTCAGAGCAAATTTGAATTGGGTCTTCTTTCATTAGCGCATATGGGTCTTGCTGATTATGTTGGGGTTTTGAAGGATGATGATTTTGATGATGTGGATGTGGAGAAAGAGAGGAGAGAGAGTGCAGGGATGAGAAGCGTATCAGTAGAGGATTGCTCGGAAGGTGTTTGATGAAAGTCCTCAACGACATAATCGTAGAGGACAAAGGTATAGGACGTTGGAGAAAATTCGAAAATTTATATACTCCCACAGTAGTTAGTAAAACCCGCAGGTAAGCTCCTCTCTCTTCACCTTATTTTGCTGAAATGAAATTATTTTTAATGAAATAAAATTATATTTGATAAACTTCAATTATTTTTACTGAACTTAAATTAATTTTACAGAATTGAAATTATTTTTGCCGAACTGAAATTATTTTTACTGATTTTTTATTATAAGTCTTCTTTAAGAAAACTGAATTTTACTTAACTGAACTTATTTTTACTGAACTGAAATTAATTTTAACGAACTGAACTTATTTTTACTTAATATTATTTTTTTAAGGTAAAGAGAACATGACCTTAGTAGTAGTTTAGAGAAAAATTAGCTCTAACCCTCTAACTCTAAGTAACTCTCAATCTTAAAACTTGGCATCATAATAAGTAGTTTCCATTAATTTTTAAGATAAGACTTCTCCCCTAAAAAAATTAAAAAAAAAATTAAAAAAAAAGACTTCACAAATTTTTGCATTAATGTTGTTTTGTCTTAATAAAGTCTGGAAATTGATTCAAAAGAACGTGGGTGATGTTAGCTTAGGGTGAAGAGTTAAATTTTGTTTCAGTTTCATGAACGGAGATAGTACGTCATATTTAGTTGCACACACGTCTTTACATGTCTATGTCTTGTTGAGTATATGTCACAAATTAAGTCACAAACAAGTTATTATTGCTACTTACAATATCCTTTGTCTCAAAGATTATAATACTTGGTCTCCAAGGTCAAGGCTTACATTTGTAGTATAAATATCAATCGTATTACTCTTATTTTGTGGACATGACATAAGACACACAACACATAACACATGTCAAATACCAGAACATTGTTCTTGTCCATCTTTTATCTATTTATTTCTCTATATTATTTTGTGCTTCCGCTTGTGCTCCCAATCCCAACATGTCTAACATCATATCTTAGTTTATACTATAAAATTTGAAGTACTTATTACATTATCAGTTGTGGTCAATAAGTTTATTAACACATATATTACGTCCAAGTGTAATTTAATAAGAGACGTCATCAGCTGCCTAGAAAGATGTAACATGTCTACAGTTTAATTTCTTATCGTAAGAAGATTTTTTTTCCTTTTTTTTTGACAACCAAAGAAGTATTATCTAGATTTAAGAAAAATTTCTCTCTCTACATTTGAGAGCTTCTCTCACTAAGAAGTGAGTTTCCTTGGTCAACGTGCTATTTTTGCATGCAACTATGCAAGCCATTATGTTGGTTCAACCTTTTTGTTCTCCTTTCACAGAAGGTAGGTTGCTTACTATAGCATGCAAAGCTACAAACCTTTCCATATCCTTTCTTCAATCTGCAGCAAATCTCTTCTTTAATTTGTTTTCCTTCCAAGATCTGCACCATTCAGCGTAGAGGAATTCATTTGCTCCTTTCCTACAGCCCTGAATTGAATTAAATATTGGTCTCGTGCGTGGTGTGCATTTACACATGTCGGACATGCATTGTTAATTCCCAGCTGAAGCGTTTTGGTGTTTGGCTATAAATGCACTGAACTTGTTGTTGTCCCAGGCATATCCTCTTCTTCTTCATTTAATACTCATCGCCTCCTCAGTTTCTCTACTCTTTCTTCTTGTTTTTCTCTATTTATTCTCTGAGAATGGAGAATAGTAATCCAGACTCGGTTTTTAGAATGGGGGACTTAGTCCCTTCTCTCAACAACAATCAGTCCCATGATAGAATTAATTATCATTGGTGTGTGATTGGTGGTTTCGTAGGGCATAATCCACCTTCAATGGAGTATGTTCAACATGTGGTCAACTTTAGATGGGTAAGACGTGGGGATATTTGGATTGTCAAGGTGTTATTAGAGAACATACGGCAGTCTTTGATGGTAAAGTCATCGTCTTTAGGCGCTACCAAGCTATCGACGTTCCGCAACACATTGAGTTCTTTATGGCTCAAATTTGGGTAAGGGTTTATGGCTTAACTTTTCCTTTTCTAAATTCACAGTGGGCTCATCGATTTTTTGAGAGAATTGGGCATATTGATAATTGATCTATTCCCCCAGCGAGATAAAAATATTCCCCCAACGACAAATTTGGGTAAGACGTGGGGATATAAGGGTCCATAACAAAATGACATATTCACCCAGTGAGACAAAAATATTGTACTTTTATACTATATGATTGTCATACGTATATGTATAAAAATACGGTATAATATACACTTACCCTTATCCAAATCTCCACTCACCACTTATTTCTTATCTCCTTCTATCTTCCTTCTTACCCGAAAAAACCAAGCAAAACCATCATTAATTTTGACCACCATGTTCCAAAATAATCAAGAAGATCAACCTGTCTTCACCTTCGAAGAAGACATGAGAATGATACATGTAACATGTGTACTTCATATACATTGTGGGGCTAGTGGTGCTACTAATGGCTGCATTAATTTCCTTGTTATTTAGCAAGTGAAGCCTAAAATCACTTCGGTGGAACAGAGTAAAAATACACGTGGTGTTAGCTGTACTTCAAAGTTTTGTAATTTAGTAGTTTAGAAGTACAAATTGTAACATGTATTTTGAAAATTATGAATAAAAATTATTATTATTACTTGTTTTTTTTCGTTTTAAATAGTTTAAAAAATTGTTATTAAGTTTATAAAAATATTTTAGCATATACTTGTGTTATTACCACATAATTAAAAAAAAAGAAAGGCAAAATAATGATAATCGTTGCAAAAATAACAATTATAATGATAAAAATAATAATAATAATAATAATGGTAATAATAATAATAATAATAATAATTAATCATAATAATAAGATCAAATTTTGGTGTCTACCTTGGAAATTTAAAGATGTTTTGGAAGATCAAGATGAAGATATACTGAAGAAATATTAATGTTTTTTTTTTATGTAATATTTTTACATTTACTCTAAGTAATTGTACTGCAGAAATAAAGTTCAGCTTATTTACTGTTACCTATTATACTTTAACTTTATGAAAAATTTCATTTACTTTATGATATTGTTTTTTTCCTGCCTTTCACAATGAATAATATATCATGTGAATTGTATTATCATGTAATGTCCTTATTTACAATTTTGAAGATAATATCCTACTACCTCCGCTTTTTATTAGTTGACATGTATTCTTTTTTGGGAAATTTCTTTTTAGTTGACACATTTCTATTTTAAGTAAACTTTGTATTGTTAAATGTCAATTTTATTCCTTTTTATCTCCTCCCCACAATAGTCTCTCTCCTTTCCCTTCCCTAACTAGCTAACCCACACTATCTCTCCTCTGTTACGAGCACCACCATGGTCCATAGACACCAATTGCATTTTCTCTCTCCTCCTTTACTATTACATTTCATATTTCTCTCTCCTCTCACTTCCCTCCTTTCTTCTTGGACTATGAACGGGACCCTTGAAATGGTAAATTTGAGGGTAATTCTTGCAATTAGCTTGATAAAGAGGCTAACATTTATTGTAGGGGAAAAGACTTGGTGGGGTTTTATTTTCCACCATTGTTGATAGGAAAAATGGAAATTAAAAATCCAACCTTTTCACGGTCTTCTCTAAAAAAATCCAACCTTCATTAAATCCCACAAAAATCCAACCTTCATTAAATCCCACAAAAATCCAACCTTTATACCCCACCTTCTTCAACAGATTCGTTTGACCTTTAACCTATTAAACAGGTTAAATTTTTTTTTTTTTAATTCTCTTAATTTCCCTTCTCACTCCTTTTCTCTCTCTCTCTCTCTCTCCTCTCTCCTAAAAAAGGAAACAACCCACCAATTCTGCCACCACAACAACCAACCACAAAAACGGAAACAACCACAACAACCCACCACAAAACGGAAACAACCCGCCACCTGCGGCCCCGAAACCCCCGGCGCCACCCTCCTATCGTTCCGATACCCAACCCCAATCCCAAAATACACCTCTAGTGATTTTCTCTCTCCTCTATGTACCGCCGCATCAAATTCGTGACATTTCGACGTTTTCGGCGACGATTTTGTGACTTTTCAATTGAATATTGATTAATTGATTCTTGGGTGGTCAGTTTCAAAGCCCTCACAGGTTGTTTCGTGGACGGGTACTTTCATGGAAGGGGGTTTCATGGGTTGGGTGGTCGTGTTTGTGCTAGTTCGATTGATTTGTATGATATGGCGGCGCGTGGGTGGTTGAGGAGTAGGGCGGTTCCTGGTGATGGGTGTGTCGTGGCAGCTTGCGGGGCGGATGGCTTGGCTGTGTTTACGTGTTGGCGAGCCACACTGTGGAGTTGTCGTTTTGGCGATTTAATGGATGGAGGAAGGGCGGGGGAGGTAGCGGGTTTGGAGAATGGTGTCGGATGAGGAGTTCGCCGCTACCGGCATAACTTCGGCTTAACGGGACCATGAAGTTTAGTTGTGTAGGGGTGGAGGATAAGGTGTTGATTCAAGTGATGGCCGGGGTCGCTGGTGGCCGATGGGCGGTAGGGATGGGGTGGTCTGGTCAAGGAAGGAGGGTGGGGTGGGTTTTTTTATTTTATCTTTTTGTTTTTTTAATTTTTTCTTTTAATTATTTATCTTTTTTTTTAATAATAATTGACCTATTAATAGCGGACACGTGGCATATAACTTACTAAACCAGTCATCAACATGTAATGGATCTGTTGGAGAAGGTGGGGTATAAAGGTTGGATTTTTATGGCTAGGTTAGTTTCCATTTTTCCTTGTTGATAAGAGCTAGCTATTTTTTGGAAATTTGTACTTTTTTTTAGTGTGAGCAAGCATTGAACTACCACCTCACAACCACCTCCACCTCCACAACCACCTCACAAAGACTTTTTTGAACTTTTTTCTTTTACTTTAATACTAATTCCCTTTACTTTTAAATCGAACATCATATTTCTGACTATTTTTTGAACTTTTTTCTCTTAAATTTGTTCCTTTTACTTTAATGACAATTTCATTTACTTTTGGATTAATTTCTTTTACTTTAACAATATTTTTCTTTAATTTAAAATCGAACACAATATTTCAAAAAGACTTCATTTTCTATACTTTTTTCTTTTACTTTTAACTGAGTTCCTGTTACTTTAACATTATTTTCATTTACCTTTTGATTGATTTCTTCTACTTTTATATCTAGCACCATTTTTCACACAGAATAATTCTACTACTTCAACTCAGAGATATAATATGTATTTTTCATACAAACATACTACTTAAACCTTTAAACTAATGTTTTTGATATAATACTATACAACTTAAAGTACTCTAATGCCTATGATATATTCAAATCTATTAAAAACATTTACAATTTTTCGCATACTTTTTTGATTTCTTCTCTTCCCAATCCTCAACATTTGTCATCAGTTTCTCTTGTATTTGATTGTTATCGTTGAGAAGTAGGTCAAATACTGTTTTCATATGATGGTGTGTCAATCTTTGAAATTCCTGTAAAAAACAAAAGATTAAGCTTAGTTTTAATAAATTATGCTCTAAGTAATCCATGTAACTTAAAGAACTTAAGGACTTCAGAAATAAGCTAGGTATGGTAACTTACCTTTTTTATGGTTCCCAATCCTATTCCATTAACACCATTCATACACCTTCATGTGCAACATTGAATAGCTTCTGGAGTAATTTTCTTATCTTTCTTTCTGGAATGGAAGTTCAATTATTCTCAGCTTGTAGGACAACATATCATTTGCCTTTGGATGCTTTCTTTTTTTTAAACAACTACTGCATTTGTATGATCTGCAATGGAATGAATATTAATGTAATATGATACATTGAAAAATGAACTTAATGACATTTTGTTAATATATTTATGCTTTACCGTTTTTAAGATTTACAGGCTCATATTCATCGGTGTTCTCGTATAAAGTGTTGTCCAAATGATCAATTGTTTCATTTTTTAAGTTTATGACAACAAGAAAATAATGATATTCCTTCTTCAAAGGTATAAATACCTGCACATAAAAAATATTTACGCATATTTACTTTAAAGCTATTTTTTATTACTTTGAACATACATTTTTCTACTTTAAATATTTATTCTATATCTTACACATTCAGCTGCATCCAAGTCCAATGATTGTGATTTTGTCCAATCAATCCATTTTTTTTGCAGACTTGTTACTCTCTTTTTCCCATGTGCATTCAAACACATAGTTAAAGAATCATGCAAAAAAATTCCCAAGTTTATTTCACATATTTGTACAATGTATAGTTTTATATTATAAAAGTAAACGTAAAAACCTTACCATGAAGTCAAGTCCAAAGAAGAATATGACCATGTCATTTTCATACCTCTCTTTTTGCCTTTCATTGTTATTGAGATGGTTTGACCAAGTAGTGATCAGATTAGTTGAAGCTTTCCATTCATTGAGCAAAGTGTTACAATCTGCCCATTTCAATTAAATCTCCAAACCTACCTACTACTTCGCTGTAATGTTAAATTAAATTTATGCCAAATAATTTAATATATAATGCAACAGGGGTATTAGTTTATTTGCAAATATAACACATATCTCTTGTTTGGAAAGTTTTCATCATCATTAATTGCTAAGTAGTCAATCACTTGGTTACATTTCAAGCTTATGTTTTCCATTACTTCCTTGTGTGTTTTCAAGAAATCAGAAACATATATCATATCTTTCACCCATTTCTCCTACTCAAGTTTAAGTTTTCTAATTACTCTGAACCTTGAAACTTTTCCACAAGACTTTTTCTTTTAGTGTTTACCTCTGCCAAAGCAAGTGCAGCACATATTTCTTCACAATACACATTTCTCCTATTTGCTAAATTAAGGTCAGAATCAAAAGGGTCTCCGGTAAAACACATCATATGCATCATTGCAAAAACACCACAATCAAGAGTATATTTTGGTGTTTTCTACTTGAACTTAACTTCATCAAACTCATAATCTAGTCACTAGTACAAAACTAACCTCAAGTAACACTCAAAAAGTGTTACATAAAGTGGTAAAAGTGTTATTATAGACAATAGGTAACACTTTATTGGGTGATACTTCCGCCCATGTTACCTAAGGTCTTATGTAACACTTTAGGTAACGTATGGTAACACTTTCAAAAGTATTACTATAAACCCTCTTATGCAACACTTTTTATATTATTAGTATCATTTTTAAAGTATTACTTTTTATTTCTTATGTAACACTTACTTATCTTTAGTAACACTTCTTAATCATATAGTATCACTTATCCGACATTATCACTTTTTCAAACTAGTGTAACACTTTGTTAATAATTAGATAACATTTTTCAATTATCTTTTGACATATAGTAGCATTTTATTCGACATTATGTATCACTTTTTGCAAACTAAAGTAACACCTTATTAATTAATAGGTAACATTTAACTTATTATTATTATGATTATGATTATGATGATGATGATGATTATTATTATTATTATTATTATTATTATTATTATTATTATTATTATGTACAACAACTATGAATCAGAAATTAACATATACGATAGACAACAATTTAGATTGAAATAATTTCATAATTCTTACAAAAAAACACACAAACACCAAATTTGATGTTTGGCCAAACAATATAATATTCCAAACAAAAAGAAAATCAACTTTAATCTCTCTAGCTTGGAAAAATTTAGGAAATAAGAAAAACTTTCAAATTTCAAAATCAATCAGTAAACAACATTAATAACAGCAGATAGCAGTAGCTAGCTAGTAGAACGGCAGTAGCAGTAACAGAAGTTATCAGCATACAGCAGTATGTAGTAGCAAATAGCAGTAGCAAGCAGCAGTTGCAGCAAACAGCAATAGACAACAGTAGCAGCATAAAACAGCAGTAACAACAGCAGTTGCAGCAGCAAAACAACAACATTAAGTGCTTCTTGGTTTTGGTTTTTAGCTCTTCCATTTGTCTGTAACAAGGGCATCTCGATTAAGATAAAAGATCAACACAAATCTATATTGTTCTTACAATAACAGATTTAGAAAGTCGAGTCAATAACTACCTTCTCATGTTGCTAAGTTCATCTTTAAGCATCTTTACACCTTGGAATGTTAATGCTCTGTCTAAGCTTCCATCTAGGAGGTGGAATCTAGTAGGGAACTTTAACCCTAGCCTCCTTCCTGATGTTAGCCAAATCAACACTCTCAAGCTAAGCCAGTACTCCATCTTCGGCATTACACCTCCTACAAAGGCGATCATTGCCATCACACAGCACCACGTGGCCAGAAAGGTGCTTGAGCATATAGCCTAACAGGCCTATATCACCAATTCTTTTCCGAGCTTCTGTCCTTAGCTGCAAATGAGAAATCAGGTTTTCATGACCGGCTCCATATTTTTCAAAACCTCCACCAATTCCATTCCAACTGCCTCATACCTGCATTTTTTCCATCAAGTTAGTGTAGTAGGAACTTTTAGAATTTCATCTTGTGAGTTTTACATTTTTAAAGGAAAGTTATCAATAAACTCTCTATCATCATTTCCCTTGATTACGTACAACCTTAATTTCAATAGCTTTATGCTTAGAAATGTGGCCAGTCTTCTTACTTTAAGAATGTGGAGCTCTACCATGCTTAAGCATTCATCGCCCTTCAATATTAGGAACACGGGAGTAAGAAATGATTTAATTACGAGAAATATAATGCTACTTGCGTATGATTTGCATACAAGATTATGAGGAAAGTACTATAGTGTTATCAGAAAGATGATTTGGAATTCCCTAATCTGTCTCCTAGGATCAATTAGTCATCTAAGAAAATTGATAAAAATAAATAAATAAATAAATAATAATAATTATAATAATAATAATAATAGATCATCATCATCATCATCATAATAATAATAATAACAATAATAATAAAATTAAATGTTACCTATTAATTAATAAGGTGTTACATTAGTTTGTAAAAAGTGATACAGAATGTCGAATAAAGTGCTACTATATGCTGGGTTGCAGACACAACTTCTACGGCATACTGGCATTGTAGGTCTTGGACGAGCCTTTGAGGATGCGTTGGGTCTGTTTAATGGAACAGTGGAGTCTGACATTTTGAGTAATCCTAGTGAAGTCGCTGCCCCTAAACTCATGAAGAAATTGGCAGATATATATTTCACAAAGGTTACCGCTTTTGTAGAATCTGCTTATTCTTTAACTCCTCGACAATCAGCATTATGGAAATCACAGTAGGGAGATCACACCTCTGCTTCGTTTCGGGCGGTCCCTGTTTCAAGGTTGGCTCAAACAATGAACGCCAAGACTTATCGATGTGTGTTGTGCTACCGGTTGGGTGTTCCATTGTTCTCTATTACGACGTCGTACTCTGCTTGTTCAAGGGTTTTTGCTGGGAATATTTTCGGTGATCACGCGGTGTCTTATGCTAGTATTGTGGGCATTAAACATCAGCATAATATTGTTTGGGATACCCTTATTGATGTTTGCTATCGGTCAGGGTTGTCTGGAGGGAACGATGGGGTTCTAAGACCGGAAGATGTGTTGCTTTATTCATGGGATCGTGGTCGCGATGTTTGTGTTGACTTGATAGGGTCTTTTCCATTGACACAGCCTAAGATTTCTGACTTTGTACCTAAATGGGTAGTGACTGATGCGGCCAATCGAAAACGGGTCAAATACGAATCCAGTTATCGAGCGATTGGATATTGCTTCCTTCCTTTCTCTTTCTTTTCTCTTGGGGAGTTAGATTAGGAGGTTGTTGCATTACTGCAGTGGATCAAGAAGTTCTCGAAGACTTAGGACATTAGGGCGCGTGCTACAACTCATATCTTTAATAGGATCGGCTTTTCTATAGCTAGCTAGAGGAGTGGGGGCCCAGATTGTATCTCGGCTTCCCATTAATTTTCTATAGGTTGTATAACTTTGTATGTTTTTGAGATAATAATAATAATAATAATAATAATAATAATAATAATAATAATAATAATAATAATAATAATAATAATAATAATAATAATAATAATAATAATAATAATAATAATAATAATAATAATAATAATAATAATAATAATAATAATAATAATAATAATAATAATAATAATAATAATAATAATAATAATAATAATAATAATAATAATAATAATAATAATAATAATAATAATAATAATAATAATAATAATAATAATAATAATAATAATAATAATAATAATAATAATAATAATAATAATAATAATAATAATAATAATAATAATAATAATAATAATAATAATAATAATAATAATAATAATAATAATAATAATAATAATAATAATAATAATAATAATAATAATAATAATAATAATAATAATAATAATAATAATAATAATAATAATAATAATAATAATAATAATAATAATAATAATAATAATAATAATAATAATAATAATAATAATAATAATAATAATAATAATAATAATAATAATAATAATAATAATAATAATAATAATAATAATAATAATAATAATAATAATAATAATAATAATAATAATAATAATAATAATAATAATAATAATAATAATAATAATAATAATAATAATAATAATAATAATAATAATAATAATAATAATAATAATAATAATAATAATAATAATAATAATAATAATAATAATAATAATAATAATAATAATAATAATAATAATAATAATAATAATAATAATAATAATAATAATAATAATAATAATAATAATAATAATAATAATAATAATAATAATAATAATAATAATAATAATAATAATAATAATAATAATAATAATAATAATAATAATAATAATAATAATAATAATAATAATAATAATAATAATAATAATAATAATAATAATAATAATAATAATAATAATAATAATAATAATAATAATAATAATAATAATAATAATAATAATAATAATAATAATAATAATAATAATAATAATAATAATAATAATAATAATAATAATAATAATAATAATAATAATAATAATAATAATAATAATAATAATAATAATAATAATAATAATAATAATAATAATAATAATAATAATAATAATAATAATAATAATAATAAAGGGCAACAATTAGCTTCTGTATACAAGAGATGCCTACCTGATCATATTAAAGTCCATCCATGATTCTAAAAGCATATGAGATACCCGGCTGTTCTTTTGAGCTTCTGGCAGAGCAGAGCAGGGGTCAGCAGAGCAAATTTAATTTCAGCAGAGCAAAACAGATTCAGGATAGCATAGCAGAGCAGAAACAAAAGTCATACAATCTACAATAAATTAGTGGGAAGACGAGATACAATCTGGGCTCCCACTCCTCTATCTACAATAAAGTCATACTATTATTAATGTTATTATTATTAATGTTGTTGTTATTATTATTACTATTACTATTACTATTGCTAAGTGCATATACCATTGATTTAGGTGAGTGAAAACATAAATATATGTATACCATATTTAACATATGTTAATAGTAGAAAGATAAAAGACAACGGTTTACTTATATTTATTTCACAAAAAATTTAAAATAAATGATTTAATGAGTAATAATGATTTTACTAATAAAATTGGCTTAATCATATATTTTATACCCTAAATATAATAATGATATACAAAGTACTACTTGAAAACAACCTCTTTTTTTTAATTCTTAAATTGTATGGAAAGATTTGAAAAATAATTCAACTCAATGAACTAACAATCAATAACCCACATACATATAATGTTTATCTAATATCAAATGTTTATAAAAGAAATTGTTATTATTATTACTAATTTTTTTGAAAGAATTTTTTATAATTATTAGAAATTATTAATTAATAATATTATTAAATATTAATTCTTAATAGTTTGAATTATTAAATATTAATAATGATAACTATTATTATTAATTATTATTATGATTAATAAATATTAATTATCATTAATATTAATAATTATTAAAATTATTTTATTAATAATTATTATAATTATTCAAAATAATAAATTATTATCATCAATACAATATTAATTATTATTATTATTGAATATTAATTATCATTATTGTTATTATTAATTATTATTTGAAAATAGAGTAGAGCAGTGCAAAGCAGAGCAGATTTCTTTTGAGCAGAGCAGAGCAAATTTGATTTGAGCAAGGCAGGGCAGAGGAGCTCTAAAGAATGGGGCCTTAGCATGCATCCTTTTTTGTTGGCTTGATGAGACTCCATGACCTTTAAAACACAACATTATCAGTCATACTCAATAATTCAATAGATAAACCATGCCATCTAACCCAAATTTATGTCTCAAACTCATAATTGGCAGACAACTCAACCATATAAAGAAACACTGCTTGAATAATTCCAGATTGGTCGTCACAAATGAGTTTTACAAATATATATAGATAACTATTGTTCCACAACTAATTGAGCAGATCTACTCACCCAAAGGTAACATTTTTCCATAATAACTTTGATTCAAATAGTGAATTTAAAGCAATTAACAGAAGATGCAATAGCCTAAAGATATTCAGTGTGAACTCAACACAAATTCCTTCTTTCGAGAAGAATAAATTCTCTCCCAAAACTTCTACTTACAACTGTTCAGAATTATCTTACTTCCCTTCCCTCCCTTCTATTCCTCAAAACTAATTAATAATTCAGATAACACAAATAACAAACTCCCCTCAGATTACTTAATTACCCTTCTTCCATACTAACAACTTCAGTAACGGAATTCCACATTACCTAACAAGTTGCATCAACTTGCTGCTGGTTTGGGCTTCCTTCTAGCATAAGTGATGTGTATAGCAGGCTTTGGCCAAGCCCTTGCAAACTTCAGATTACCATTTGGACCGATTTAGCTAACCATTAGAACATTTTTTTTAGGGAAGAACATATTAATAGCATCAACATTTTTGATTCATAATTTTAAAGATTAAATCTAAACAATAATAGCCAAATGTTAAAAAAAAACTAAATAAAATTGAAACTGCAAATTAGTAAATACTTAATCATCTTTTTTAGATTAACCATCAAATTGCAAATTACATGGAAACAAACAAAATCAGAAAATTTAACCCAAAAAACTAGATATAGTTTCCTATTGGAGTCTAATAATCTACAACAGTAACTCACATTACATGCATGTTTCGAATACCTAGGGTAGTTTGAATTGAGTTTACAAGCAATAGTTCAATCTAAACTTAAATATAAGCAATATTTTAATATAATAATCGAGTTTGGAAGAACCCAAAATTGAATATACTGAAAATTAAATTAAGGATAAACCCTATATTGTGTAAGATTTGATAGTTGCATAGAGAAACAACTTGTTACCTGCTGATCTGAGAGAATTCGCCTTAATTGATATCAAATTTCGCCCCTCAATTGATTTTAAAAGCCGCCTCAAAGGAGAACGTGGAGTGTGCTTGAGAGACGATGAGATACTTCCTACAATTGATCATCTTGTCGGAGGGGTCTGCGGTGGAGGAGGGCTTTGGTGGAGGAAGCTACAGTGGAGCATCGTGAGGAGGCAGTTGCGGTGGTGAGGGGCTGTGGGCTGTGGCGGAGAATGCAATAATGCAAAGAGGGAGCTCAAGCTGAAATAATGAAATGCAAGGCAGTTGAAAATAAATCGCAATGCCAATGAATAAATGGCAGTTTTCGTACTCCAGTACTTGTGTTGGTTGTCAATTGGGAAAACATATTCGCTTGCCTTTTTTTCATTCTAATAGCACTACTCATTCTGCTTTTGACATTATTCATGCCGATTTGTGGACTTTTCCTATTTGTAGTGACAAAGGTCACAAATATTATCTAGTGCTTTTAGATGATTTCACTCATTATGTGTGGACTATTCCGCTTGCTTATAAATCTAAAGTGATTCAAACCTTTCTTAATTTTCGACAATATATCCTCACTCAATTTGAACATCATATTAAATCCTTTCAAAGCAATCATGGTCGTAAATTTGATAATGATCCGTTCAAACTTTTTTCTGTCAAAAAAGAATTGGTTTACATTTTTCTTGTCCAAACGCATCCTCACAAAATGGCAAAACCGAAAGAATGATCCGTATGATTAACAATGTTAAGCGTACTTTTCTATTCCATGCATCCCTTCCATCTTCTATGTGGCACCATGCTCTTGAAACCGCAACATATTTACTTAATATTTTTCCCACTAAAACACTCAATCAAATCACTCGGCTCAATCTCTCTTTCGGGTAGTTTCGTCCTATGATCACCTTCGGGTTTTTGGGTGTCTTTGCTTTCCGAACTTGTATGCTACTATGCCTCGTAAACTAGCACCTCGTTCCACCCCTTGCGTGTTTTTGGGTTACCCCTCCGACCATAGAGGTTATCGGTGTTTGGATCTCAAAACCAACAAAATAATCATCTCTCGTCTTGTCACATTTGATGAGAATACTCTTCCATATCGCAACATTTCTTTGTTTCTCCAAACCGATTATGATTTTTTGTCTTTCGATGATCCATCACCCTATTTTTGTAATACCCCGTATTTTTATACGTATTTCTAATTTAAATAGTATTTCTCAAAGTATTTAAATAAGTTGAAATTAATTATTTATGAGGTTTTAATTAATTTAAAGAGTTTTTATTAAAAGTCCAATTTATTTATTTAATAATTTTAAAATACTTTATTTTATAATTTAAAAATATTGGGGCATATGATTTTATAAAAGGTAATTTTTGGAAGTCAATGATATTTAAAGGAAAGTCAAATTGTAGTTTGAATAGGAAAGGATCATTAAGGGTAGGAAGGGAATTTTAGGAATGAGGGTTTTGAAAGAGGGTATAAATACCCACCATATGAGCAAAATCAAACTTTGTCCAAGGTGGAGAATACCCAAAGGTAACTCTCTCTCTCTCTCTCTCCTCTTATTTTCTCTTTCTCTCTCTTATTTTCCCCTTCCCCTTTATTTATTTATTTTAATTCATCACTACCACCACACACACGGTGGCCGACTGCCACCATCACCATAGCCGGTCGCCACCGCTAGCACATGGCTTGCAACAGCAGCGACCGTGGGAGGTGGTGAAGGAACTATGTCTTCGATAAGTGCAATTACTAGATATATTAAGAATCACTATTATGGAGATAATAAGTTCATTCTCTTGGATCGTCATTGTCTGTTGCTAGATATGATAAATGAACTTTGGGCTAGTTAAATAGTCAAAAACCCAATAGAATGGATCCTATGAGGTCACACAATAAGGGTATTGGGTTAAACAAGTAAGAGGCTCATTAATGGGCGTCACGAGATCATGACATATCATATGGAGTGTTGGGCTAGAGTAGTTTGATTAGGACAATAATTACTAATGCCTACACCCTAGTGTAGGTAAATATACCTACCCCCCCTCCCCCAACCACCACCACCTATTTACCTCCCTCCCAAATAAATACAGATTGTATGTATATCACCATTGTTATCTTCTAAAAAGTTTCATTTTATGATTTCTCTCTCCAAAAGCCATCATCCTTTATTTTTGTAACACCCCAATAATTCTCTCTTTAAACCTGTGAGGACTCTGAACATTATTCAAGAGAATTACTGGCGTGCTACCGCCACGTGTTCAAACGTTAAGACTTTGTCAGAAAATAGCAGTGGAAAAAAAACTAAATCAATTATATATAAGTTTCAAAACCAATAACCAAAACCAAACTAAATCTTACATCTTGGAACCATTAAGGCCCTTATTCAAAACTCAAACCGATAGAAGTAGTATGAAAGTAAAATTGAGTTTAAATAACTTCAAAAGTGAATAACAATAAAAATAAGAAAAGCAACCAACACTCCACTCAAGATCCCACCACCTAGAAACGGATGTTGCATGTGTAAGAACATGTGGTTAATCTGCTCCCCAATATTACAAGTGTAAAAATTGGATCGTCACAGGGTCATTGAAAGGCGAAGTCCATGACCAAAGAAAGACATGCAAAGCACGCAGTCAGCAAAGCTGAGTGCATACAAGCTGCAAAACATAAAAGAAATCCCTAACATGCTACTAATAATCAATCATCACGCATCATTAGTTTGTAGGCTCGACACATGACTCAACTATTTACATTACTAAGACTCCATTAATTAATAATAGGTAAATCATTATTTTTATTCATTGGATTAAGCAATAGACAAGGTTGTCCAACCCATGCTCCATTGGGAACATCAATAAAAGAAAACCCCATGCCTCCATTAGGAAACATCAATAAAACATCCAACGACCACGGGCGCGACTCCGTGACCGTAGCTAGTATGAGATCTCATCTAACTCCTAGTTTTGAAAAGTATTTAAAATAAGAGACTCGTGGATCAGACGGCCTCAAGAAAAGTGCACGGCTAATACCCCGTGTGCCCCAACCCCTGATTGTCATTACTCCAGATGTGCACAAATCTAGAGTTTTATTGCTCATCCATCTTGCACTTTACGTGATTTACAAGTTTAGACTTGGTGATGACCCATATGCATAACAATACAAACATTTCAATATCAATTCAATCAAGCAAGGCAAGTTTCCAATTTCAATTCTTGATTTATTAGTGACAAACAACATTTATTATTTAATCCTTTAACTACCTCGGTGTATAAACACCTTGAGTGCATAAGGCACCCCACAACTTAACCTCATCATATAAGACTTAAATTCTTCTTTTACTCATCATGTTTCCATAATCATGATTGAGTAATAAATTAATCATTTCACCAATCACATACCTTTGCCTCTAAGCGCACCTTGCATAATTAGAGCATAAATAATACTTGCAATATAGAATAGTGCACGTCATACGAAATTCACAATGTATAACCAAATAATTTAACCCAGTCATCCCTATACATGATACTAAGTTCTCGATCTGTCCTTAACATGCACCTAAAAGCAAGGTTTCGTAACTTGTACGTACCTTGTGTAAACAATTCGGTTGACCACTTTTGAATTAGAAGTCGCCTTCGACAAAGTCCTCTCCTAAACCAAACAACGAGAAATAAATCAATACCCAAGCAAATAAATTTACAGCAATACTAAACTACTTTAAAACCTCTTGAATCATCAAAATAAAGCTTTTAAATTGTTCCCATTAGTCAATAATAATAATATAATATCCCAACTATAAGTTTATATGTTAAAATCATGAAAATATAGCGTATAATACAAAATTACAGCAAGTTTAACTTGCTAACATATGCTGAAAATTTGTTTTATTAATAGTTTTTGCAATTCAAATAATCTATACTTATCATATTGCATAAATAGTTGTTTTAACATATAGAAGCATTCTAAAACTTTATTTTTGGCTCAAAAATAATAAAAATCAGATTATATAAAATCTGAAAAATAATTTAAATTATAAATTTCAAACTTTTGAAGATCTACATTCATAATTCAATAGTTAGAATAGTGTATTACACATTAAACCTTAAAACCCTTCAAATAAACAGCATAAAACTCCAATCTCACAAAATATATAATCTGAAAATTAATTTTAAGTATAAAACTGTGGGTTTTGTCATTATGAAATCATAGTATTGATAATTAACTTGCTTAACACGTTTTCAAACCCTAAAACATGAAAAATCAACATTTAAACCCTGAATTATACATAACATAAAATTTGAAATTTTGTATCATAAATTAAACATGCTAAAACCCATACATTCATAATCTTTTATAACTTATATATAAAATCAAACCATAATAACAATAATTTAGAATCGAAATCAAATAAAAATTGAAACTTTAAATCAAAAATAACAAAGCAAGAGAAATGAGGAAAAAGGGAGGAAGAAGGGCGAACTGTAGGGGCGGCTGGGCGGCACGGAGGTGGTGCGTCGGGGGTGTACTCGGTGGCAGCAGCTTCAAGTTTGAAGCTTGATGATTTTTTTTTTTTTTTTTTGTGTTCTGAGTCGTGAAACAGGGAGGAGGAAAAGAGTTGAGGTTTTTTTTTTTTTTTTTTTTTTTTTTTTTTTTGTTGCTGCTTGTACATATAAATAAAAGGGTAAGGGTTTTCATAATGAAAAGTGGGCTTTTACTTTTCCTAATCTTAGTGGAGTTAGGAATTTTAATGAATCTTATTTGGGCTTAATTAGCTGGGATTGAAATTTCATTCGGGCTAGGTCTACAATATAATGGGTTAAGGAAATGTAGGAGTATTTAGTCAGAAATAAAGATAATAAACTAAAATAATTTTTTTTATTGGACTAACTTTCATAAAATATAAATACATACTCTTTAATTAAAAAAAATGTATGTATAAATACATAATTATAAATATATTTATATGAATATAATAATATATGATTATAAATTTATGTAAAATTATGGGGGATTACAATTTTTTCTCCAAAAAAATTCATCATATCCATTTTCTCTCTCCAAAAACCTTCATCCTTAACTTTCTCTCTATAAAAACTTTCATATTTTTATCGTAGAAATTTTATCATCATCTATTCATGTCACTTGTTATAGGAGCTTCATTGTTGACGCAAATCATTGATGAGGTACTAATTTATCTCTCCTTTTTTGATTTCATTGATTTGATATAATTGTTAAATATTGATTTGATTACTCTAATTTTCCCCCAAAATGATTGTCAATCTTAGAAAAAAAAAATTAATATATTGATTAAATTATATCAATATTTGATGTACTCTTACGTTAAATTAGTTTATGGTGTGTTATTATATTATATAATTATTAGACATAAATATTGAAAACAGAGTGTTGTTATCCTAATTTTCTAGATAGTTTGATCTATTATTTTGTCAGATTATTGAGATATAAATTTAGTTTAGTGTGGAAATTAATTGTTGAACAATATCACTTTCATTATGATAGATGTTCATTGGCGTATTAGTAAATGATCATTCGCATATTAATATACAAGCATTAAATTTCTAATATATGTTCATATTATTGTCATCTCCATCAAATTTTTTCTCTAGAATTAAATATTTTGATTAAGAATCTGTGACTTCTTATACTTTTTTGTGGAAGTAAGTGAGTCTTATAATTGTAGTTGAATTATGTTATTGTTTGATATATTCTCTAATTTTGTGTTAAGGCATGATTTTATATTATAAACTGTTGGCCTAAAATTTTAAAAATTGTGTACAACTTGTTCTAGTTCTTATGATTCTTATGACTAATAATGGAAATTTCTTTTTTATATCATTCATTCTCATATAGATAAATGCTCATTATGGCCTATATATATATATATGTTCATTCACATATTAATTGGTGATCATTCGAATTTTTATAAATGTTCAATTGGTTTGATATGTACATTCTCATATTGAAAAATAGTCACTTAGATTTAAATTCACATTCATTTCAGTCTCTTATTTAGAAATGCTCATGAGTCTCATTTGGATATTGATACTACATGCATGAAAATTGTTTATTGATAGATGTTTATTCAAATATTAATACATAAATTGTTCATCCTTGCTCGGATATATGTATATTCACATATTTATATAATGCTCATATGTAAAAATCATAAGGAATAATGAAATTATTTGGCACTGAAATATAGAGTATAATTGTGCTAATTTTCATAATTAGTTGAGCTTTTGTAGAATTATTGAAATTTGAATTAGTTTATACGAGTAATGAAAATGATTTTTTGGATAATTGTTCATTTTCATTTTGATAGGTGTTCATTATGATATTAGTATATGATCATTCGCATTCTTACCTTAGATAAGATCAACTAGGGTCCAGTCTTGAGAGAGCACTACCCTAGTTTTGTTTATGTTAATTAAGATATTAATGAATGTATAATGGGATTTAAAAAATTGTTCATCTAGATTTAAATGCATACATGTTCATTCTCATATTGAAAATAGTCACATAAACTATAATAATATAATACATGTTCAACTTCATATTAAATTAATACATACATACATTTTAACTCTAATATTGACAAATGTTTATTCGAATATTGATACATAGATGTTCATTTGGATATGTGTATATTCACACATATATTAATGTATATTTACCCATATATTAATGTATGTTCATTCACATATCATAAAATGTTCAAAAATCATCACATGTTGTTCATTCATCATAGAAAATGTATTATTAATTTATTACTTTACAGTGTGTTCAGTTTCGAATTCGTTATTGACTTATTGTTATTCATTTGTAAATGTTCAATTTTGAGTCCTTACACGTACTTTTGTTTGGAATGTGTTCATGGCTGTTATTTTTTTTTTAAAAAAAAAACGTGATATCTTATTGTACAGGATAATCAAGGAAGGAAGTTGAAGGCGACAAATATATTGTGCTCATCGTATTATATTTTTCATGGAAAACACACAAATTTCATATGATTAGAGGTGCAACAAGGAGGACATATTTATATAGACACTTTATTATACCAAATGTAACAATAAATAATGTTCATTTAACAAGACAGTACACATATGTACATTTAGGATTGATTCGTTTACTTTCATGTTTACGAAGCAATTATATGAAATAGAATAGAAATGTGTTATTATTGTAATTAAATTAAATTTATTTTATATTGGAGATTATTTTTTAACAACATTTTATTTTAATAAATAGGATTCTTAGATGTTTGTATTTGTATACAACTTATTATATTACTTATACAGTTACACATAGCTCTTGAAATGAATATTTGATGATATAAAAAAGAACATATGTTGAAACATAAAAAAAATAAAAAAAATAAATAAAAAAAAAATTTGAATGTTTGATGATGCAAAACTTATTATAATAAAAATGATTTGAGTGCAGTAATCCTTATAAATAAACTTGTTCTCAAGTTTATCTATAATAAATTCTAAAAATGCAATTAAGAAAATATACGAAATAATAATTAGAATAAAAAACTCCTTGCTACAAAATGAACATTTAATAATACAAAAATGAACATTTACCAATACAGAAATGAACATGTTATAAAAATTTATAGGAAATTCATAAATGAAAGGGGAAGGGCGGGACACGCTCGGAGGATGTGGGGGGTGTAGGCAGTGTTCCCTACCCTGGGGTGTAAGTAAACATTTGTGTTAAGACAAGGAGTTTGGGCTTGACATGGACTCTTATTTAGAGATATAATCTATAAATAAGATCCATGACTTAGATTGAAATAACAATTGATAAGTCAGTTAATTGTAACTCAAACAACTAAGTCCCAAACCCTAATCCCTCTCTCTCTCACACGACCCTTTTCTCTCTCCCCCCGTCCGTATGGCCGGCCACCCTAGGTGGCGTGTGTGGTGCTTGTTCGTGGTGGATCATGGTTAGTTCATGTTTCTCTTCTCCGTAGAAGGTTGATTGAAAGGTTCAATCACAACTAACTAGCATTAGTGGAAGTTTGATCTGTGCCCATGGACCAAGTAGAGGAATCACGTTTGAGGTTCTTTATCTCCCATAGTTCTTGCTCGATTGCACGTGGATTCACGCTTCAAAGGTATTATTATTTGTTCTTTATGTGTTATGCATTGATCTTGGTGTTTAGATGCTTATGAATATGATTAATGCAATTCCGCTTATAGTATCTAAATTCCTACAGGTGGCGCCAGCCACCTTCCCTTTCCTCCTTGTGCGTGTGCGTGTGTTTATATAAAAAAAAAATTCTTTCTTTCTATTTTGATCCTTCATCTAATTAATTATTTTGCGTTTTGTGATGATTTTATGATGTTTGATTATAAGTATGAGGTAAATAAGTTTTCAGATTTGGTTTTGAATTAAAAAGCCCCAAATTGAAAACCCTAGCTTTCTAAATTATTGTATATTGATGGAAATTGATTATGGGTGATTTAAATTATTGAAATAGGTGTTTTAAAACATATTTACAAAAAGTTTTGATGATTTAATAAAGCTGGAAATTTTGTTAGTAAGCCATAATCAAGTTTCTTGAAGGAATTTTTTACTACCCATTAGGGGTGAAACAAACTCGGTTTAAAACCGAACCGAACCGAATAACAAATATGGTTTGTTTTTTTTTTTTTTAAAAAAAAAAAGTGGTTCAGTTTCGGTTTTGAAAAATAAAATATTTCGATTTTCGGTTTAAGAAAGTGAAAAACCGAAAAAACCAAACCAAACCGAAATTAGGCCCAAACCTAAAAAATACCCTAGCCCAACAGATTTAACCCTAAGTATATAAAGGAAAAAAAACCCTAATTTTCATATTTTACCTCTCCTTTCCTCTTCTCTCTTCTCCGCGGCTCCACCCCCTCTCTCCTCTTCCCAATCTTTTCACTCAATCTCCTTTCCTCTTCTCAGTTCGCACTTCTCCCCCTTCACTCTCTCTCCTTTCTTCTCAGTTCTCACTTAGTCACTTCTCCACCTTCACTTGCATCACCTTCGAGGTTTTTTGAACTCCATCAAGGGCATCAAGTAAAGGGTTTTCATGTCAAATTCGACCATGAAAACACTAGATCTAGATTTTTCATGGTCGAATTTGACCTTTGAAACCCAAATTCGAGGTTTTTTGGTGGAATGTGAGGTATGTCCTCTTTTTCTTTCTTTTAATTTGGTTTGAATTTTTTTTTTCTACTTTGCTTTTATGGTGGTTTGTGATTAATTTGCGGTGGTGGTAGACTGATAGGTTGTTTTGGCCTTTTTGGGTCGATCTAGGGTTAGGGTTTGAGTGGAAGGGTAGTGAAATAAGGTGGGTTGTGGGTTGTTGTGGGTTGTGGTCGGTGCGGATCTTGGTTAGGGGTGGTGAAATAAGGTTAAAACTTGTTTAATTATGTTTGTATGGATTTGTTTGGTTTTGTTTTGTTTGGTTCGGTTATGACTGGTGTGGTTTGGTTTGGTTTTTTTGCAAATTTTGATGTTTATGATGCTTGATATGAAAATTCAGTGCGGTTTGGTTTTTTTTAAGAAAACCGAAATTTAGGCGGTTTGGTTTGGTTCGGTTTCAAAGCTAAAGTGGTGCGGTGTGGTTTGTAAAATCAAGAAACCAAAATATGGTGGTTCGGTTTCGGTTTGGGCAAAAAACCAAACCGAAAACCGAACTTTCACCCCTGCTACCCATAATTGGGATTAAAGTAAGGGGGTTTTAAATTAAATTTCAGCTTGTTTTAAATAATTTATGAGTGAAATAAGGAGCATATATATTGCTGGAAATTTGTGTGGAGTAGATATGAATACCTCTTTGTAAATTTGGATTGTAGGAGATTTCCAAGTGAGTGATTTTGTGTAACCGTGGCGATTTTGAGATCGTATTTAAGGTACGTTCGCGTACTTGGTATTTATTGATGATGTAGGAACATGCTAGTATTTGAATAATGAATTCCAAGTAGCATCATGATAGGTTTTGATTGAAATTTGTTATTTGATTAATGTTGGTGATTGAATTATGAAGCATGGTTTATTTGTGATGGATTAGTGATTGGAAATAATTGTATTGGCATGTTAAGTATGAACCACACTTTTATTTTATGCATGATTAAGAGCATGTTTAATTAAACTAAATGTTTAATTTGGTTTGGAATATTGAAAAGGGATTTTCTTATGGCTCATATAATTTTTATTGATGATATGAGCATGAGAAAAGAGCTATTTAAGTGTCTAAGAACACGAGGATTAAATTACATTGTTGTGCCTATGTGCACTTAAGGTGTTTCCAACACCGAGGGATAGGATTTGAGGCGCATTATGCGTTTAAGGTGTCTTTGACACCGAGGTAGAATAAAAAAGGATTCAGCATTAAAAGTTATGTGGTCACTAATTATTCAAGAATTAATTGGTATGATTGATTGCTTGTATAATTATAATTTTTAATTATGTTATGGTTTGAGAGTCATCACCAAGTTGAATAATATGTAAATAACGTAAAGTGAAAGAGATTACGCACCAAAACTCTTGGAACATATATACCTTGAGTATGAACATATGGGGGGATTTATGCGAATTTATATTTGACCATAACTTCTTCTGGGAGTACAGGACACTGTACATTCCTTTTTATTATGCGCAGGAATTCCGCCACTTACGAGTGGTTTATTTTATACTGGCACGGTTAGCTCCCATGTTAGTACCCCTTTATTGGGGCAGGTTAGGGGGAAACCCGTTTGATGCGTAATCAAGCTAAATAAATAATTTAGTCATGTAGCGAATGTTTATGTTGTGTGTTGTATGCTTGAAAACAGGTGCAACAAGGTAAGTTGTGTGATTGATAGGACTAAAGCATGATAGTGTGTTTCTTTACGCTTATATACTCAGCTTTGCTAATTGTATGTTTGTATGTTTGTTTGACCTTGTCTTTACCTTGGCCCTATGACAACCTATTTCTAATGGCGAGTAGTGGGGACAAGTAGAGAGAAGCTTTTCAGGTGATGAAGCATTTTCATGATTGGCATGAGTGAAGAGCGAATCATGCTTAGTTTCCATAAGATTACGATGTAGTTTATTGTTTTAATTATTATGTTATATTATGATTGTGAGACTAACGCAAAGCTTTTTTAAGTATTGTTCGGTTTTAATAAGGGCCTACAATGGTTCCAAGTTGTAGGTTGGTTACGTTTGACTTTTAAGTTGACTTATTTTAAATGGTTTTGAAAGGAGTCTTCTGGTGTGTGTCTTTGATATTTGCCTTAGCCGTTTTCACGGTGGCGGTAATGTCTTAGATTTTCCTAATTCGTATTTTAAAAAGAATAAAACAGGTATTTTAAAGGAAAGGAATTTCTACGGTGTTACAATTTTCTACATCACATCGCTTTGCGTTTGATGCCCCAAAATCACAAAAACACACCCCAAACTCCTTAATGCCCAGCACAACCCAACGAAAGCCGAAAACCTAGCAGGCCAAGTGGTGCTTCCAGGCAACTAGGCGCAACACAGCCCAGCTCTAGGCCAAGCAGTGCAGCCAGGCAGCCCATCCACGCACACTGTTGGCTCGGGCAGTGCTGCTGCTCCGCCAGCCCAGCCACGCACACTGCTGGCTCGTGCTCCCCTACCTATACACCTCCACCTCTTCGTGGCTGCCCACCCATCACACCAAATCATCCACCTCCTTCTCCACAAATGCAAACTCGTTCCAAACACGGCATCGAGTCATCCAATAACCCGATCCTCGCTTCCTAAAATCACAGACAAGCCCTTTCCGACCCAAATTGGAATGCAGCAATGCGTGCTGAATATAGTGCTTTAATTAAAAAGGAGACGTGGGAATTGGTCCCTAGGCCTACGGGGGTGAACATTGTTAATTGAATGTGGCTTTTTCGTCATAAATTGAATTCTACTGGTGATTTAGAACGACACAAAGCTCGTCTTGTTTGTAATGGAAATTCACAGGTTGAAGGAGTGGATTGTGATGAAACCTTTAGTCCAGTTGTGAAATGGGTGTAGGGAATAATTTCAAGCATCCCACACTTGAGCCCCACTGTGATTATACACTTAAGTATGGTAGTGTCTAAAGGGAAGGAAGCTAGAGTAAAAGAGTCACCAACAAGTTTTAGGAACTTGAAACCGTTCACAGGGTGAAGGTTACACCCCCTCACGATCTATGAGATCGCTAACTCCATAGTGGCCTGGATCCATGACTGGATATTCAGGGATGAAGGTACAAATTCAACCTAAAAGAGATTGAACCTGCCCTAAAAATAGGCCTCTACTTTATTCTTCTCATATTCATGTGCGCTTTCTGACTAACATACAACCAATATATTAATTCTAAACTTGTTTATCTATGTTAGTTGAATATTAATGCACAAACAAATCTATTATTGGCGATCACTTGAATTAAATACACATTAGCCTAAACAAGATTATTAATTATCTTATTAAGTGTGATTACAAGTACAAGTTCCCTTTAATCTTGCAAGAGAGGGCGTGATCAAGCAATAATAATAATACATCAAGCAACATAATAACAACAATCATCATAATCATAATAATCTCAATCTCATTAAAGCATAATAATAGCAAGATCCTAGGCATGATACTAACAAGATTAATAACAAATCCTAGCATGTCACTAAGCATTAAAGATCAAAGCTTTATTCCTAACATGATACTAACATGATAGAAGAAAATAGGAAGCAACCTAAACATGATACTAGAAAGCAATAAATAACATTCTAACATGATACTAGGAATTAAAATAATATAAGCATGCTTTCTATATCAAAAGAATAATTAAGCAATTAAATTACTTACTTCGATGACTCGTATCTTTTTCTATCAAAACAATACACACGTTAGTAACTTCAAGGAAAATATTAAATCAAGAAATTAATTTAAAATAATTGAAATAGGGATTTGGGACCAAACCCTCAAAAATTATCAACCTTTCATGTCTAGGGCGAAGGCAACTTCGAGCTTGGCTAGGTGTGTCTAGAACTCGTGAATGCAGAATTGTGTTTGAAAAAGGCTAGGCTTAGAAAGAGGGAGAAAGAATAAGCTACTAGCTTGAGAGAGGGAAGAGAATAGAATTAGATGATTGTGAATGATTGTTGAATAAAAACGGGGAAATACGACCCTATATACAGGAAAAATAGCCCGAAAACGATCAGAAAAGGACCGAATCCTATTAGGAGTAAAACTGCCCCTGTCTGAGAACGACAGGGTCCAGCGCGACGCGACAGGCTTGTCGTGCCGCGCCAGCTTTGTTGTTTCACGCTAGTGCATTTTCTAAAAACCCGTACGGAATCCTTAATCTAATTAAATTCGATTAATAACGTCCGTACTTATCTTTGAAAATCAGATTTAATCTCTTTAAAACACTTGTTTTAATCTAAATAGAATTCTTTATTTTCATAAAAGATATAATTATTATTCCTAATCCCATTAGAACTCAAAACAACCTTTTAGATTATTCTAGAAGATTAAAGTCAATCCTAATAATTTTAGAAATATTAATTAATGGGCCCTTTACTAGATCATTGGGCCATAAAACCATTTTAGGCCCAATTTAGTATTTTGGCCATAACTTCCTCATTATTCATCGAAATTGGGCTTATAATATATCGTTGGAAAGATCTTTTCGAGCCCAATCCAACTACACTATTATTGGACCCTTATCATGGACCAAACTAAATTAGACTGGACATTTTCATAAATAGAGTACATTTTCGAAAACAGGAAGAAGTATTTTATTAAAACCATCGCATCACAAGACTTTTCACACTTTCACTTCATTCGATATTCAAATGACGTGAAAGATATTCATAACTGGGTTTGGTTTTTGGGGAGACACAATTAGGTGTCTACAACAGGCTACTATTTGCACGGTGTTGAGCTTGGCTATGACTAGTAAGTGGTCTATTCATCAACTTGATGTAAAAAACGCATTTTTACATGGTGATTTGAAAGAGTGTGTGTATATGCATCAACCCCCCGATTTTGTTGACAAGAGATTTCCAGGCTATGTTTGCAAACTCCGTAAGGCTCTATATGGTCTAAAACAAGCTCCTAGGGCTTGGTATCAGCGGTTTGCTAACTATCTCTTATAGATGGGGTTTGTAATTACTAAGAGTGACAACTCTTTATTCATTTTCTGACCAGGAATGATATCGCATACCTTCTATTATATGTTGACGATATTGTGTTGGTTACATCCTCAGATCTGTTACGTGAGCGCATCATCTCTCACTTACGTACAGGATTTCCAATGATTGATTTTAGTCCTCTGAATATTTTCCTGGGCATTGCTGTCACTCGTACTCTATCATATTTGTTTTTGTCGCAGCAGAAATATGCACAGGAAATACTAGAGCGCGCAGATATGGCCAGTTGTAACCCTGCGGCAACGCTAGTGGATACCCAATCCAAGCTTAGTAGAGAGACAGGGCCTAATTTCATGATCCAACACTATATCGCAGTCTTGCAGGTGCACTTCAGTACCCGACTTTCACTCGCCCTGATATGGCTTATGCAGTTCAGCAGGTTTGTTTATTCATGCATGACCCAGAGAGGCTCACTATGATGCATTGAAACGCATCATGCGTTACATTCAGGGCTCCATTGATCACGGGTTACACTTATATCCTTCATCATCCTCACAATTGATTACTTATACTGATGCAGATTGGGGTGTCGGTCGACCTCAGGGTATTGTTGCTTTCTAGGGGACAATCTCATTTCATGGTCTTCTAAGCGCCAGCCTACTCTTTCTAAATCAAGTGCAGAGGCAGAATATCGTGGCGTAGCAAATGTTGTTGCCGAGGTATGTTGGCTTCGTAATCTTCTTTTGGAGTTACTGTGTCCTCTACAAAAGGCCACTACTGTTTATTGTGATAATGTCAGTGCCATTTATTTATCCCATAACCCCGTACAACACCAACACACTAAGCACATCGAAATGGACATTTATTTCGTTCGAGAAAAGGTGGCATTGGGGCATGTACGGGTCTTGCACGTTCCTTCACATTGTTGACATCTTCACGAAAGACCTACCTCGACAACTATTTTTGGAGTTCCAATCCAGTCTCAGCGTACGTCCTCCTCCCGCTATGACTGTGGGGGTATGATAGAATATGATAAATATTCTCGATGTTATTTTGTATAGAAGGATATAGTTTGTTAACATTCTATAATTATCTTGTGAGGTTTCCTAACATGTTTAGGACTCACCCTTGTAACCCTATATATATTTAATCAATGGAATGCACTCCAATCTAAGGAGTTTACACAAAATCTAACAATTTGAGCTAGTTCGCACCATATCTTATATATATGGAAGAAATTGATGGTTTAGAAGGAAAAACTCTTATCCCGTGCCAAAAAGGAGATTCTCCTCAAATTGATGATACAAGAAATCCCAACCTATCTTATGGGATTTTATAAGATTCCGATGTGTGATATTGATGATCAAGATTCAAGAAATGATGGCTCGATTTTTTGGGTAAGGGTGTAGACAAGAAACGGGTCCATTGGAGGAGTTGGCATGATTTGTGATCTCCCAAATGCTTGGGGGATATGGGCTTTAGAGATTTAAATGTCTTTAATGATGCTTTGTTTGGTCGTCAAGCTTGAAGGTTATTGTCTAGGTTAGATTCTTTTCTTAGCAAGGTTTTTAGTGTTAAATACTATGCACAAAAGTCTTTTATGGACTCTAACGTTGGCTATGGGGGAAGTTTTTCCTAGCGAAGCATTTGGTCGGCAAAATTGCTAATTAAGGAGGGTATGATATGGAGAATAGGTGAGAGTGTGGGATGATTCGTGGGTTGACAACGGAAATAGCCGATTCATTTCTTCTCCAAGGATTGATGAGATAGAATATGTTATTGACCTCATCAATCATGAGACAAGGGAGTGGGATTTTGATCGAATTGCTAGCAATTTTAATGAAGACGATACTCGCAGTATACTAGCAATTCCCCTAAGCTCTAGTGCCCTGAAATCATCACTTGGACTTTCTCCATGGACGGAATTTATTCAGTTAAGATAGCTTATATGCTCAGCAAATCGTGCAATCTCGATGATTTTCACAAGATCAAGGCGGAATTTCGGAAGCTAGAGGTGACTCCTAAGGTCTGACACTTCTTATGGAGAGTTTGCACGGGTACTCTCCTTGTACGAGCTTGCAGTATCGTTACATGACAGAGAATGATGAATGTCCTTGGTGTGCAAGATGCCCTGAAACTCTATGACATGCCCTTTTTTTTTATTGTCACACAGTTCGTGATCTGTGGATTAATTGTGAATGTAGCGAAATGTCCCTTTGGCCTCAAGATATGAATTTTTTGGAACTTTTTGACTCTTGGCGAAATCTAGATCAAAAAAAGAAATACAGGGGAACTATTTTTTGGTGGAACATTTAGGGAAGGAGAAATGATATGATCTTTAAGGGTTCGAATACTCATCATTCCATTATTACCAAACGAGTGTTCCACTTTGCAGATGACTTCATCACCTACTCTGAGAAGATTTATGGGGTGGCAAAAGGAAAGGGAAAGAGAAGCCCGAAAAAGTGGATAGCTGAGGTGTGACACATCTCTTTGCGATGAAGGCTGGGTGGGGCTTGGAGTGGCGACTCATGATTGTAACGGTGATGTTTTGTTTGCTGTACAAAGACCAATATAAACCTTGATAAGTTTATCAAAAAGATTAAACTAATTTCATTTCAGTATAAATAAGTTCAGTTTAGTAAAAATAATTTCAGTTTAATAAAGAAAAGTTATGTTCAGTAAAATTCAGTAAATTTAAAAAGGGTAATGTGTATATAAGCATTTAATATACTTCCTTTTTAAGTATTAAGTTGGGAATTTATCGAAAATTCACGAGTAAATCGACAATAAATGTTTATTTATTATCAATTTTTTCTACTTTTAGCTTATTATATGCAGGAGTTAAGTATAATGGAAGGACTTTACTTTTTGATTTTTTCACCTTTAAGGATCTCCCACTCTATTTTTTCACCTTTAAGGATCTAAGTTTTGATTTCCGGCCAAAATGGAGTTAACTCAGGGTGAGTTAAGCATTAAGTTCTGACATCACTAATAAGTAAGTAAACAAAACTCTAGAACCTAACATTTCATATTTTTCACCTTTAAGGACCTCTAATATTTTTTATTCTTCACTTTAAGGAGTTCAGTTTAAAATTTAAATGTGAACAATTTCTCTTCCTCCATTGTAACATTTTCTATTGAAGACCAAAATCCAACACTAACTCGGATAATTATTGAAATAGATGCAACAAATTACCAAACTTTCATCAAGTTTCTTTGTCCAAATTAAATAAAATAAAAAATACTACTTCGGTTTCTTATTATTTATAACAAATGGATTTTTTTATTATATATATTTCTTAAATAATAACTCTTTTATTGCAAATAATAAGAAACAAAATTAATAAATAAAACTTTCATTAAATCTAAAACCACATAAACCCCAAAACAATCAAATGTAACGAACCTTATCAAATAATACACCATAAAAAACCGATCAACCAAAAAATTGCAGCAGCTCGGCATTATAATCGAACACACAATAATTTTTTAAGTCCGTCAACACTCACGAGGATAGTGGTTGTTGTGGCTTTTCCGTCATACAAACAAGGGGAGAACTAGAGAAAATTAGAGGAAACAAGTTGGGATTTTGGGGTTTCTTTCATTCATACGCCAAACAAATTGAGGAAGGTGGGGGTTTCGTGATGATATAAATATGTGAACTGACTAGCTTAGAACGTCGGCCAGCAAGTCCACCGACGTGGTTACGGTAGAACAACTGTCTAAGAATGAGAAAGAAATAATTTTGATTAAGGGACCATCATTTATGCATGATAATTAATTAATTAATTATGATATGCAATTCGTAATGTATAAAGAATTGATATAAAGAATTTGGTAAGGACCTAAGGTTTTTTTTTTTTTTTAAATTTATTTTAATTTAATTTAATTATATATATATAAAATTAAAGAATTTGGTAAGGATCTAAGGGTTTTTTTTATTTATTTATTTATTTTATTTTTTATGAAATAATTTGCTCCAGTGAGTTAAGGTTGAGTTAAGTTGCTGGAAAGTTAACCACAAGTCCTCAAAGGTGAAAAAAAAGTATGAGATCTTTAAAAGTTAAAATCAAAAAGTGAAATGCTTCTATTATGCTTAACTCTATATGTAGCATATATCTTTTTTTATTTAAAAAATAAATATAATACAATATCCGTAAAAATAATTTCACTTCATTAAAAATAGTTTAAATTTAATAAATAAAAATTCAATTCAACAAAAATAAGATGAAGTAAATGAGCATAACTTGTATGTAGTATTTCGTCTTGAATTAGCACGAGGAAATCTTAGTTGAATCAATGGACGTGTTGACTCCATGTAATCACTCACCTCCCCCGTATAAATTCACATCAGCTCCATACGAAAAGACTGATGACTCTCTTCACAAGTTCACAATATTCTAATTTGTATCTCACAAACACCAATTCAGACACCAATTTTCGTCTCCCAAAATTCAATCCAATTTCCTCAAGATCATTAAAATATTTCATCCAAAAAAAAAAAGAAAAATCTTTTGAATAAAAAATCGTCGTAAATTTTGATCCAGAAAACAAATCTGTAACTTGAGTATTTCACATTTACACTACACCCAAATCAAAGCTGTTTTTCGATTTCAAATTTTGAAGGGGATATTCAATTTCCCCTTTATCATTTGTTTAACGACCATGTCGAAATCTTTGCCTTACTCCATGAAAGATGTTGAATATGATAATGCTAAGTTTCGGCAACGCTCTTTCACTAAGGTTTGATTTTTTTTTTTTTTTTTTTTTTTTTTTTTTCATACCCTTAATTTTCTCATTGATTGATTTTTTGTTTTTTTCAATTGCACTTAATTTTCTCTGATGTGATCTTCGTCTTATATAGCAAATTTATCATATGGGTGTGTTTTAAATTGGTTACATAGATCATTAGTATGCAATTACTAAAATTATTGTGCTCAGGTCCGGATTTAATAATCGTGTTGATAGTGTAATTTGGACTAGCAATGTGATTTCGTATTCCATATTTTGGGAATTTGAGTGCTTGATTGAGGAAAGAAGCCCATGAAACAAATAGGGATAGTGGTGCAATTGGTATTGTGAGGGTAAAAAATCCGGTCCGGATTTGATAGTCGTGTTAATAGTGTAATTTGGTCTAGCAATGTAATAACGTAGTTCGGATTTTGGGAATTTGAGTGCTTGATTGAGGAATAAAGGCCCCCTGAAACAAATAGGGATGGTGGAGCAATTAGTGTTTCCGGTTCGGATTTAATGGTCGTGTTGATAGTGTAATTTGGACTAGCAAAGTAATTACGTAGTTCAGTTTTTGGGAATTTGAGTCTTTGATTAGGGAATAAAGGCCCCTGAAACAAATAGGGATGGTGGAGCAATTGGTGTTTGCGGTTCGGAGTTAATAGTTGTGTTGATAGTGTAATTAGGATTTAGGACTAGCAATGTGATTACTTTATTTGATAGTCACATGATCTTGGTTGATTACTGGTTTATTGTTGATGTCTAAGAATATATAAGTTTCACTGTGTTTGGGTTTAGTTGTCATATTACTGGTTCAAATTATACTATCAACTCAATTGTTAGTTCTAGATGGAGGAATTATTATTGTATCCCCTAAATTTCGGCCTTTTGGGTTTAAAAGGTCTGTTTGAGAGAGTAGCAATTTGGTGCACACTGTTTCTAGAACGTTTGATACAAATGGGTTTCCTAATAGTTTGATTATATTTGCCAGAGGATTATGTTGACAATGAAGATGGTTAAATAAATTAAGATATAGGGATGTAACCGTTTCTTTGGAATACATGTTGCTCCTCCATATTTCTCTTCATATATTCTTCAAGAAGACTTCCTACATCTCATTGATTTATGCACTCTTGGGATGTGAGATAACACATTTATGTTTCAGATTATTGGGAAAATATCTCTGTGAAGAGTTGAATGTGTTTTTTTCATATGTAAACTATGATGTAACTGACTAACTTTCTACAGTTCTAATGGATTTTAATTCGCTTGAAGTTCAGTGCCAAAGATGGGGGCGTAAGTTTTGTGTTGTGCTTGTGTTTGAAGTGTGCAATTATGAAAGCATAAGGGTCTTTGAGCTTAATATTTTATTTATGGATGAATTTGTTAAATGGGTATGGATGATGATATTTGATCAGCAAGCTTTATTTATTTATTTATTTGATGGTTTAACAAGAGCTTGCCTAAAACATCCTTCGTTGCTGAGAAAGAAGTTGTGCCTGTAATATCTAACTTCATCTCTGACCAAGTGTACTGCACTTGCTGAGGTTGGCTTTATGACATAACCCTTACTCTATTATGAAGGTTTGATCAGTGACTCTGACCAAGGATATTGGAATGCATTCACCCCTGTAACAGACGCTTTAGGGTATGAATCGGATGTGAACTCTTCAGTAAAGATCAACTCATCTAATTGTAGCTGAGGGATCATAGATCAAGCTCTCAGCTGCTAACTGATTATTTGGGTTAACAACATTTTCTAAGGTTAGCCTTTAACTGTTGTTATTGACTAACGGTTTACTGCACCTCGCCCTGCAAAATTACTGTTGATGTATCACAGAAAGTTTTCCCACTTCTGAACATACTATACCCTGCCTCTACGGTACGAGAAATTCTCTCTAATGCCTCTAGCAAACTGGGGCTTATTATAGGGTAAAATTTATGCTAGTTTACCTTTGTAAGAGGCTATTGCACTGGTAATTGAGACATGATTTAGCTCACTGGGATACATGTGAAATTTGTGAGAGAATGTCAGTTACAGCTATGTGTAAATGAATTGTAGAACAGTAATTATGATAAATGAGTTTTCCAACCAAACAAATCGCTTTACCTACGCAATTGAATGTGGAATATATACTGAAATTACTGCTTGTAGTAAAATTTGCTACTGAGGATTCAACTTCATTCACGAATTCTTGTCAGGCTTAGGTACTCTGAATTCTTATCTACGATACGATAGTAAAAAGAAAAATATATAAATCCTATCCTAAAAATACATATTTCCTTTTGAGGAAGGTGAATCTTTGGGATTTATTTATGATGGAGTAGATAGGACTCCAAACAATATGCAAGTTTAGATATCAACTTTTCATCCTATATGAGACTCGCAATGGATTATCTCCTTGAGGTGTTTGGTATGTATGAATTTATCCCTTGCTAGTGAAAAGTAGTATAGAGACGTCATCTACTCATTTCTGCTTTAGAACCTGAATTCTTGGATATCTAGAATGGTCATTAGAGCCAAGAAGTGCGTCAGCCAACAATTTACTGTTTCAACTAGTCTTTCACTATTTCACTACAAATATTCCGTCAACTACTGTGTTTACACGATGTAGCGCATGCTCCGTCTTTTGCATATCTTCAATACTGTCAGATAGCTAGTAAGTAGCTCTTGCATTTCCAGTTCTAATAGTTGTTGACTGAGCTGTTGTCCTTTGTATGTGATTTTAAAAAAGAGTGTACAGTGTAGAGTGGGAAAAAAGGTCTCTAATAAATTGAAGAATGGATCATGCTGTTCCAATGGTTTTGGTTCTTTTGTAGTTGGTTTGTTGTTGCAATACATTGGCACATGCTTTTCTTTAAGGAAAAATATTCATAAATTTTGCAACCATCATATTTATTTGAAACTGATAAGCACATTCTGATTAGTAGAAGTGTCAGTAAGACTCTAATTTATGTAATCCTTCTCTGCAACATATACTAATATACATTTGCTTGTTCACATACTGGTACATCAGAAAAATTTGGTTACTAAAGCTATCATTCTGCTTTACATTTACTTTGACTAATGGATATTGTTATTTCATAGGTTCTTAACCAGACAATGCTGACCAAGGATGTTAAACGTAAATGTCTGGGATGCAGCACTGGGAAGTTTCTGGTGATAATTATGCTTTTTGGCCTTGCTTATCTCATTTTAAGACAACCAACACATGCTGTTTCTTCCCACTGGATAAAGGATAAAACCAATGTTACAGTGAACACTAGTACCCGACTGAGGGGAATATTTAGAAAACCACCAAGGCTACCCCCTCGATTAACACCTGATGAGATGCATACTAATAATAAATCTATCCATCAGCTAGATGCAGATACATCAAAATGGATGGGAAAACAGCAGCAAGTTAAGGGGGCTTTTATTCATGCATGGTCTGGTTACAAAAAGTATGCAATGGGTTTTGATGAACTTATGCCATCAAGTAAGAGGGGAATAGATGGTTTAGGAGGTCTTGGTGCAACAGTTGTGGATGCTCTGGATACAGCCATGATAATGGGTGTAGAGGATATTGTTAATGAAGCTGGATCTTGGATTGAAACTCACCTTGCAGAAAGGATCAGTCAGAAAGGCCAGGTTAATTTGTTTGAAACTACAATACGTGTTTTAGGTGGTCTTCTAAGTGCTTATCATTTAAGTGGTGGAGCTAATGTATCATCTTCATCTGTGGGGCCGAAACCAAGTGCATATCTCAAAACTGCAACAATCTTAGCTGATCGGTTGCTTACTGCTTTTACCTCTAGCCCAACTCCCATTCCCTTCAGTGATGTTATACTGCGTGACAACACGGCACATGCTGCCCCTGATGGATTAAGTAGTACATCAGAAGCTTCTACACTACAACTTGAATTCAATTATCTCAGCGATGTACTGGGTGACCAAAAGTATAGCTTGGAAGCAATGAAGGTATTGGAGCACATGAAGACTCTACCAAAGGTAGAAGGGCTAGTTCCTATTTATATAAGGTATTGAATTAAGATTGAATATAAACTTCATCAGTTAAAAGATGGTTTGAGTTTTTAGCTCTAATTGCATATGCCTTTGTTTCTATTCAATGTTTTATGGATCTTGTTTATGCATTTATGCCACTCACCATGTTTATGTGCTATGTAGTACCATCAGTCTATCATGCTAGCTAGACAATGCTTAATTTTGGCCCTGGGTAAACCTTTTTATCTTGTTGAAGCCCAACGCCTCACAGTTCAGTTAACTCCCTAATGTATTCCCTCGTGGCTTGTGAAAATTACATATGAAATGAATAGAAAATTCTGTAAAATATCTAATGGCTAGAGATAAAAAGAAGTTACTAACTTTTTCTACTTATCTCTTCACAGTCAATTAAACAGCATTATATTGTTTCAAAAAAAAAAAAAAAAAAAAAAAAATTAAACAGCACTATATCATTACCCTCTATAAAAGAAAATTGCTATCATAGAATGGTGGAAAGTGTATATATTGAGAAGACATGCTTCTTTTCACTAGGAAAATTTATAATTCTGATGCTTACCTTTTCTATGTACTTTGAAGTTGGATAATATCATTATGTCCTTATGAATTAATACAGAACATTTGTGTCAGGGTTCAAAATTTTTAATGTGTGAAAAATAACACAAATGAAATACTCAGATATAAGAAAACAACACTAGATACATGGATTTCATCTTGCTTTGAATTGAGAAATGCTTATAAGACCATGTGAAGTTTAGGTGGGTAAGGAGTAAAGAAAAGTCAACAGATAGCAATTGTCCCATCAACCTGATTTGTTGGTATGATCAATGGTTGATGTTACCATACATCTTTAGTGTGTCTGGAATGGTGTATTCAGAAGAGAGGTTATGGAACATGATTATGCTGCACACAGAGAAAAAAATTGAACCCCTTGTCTGGTTGGCGGTAATAAGAAGTGGTAATAGTGATGAATTTGTTTGTAATTTCATAAGAAATACCCATTCTTCATATACTTCCATTGCTACCCTATCCCACTTCTAGAAGTAGAATGTAATAGATTGGCTTTAGGAGGGGTGATTTGGGAAGTCTAGATTATTATTAGGTTTTGGTCAGTACTCAGTAGCTTTAGTATAAATAGAGGGAGGGTAGAAAGAAGAAGGTAGGCAGAATTTTGGAGTGATTCCTTAGGAGAGTTGTGACCTCAAGTCACTATTGGTGCTTTGTAGGCTAAACCTACTACTATCGTTTGTAAGAAACCATTAATTTGTTTACTCAAATTTCTGAGTTTTCTCCTTCGTTGTACTGTTATCATATCGAGTAATATCAGTCCATTACATAGAAATGGTTGGTAATGAAAGTGTACGGGGAAAAAAATATTTGGGAGTAGAGAAGCATCACCATAAACATTGGAATGAGGATCTCCTTACAAAATTACATTATAGATCCATTACCAGTGAAACCATTAATTGCTGCTTGTGAAATTAATTGAGAGGCATTAGTCTCAATGGTATGTGTTGCTTGATTAAATGGTCATTTTGATCTTCTTACAAACTCTGAATCATGTTGTAGTTTCTGGGTTTGTATATTGATGATTGTCTGCATGTTTGTTTTTGGCACTTTACTTCATCTTTATGTACAGTTTAATAATCATTGTTGTTTTGCACCTTATGTTTTTTCTAAGGCGCTCTAATTTTGCATTGGGTCATTTTATATCTGCGGCAATATTTTAGTAACAAAATGCTGCTAATAGGCATTCTAATGTTTTTATTTACATAGAACTAAGAAGCCACATGCATGTCTTTGGATAAGACTAACCAGTTTTTAGTTACAATTTGGATTCTATGTCTTCCTGTCTCCTTCCAAGGAAGTAAAGATAGCTGTGTTGATTTGGCTCAGTCTTTTTTTTTATTATTTTTTATTTTATTATTATTGATACAAGCTCTTTTGTTTTGCTTCAACTTTTCTGTTTGCAGTCCTCAAACTGGTGAATTTAGTGGAGAAAATATTAGACTGGGATCACGTGGTGACAGCTATTATGAGTATCTATTGAAAGTTTGGCTGCAACAGGGAGCAAGTCAAAGCAGAAATTTAACATATTTACATGATATGTATGAAGAGGCTATGAAGGGTGTTAGACACCTCCTTGTCCGAAAATCAATCCCAAATGGGCTGGTTTTTGTTGGGGAGTTACCTTATGGAGCCAGTGGTTCTTTCAGTCCTAAGATGGATCATCTGGTATGTGTTATAAAATGAAATGTCTGTTGACTTTGCTTTTCTTAGATTTAATATTGTTTGTGAATAAAAATGATTGTGTATATTGCCTGCTGAAGCTTTTTAATCTGCCAAAGCTTTTTTGACTTTTCTTGCTCACTCAAGCTTGTATGATTTGGTAAATATAATTATTTATTATTAAGGCGATAATTCTAAGCTATCCTTTTCTTGTAATTTTTTAAGTATAATTTCACATCTTTTATTTATAATACTTCATATATAGCCCGTATTGACTCTTTCCTCTTTCCTATTTTGTTTTATTTAAATTTCCTCTTCTTTTTTGCTGGCTCTTTGGAAAACCACGTATATAATAAAAGTAGTTATTTTTTTTTACTAATTTAATGATAAGGTTGCATAATTTAGGTCTTCTACATTGGCTGCTAATTACTTGAATGTATTTAATTTTGTATTATTATTTCTGCCTTTAGGTGTGTTTTCTTCCTGGCACTCTTGCTCTTGGTGCCACCAAAGGCATGACTAAGTCAAAAGCTATGAAAGACAACTTGCTAAGCTCTGAGGACCTGGAAAATTTAAGGCTTGCTGAAGACCTTATTAAGACTTGTGTTGAAACGTATTCCGTAACTTCCACTGGTCTTGCTCCAGAAATTGTTCATTTTCATGTGGAGGTCAGTGATTTCATGTTACTTTGTCGAAAGTATTAAACTTTTTTCCTTGCAGCAGTTTTGATTGCTTTACTTCGCACCTTTTATGTCCCTTGTTATACATATGTGGCTGCTGTCTGATGGAGATTTATGACCCATTTTTTTTCAATTGAAACAGGATTACTTTGAAGAAGGGTTTGATGGTGGAAACAAGAGTTCAAAATTTCTGAATGACATAATTATCAAGCCTGCTGACCGTCACAATCTGTTACGTCCTGAAACAGTGGAATCCTTGTTTGTCTTGTACCGCATAACAGAAGATCCAAAGTTCGTCAAATTTTAAATACCTTGTTTATTAGAGATTTATTAGGTTTTTTTACTTTATTTATTTACTTTATTTAAAAGCACTTTCTACTCTGCAGGTACCGTGAATGGGGATGGCAGATATTTGAGGCGTTTGAGAAATATACAAAGGTTGATTCTGGCGGGTATACTTCTCTTGATGATGTGACTTCACTTCCTCCTCATAAAAGAGACAAGATGGAAACCTTTTTCTTGGGTGAGACACTGAAGTATCTATACTTACTGTTTGGAGACAGCAATATTGTTCCACTAGACAAATATGTTTTTAACACAGAGGCACATCCTATTCCTATTAATGCTTCTGTCAAAAGGCAGTGATGCATGAGAGTTTATATGGTGGATAAAGAAGCATTTGACCTTGCTGTGAAATATGGTATGCATGGATCTAGCGCTTACAATTGGCCTATTGTTCATTCTTGCAAATTCTCAAATACTTCTTTTTGCTCACTACTGAACAATCTATTGACGGTAACTTCAAGTGAAACGTGAGCCTGTCTATCCCATGCATCAGATTTGCACTGGTAGCTGCTGATTAAGGGCTCCAGGGGGTAAACTGGTAAAGCTTCTTTGAATCGCGGTTTTTATGACTGTTCACTTTCCAACATGACTTTGCTGTAAATTACATGCACGGGAAAATTAGGTTATACGCATAGTGGGTCTTCCCCCTTAATTCACAAACAAATTGGACTTACATAATTTTGCTGTCCCAAATGACATTTGTATTAGACACCGTCCATTTTAACAAGTGATCTAGAGTTGCAATTTATCTGGAATTCTATGCTGTGGTTCAGCAATGATTTTTTTTTTTTTTTTTCCCTCTCCCACTTTCACTTTCTCAATTTTCTTTGTTTAGTGTCTTCAATTTATCTCTTTACCTTATTCCATTTTTCGCGACGGTTTTTGTGACAATTCATGTAAGCTGACCCCTGACTCTAAATCAGTTTGGGACTGTGCTTTATTTTTTTTGTAGTTCTGCAATTAATTTACTTTGAACTGCTTGTATTATTGATAATTTGATGCACCATCTTTGAAAGAAATCTGTATTTGCATGCTGCTCTGTTCCCCTCTTAAACCATTAAGCTGCAATTGCATCATCCAGACAATTTAGAGTATTGCAGGTTGATAAGGTAGAGAAAGAAGCCACAAGCCATTAAATAGTTTTGCAGGATTATCAAATTAATTTGAAATTTGTTATATAGTTTCCGATTTTGAAGGAGATAGGTTGGATCAGCAAAGCTGTATGTTAAGATTTTTCTAATCTGTAGGCGGTTTTGATTCATGCACAATACGCCGCTGACGTTTGTTTTTGTTTGTTGGAACATAACTAGCTTTAGAGCAAGTCTTGAATGATAAATTGCAGGCAAGTCTTGAATGATGAATTGCAGGAAATTAACATTACCTAAATGCTGTTTGGTATGTGCAATCATCTCAATTTTAACTGGAAGACCTGATTTGACTTTTGTGGGTTGACATTGCCCGCGTGTTTGGTGAAAAGTTGAAAGCTGAAACTAATTGTGTTAGCCAATTTTGACTATCGGATTGTGTTAACTAATTTGACTAACTGATTGTATTTGTTGATTGTATAAAAGTGTTTGATATATAGATGTTTTCTTAAATCTGTTTGAGTATGCAAAATAACCAATAAGGACATTGACATATTTTATTGTGGTAGGGTTTTGGGTTAAATGATATAATTATCATTCACCTTAAAATACTTGAATAATGGCTAATGAAAAAGCTCATCCAAGTAGCATTTTAAGAATGAGCTTATTTTGAATCAGCTCACCACCAAGTACCTCAGTTAGCTTATTGTAGTGGTCAGTCAATTAACATTGGCCAAAAAAGCTAATTTGATTCATCAAACACCTTTATTGCCATGTTTGGTGAAAAGTTAAAAGCCAAAATTAATTGTGTTAGTTGATTTTGACTAGGTGATTGTATTATCTTATATGATTAATTGATTGTATTAACTAATTATATAAAAGTGTTTGGTAAATAGTTAATTGTTTAAAGTTATTTGAGTATGTGAAATGACTAATAAGCTAATTTATGGATACTTAGAGATAATGTTCTAGATTAATGGGGGTATAAGTGTAATTACATTTTAAGATATAAAAACTCGTAAAAGGGGCTTTTTGAAAAAGAGCTTATTTAGTGGAATAAGCTTTTTGAATCAGCTCACCACTAAGCACCTCAATTAGCTTATTGTAGTGGTTAATCAGCTAATATTAGTCGGATAAGCTAATTTTTCTCTAATAAGCTTTTTACCAAACATTTTCAAACTATCTTATGTGAAGTGCGAAGTACTTAATAATATTCGCATGATGTAGTTACCTCAAGTACTCACTTCTAGAGACCCGACCCATAATCACCTCTAGTCGTAAACAAAAAGAAACAAGAGCTGAACCACTAATTCAAAGCGAAACAAGTATCCTATAGCAAGGACCACTCGTGTAAGCCGAAACAAAGGCAAAATGGTCCCGAAAAGGGCAGGGCAAGACTAAGGCAGCCCCTCCCGCACATCCCACCGGTCCATATATAAACTGGCCGATACACAAAAACAGCTGATGACTAATGACTACACAAAAAGGGCGCTCCCTAAATTGATCATTTGTTTGTTGGGGACCGAATTGACACTACTCCCCCCTCCCTTTCTTTCATGTTTGCTCACTTTTTGCAATTTGAGCGCAATTTCTCAACTACTAGCACGTTGTTTTGTATCTCGCTTTCTTCTACATTTACTTATTTTGTATTTTTCTATAAACCAACAAAGTTTGTAAATATCTTTTCCCTTGTTTTTATTATAGTGGTTTGTTATGCATTTGCATCTCATTTGATTGAAACAGTGACAGTGCCATTTTTATTCCAGCATGTTTGAATTTTCAAAATTGTCTTTGCTTCCTTACATTTTTGTCAAATTTAGATACTTGATATTCCTGGTACAAAATAGTGTGTGCTAATTATGCAAGGTACTTGGTCATGGTTTATGACATCTGAGATTAAATCTCGTTTACATCATTTGTCTTTGTGACTTTTTTTTTCCTAAATAAATTATGTGGAAATAGCCAGATAGGTACACCATTATCAGTATGATGGCTAACCGTTTCATTTTCTCAAGGGAAAGGTAACCTAGGTCAATTTAGAGGATAGTTAAAAAGTTTAGTTTAGAAAGGATGGATATCGTACTCATATTTTAATTCCGTTTTGAAATCTGTTGCGGACAGGTAATTAAAAGTGTACAAAGGTAATCGATTTTCTTGTTACACTTTTAATTACTTGTTAAAGAGAAAATGAAAAAAAATTACAAATTATAAAAAATTAGACCATTTAACTATCATAAACCACTTTGTAGGTGGGTTGGGGCGTTAAGCCAAGGAAGAGAAAAACCGGTATAGAGTCACATGCATGACTTAATTACAAAAGTGGTCGAGTACGACGATCATACAACAAGTGTTTCTCTAAATATAGAAGTAGTGATCTGGCAGGATCTTGAGGAGGAGATCGATATGTTTACTAAACATGATTCAAAATGATGAACGAATGTAATTATCTAGCCTGTTGATTGTTACAATCTTTTTTAATGCATCACCAATCTTTGGCTATGCTATGAATTTACCAGGTATGGCTTTAACAGTTTTAGATGTTTTAGATGTATGCAATAGTTGAATGTCATAATATAGTGTGAGAACTTGGTATACATATTGTGCAAGACCAGCTATCCGCCTGTCTTGTCTTTATAGTGTGTCAATTTATAGAGCCTCAAAGGTGCATCCTGATCCCATTGTAATTTGGAGACTAATGCACATGGGTACTTGTGACTTTATATATATGTTTCAATTTCTGTCGCATCGTTTTATCACATAGTTATGCAATAGACCAAACTGAATTTCTCGCTTTGAATGACAAATTGTTGGTGACAATTGCTGTGGAAAGTTAAGTCCACTTCAGTAAAGTCTAAATGCAATGTAGAACAAAAACTATTGTTATACAATACTGATAGACAACCACAAGGAAGAAGAGGTTCTTGGACCTCTTAAATAATCTACTGTTGTATTGAAACACTCAAATGAGGGCTTCCCCTTTCAATTTCAGTAAGTTAAGGAACTTAATTGATTTACAAGTTTTCTATCCAATTATCCCATCTGTTCTATGATACACTTTTCATTTCCTCAAAATTTATTTTGGAAGGAGGTTAGCAGAGTTCCATTTATTTGCAACTTGCATTCTAATTATGCAGCTAAATTGCATTGAACTCTTTGGAACCTCGATGTTATTGCAGAAAAAATAGATGATCTCCATCTCTAATGACACCAATATCTTCTACTTCTGCATTATCAGTGCTGGTAATTCTTGTAAAGCATCCACCAAACTTCTGGCCTGCAGTGCACAGGTGTCTGACATCAGAAAGATACACAATAGATGAAGCAGCAGGAAAAGATAAGTTTCGCTATTGAGTTTAAGAGTGAGGTCTGATCCATCATATTAACCGTATCTTTCTAAAGTAAAGGTTTTTAAAAGAGGAGTTTACCTGCAATACTGAACAGTTCTTCAATGCTATCAGGCAGAACAATCAATTTTCCATACTGCTTCTCTATACGGTCACTTTGTGACTGCACGTGAATGATAACTCTAATATTATTGTATAAGTTTGTAGTTGCTACTCCAGAATAACTTGGTCTAGACATCTCTGCTACTGCCTGGCTACAGTAGTTCTTGCTGCATTCTCGGTTCTCATGGTTGTTCTGGAACCCTGGTGATTGTATTTCACCAGCCTCTACACTAATCCTATCACTTGATTCTCTTTTTCTATGAAGTATTTGTTCATCATATATGTTTTCACTTTCTTGTTGCACTGAGAAATTTGATGCTCCCCACTTCGTGTCAGCACCTTCATCGACCTGAATCTTAACTGCACCAAGTTCTTCATCCTGAACAGCTGAACCAAACTTTGGTTGATCGTTTTGGATCTCTGATTGAATGCCCATGCCACATGTGGTTGGATTGTGGAATTCTTTAGCGTCCACCTTGTACGTGGCCTTCCATCCTTCATTAGTCAAGGAACTTTCATGGAATCGGGCTTCACATCCAATTGTAGAGCACATCTTACATCTGTGTGGACCATGAAACCATCCACCACATAGGTATTCCTCAACTACTGGCTGCATTAAACTACCTAGGCTTTCTAGAGACTTGAGTTTCTGCAAAAAAAGATAAAGAGAATGACATTAGCACTCTGTCATCAAAACCAAGCCCAACCTGTTTACTCTTTAGCTTAATTACCAGATACAGATTGCTCATAATGATGTGTCCGTCTTCCTTGTGTGTGTGAAAAGAATTTGTAATCGAAGTTCTATTTAGCCTTAGTATCTGAGACAGCTCTGTGGTCCGAACTGTGAAGGGCTGCGGTCTGTCACACAGGACTCCTATATCTCCAAATATATCTCCTGCAAGTATCTTTTGAATAACCTGCATATTCTTTTCACTGTCAGACATCATGAAAAATTGATTTCCCTTTATACTGTCACTGTTAAATCGAAAGCACAAGTACCTGTTCATGCCCATTAATGTGAGCTACCATGTCCTGTGAAAAAAAAAAAAAAAAACCAAAACAGTTCCTTAGTCTAGCAGCTCTTTTGTGAATACCTGGCATTTTAAAGTGCTTGAGACAAATAGACTTTACCAGTGAACCGGACACAAGGATATACATATCTGTTGGCGCTTCATTTTGTAAAATGACATCTTCTCTTGGTGGGAAATATTCAGCCTCTATTTCTGAAACCTGTATACAAGGACTTCATAAGTATATCATTATTTAGAAGAAATCCTGCAGCGACTTTTTTTTAAGAGTCTTACTGTTAGTTTTGAAGTTTGACGAGCTAAAGATGTCTTACCAGTTGTAAAAAAAAGTTCTGTGATACTCCACGGAAAAGCTGGACTTTCTGGAGAATGGGAAAAAAAAGATGTTGTGCAATGTTCGATCGAAGAGCTTTGGGGAGATCATTCAGGGTCTCATGCTGTTTTAAACTGTCTGTTTTGAACTTCAGACAAATATGTGACAGCATTTGGTCCTGTATTCGTGGAGGAAGCTGATTGCGCGTTGCGAATTCTGAACAAGCCCTGACTGTATCCCTCTGTAGATTCAGTTGAAACGAGCAATAAATTAATGCCTATCTTTTTTTTTTTTTCTTTTTTGTATACTTTCCCCATCTCATTGTCGTTGTCTGAAACATCTATCTTTCTGGTCCCTTTTCATTATTTTATTTGGTTTTTCTAGACTAATTAGTGCATTCTATTATCCAAGATGTTCGGAGTCTTGAAAATTTAATATTATTTTCTTATCAATAAGACAGTTGGAGCATTTTTGTTTTCTTTTACTCAAGGAAGATATGCAGTTCTTAAATAGTCACAAGATTTACGTTGCAGGCTTGAAGCTACAATTCAGTTATAATTTATGCGAACGGTATGAACTATGTATTGTTTCTTCAGTTTTTATCTAGTAGTATTGGAGCTTATTCTGCAATATTACTAAAGCTGGCAGGAGATGCAAAACTGAAGCTACTTACAAAAGTTCGGGTGTGACTGGTCCAGTGAACAACAAGGTTTGTCATGTTTCCGATAAGATAAGATGTGAGTCCGAGGTTGAACAGCATGTAGAAGATGTCGAATATCATCTCAATTGTGTTTTCAGCATGTAGGTCACCGTAACCAGTTGTAGTTAATGTCACAATAGACCAGTAAATCGAGGAAATATATCTTTTCCCTATGCTCTGTGATTTAAAATCCGGGTTTACTGCACCAATCCATGTTTTCTTCGGATCAGGATACCTATCTGCTATCAGATAATAGAAGCATCCAGCACAGTGAACAGCAAACAGAGTTACCTGGAATAAAATCGTAGCCATGAGAATTTTTTTCGTCTCAATGATTGAACTCAATAATTGTAGTTGACTATGAAAAAGTTAAGTGAAGTTCATGATGGCTTACTGAGACAAGTTTAGTGCAGCGGGTCCAAAAGTAGTTGAATCTGATATCTTTCTCAAGCCTGAAGTCCAATAATAGAAAAGAAGTTATAATTTTGGTGAGTATCTTTTGTCAACTCTGAAATGTGATGCAGAACACAGATAGATAAAATATGGTTTATTCCGAGTTTTGTTTTGGACCTTGCAAACAGTGAGCTGACTCTTCGAAGTCTCCAGAGTCTGAGCATGTTAAGTGCTTCAAACCCCAGTCCACCATTGTGGTTTGTAAAGATGAGGCTAAATGTCTGAAGAGGCGCTGTTGAGCAGACATCGAAAATAAACCAGGTTGATAGATACCTGTATGAAGATATAAGAAAAAGTTTAGCTCGAATTTCAGCAGCTAAAATGACAGAACTGACAAAGACTTCCTGTTTCTGACCTGACTGCAATTTTCTTATGATCATCAATAAGTAGGTAAGACCTACGATCAAGATATGCGACGAAGAAGGTAAGAACTATATCAATGGCAAAAAAGGCATTGACAATGTGGTCAATGATGAAGATTGTATCCCGTTTATATGTAAGGAACGCGAATTCAAAAGGGCAGATCCATGCCGAGTACACAACCAGAACAACTAGCAGCATCTCCCATGCCCTGAAAATATTAAAAAAAAAAAGCAATGAGAAACTGCATATATACCATGGAATATGTTCTCATTTTTGCAGGATGTGGCTATCTTACCTATAGCGAGGATCAAAAGGTGACACGATATGTTTTTTGAGTTTTATGGCTTGGTTCATTCGAGCACCAAGAGATGGCAGGATATCACTAGAGAAAACGTTACCATAGCTACTTCCTTCGATCCTCAGCTCTTCTGTGTAGAAGCGGTTGAAAAATGATTTTGTGCAAGAAAAGGACATGCTTAAGTGCTAAAAGAATTTTTGTGGCGCTCAAGAGCAGATAAGCTGTAGTAAAAGAGCGTCCAAAAGTTATTGTGCAGGCTTCTAAGCTGTGTTTGGAAGGTTTTATATAGTGAGGTAAGAATCTATTATTCCTATTCCTTGAATCTTTTGTATTTGTCAGATGACTGTATGATGGCAAGGAAGTAGCGCGTAGCTGCCATGTACTTGGACAGATGAAGAAATTTAGTGAACGCGAACTTTCTTTTCATGTCTCAACAGAAATGGCAAGCAAGTATACGTACATATGGACCAGGAAGAGATCTTGTGTATGTAGAAGAAAGATCATGGGTGGGGTTATAGAGAGATATAGAGCAATTAATGTGGCAGAGATACGTCTCTTTTGTGTTTTAAGTTTTTGCTGGTATAATTTGATTGGGTCCATGGGTACGAGAAATAGGGAAAGCACTCGGAAAATTGCTAGTTTATAGGGTAAAAAACCAACAGGTTCCTGATGTAAACTGGAAGAAATGTTAGAGACTTTCAGTTAACGTCGATGGTAATGTTAACGAGTACGACTAGTATTGTTGGTGCAGGAGGGAAGTGCATCAGTAAATTCTGTAGTATATGATATGTAAAAAATTCTGTAGTTTATATAGAAAAGGAGCTGTGAAAACTTGTTAAAGGCAATTCTGGAAATTGAGTTGACAGATTCTGAGTTAATTGTATTTTGATGTTTTGACTTCCAAATTCCAATTCATAGTTTAAAGATAGAGGGAAGCCAAATTCTCAACATGACCCACATCCACCCCACCCCAATCCCCACCCCAAAACACACAAAAAACAAGTGAAGAAAGGAAGGGGACCAGATTATCCCAGTGGATTCTTGATTATTTGCATAATGTGAAGTAGCCACATGGTCCAATGAACAAGCTTTTAATATATATGTTTTTTAGTTTTTTTGTTTTTGTAAATATGTTTTAGGTTAGAGATTAATTGGATAAGGTCATGTCCTCTTCCCCTTGATCACATAATTGAAATTATTTTATTGATTGGATTGTATTAAAATTGAACGGAGTTAAATTCTGCTGATTGAACGAAATTCACGGCTTTTATAATCTTGGTTTGATAATAACCGAGAATAAAGAATAATAATGAAATTCACTTAGAACATGTATGTATTGTCTTTACTAATTGAACTAGTTTACTTTTGAAACTATTTTATTTTGATTAGTCTTAGAAAAAGTAAAAGTTTTTTTTGGTCTTTCTTTATCTCTCTTTTGTCTCAAATACAGAAAATGTAATTTATTTTTTTAAGTGAAGGAATTACAGGATCTCATATTGTCAAATGATCAACTACACAAAAAGCATTAACTAATTATTAATCCTAAGACTGAGCTATATAATTACATAAAAAGAGACTTTGATTTTGAAGTGTGGATGCAACTTAGATCTCCTTACACCCCGTCCTAAATATTCTACACTAAAAGGGGGTGGTGTGAATGAGAATTGAACTGTGAGTCTGTGACCTTCATTTCAAAGGACCAATTCAACTAAAAAACTTAAGTTAGTGATTGGAGTTCCATGATTGATTTTGTACTCTATCGCATACTCCTAAATGGATGAGGTCTTAATCTCTTAGACGCATACCATGTGCACTTAAATGTTAAATGAGAATATAGTCCAATAGGTTTGGAATCTCTCCATTATTAGATCTCTTAATAACGAAAACGCCCTTATGTAATGTACAGGACAGCTCAATGTTAGGCGAGGATCCAGTCCAATAGAGGTGGAAGCTCTCCCCTTGTGGCCTTAACTGCCTCTAAATCCCATGAGGTTTAGTTTGTGGTCCACTGTTGGAAAAGTTTGCACCATGTTGCTCCTAAGTCATATCTTACTAGGGCTTTTAATATTAAATGAAATTAAGTTTGTTTTTGGATTCCAACTTGGACCAAACTAAACCGAACTAAATTAAATCGATTTAAAAATATATCATAGGTATTTCGGTTAATTAGGGTATAGGGTCCACCTAAGTTGCCAATGGAGCATTCGAGGAGGATGAATGTTTAATATCCAAGGACAAACGATGTATGTTTTAATACAATTGTTTTATGTTCATGCATTAATGTTATGCACTCCCTACATTCCTTAAGTTTTACCCACTTTTTACTTTCATCCGTTTTCTACGTTTTAATTACTTATGCTTAAATTCTGTAATTTTTACCCATACTTTCTAGTTCTAATTTAATTGAATTAATCTCTTACGTTCTATCACTTGTTGAGAGTCCATTTCACATTGTCTTAAAAATTAACATGATATCAGAGTCAGGTTGAGTTGAGTTGTGATCTGGGCCAGTAATATGGACAACTCACATGTGAGAGGGAGTGTTGAGCCCATGAGAAAACTCACATGTGAGTGACAGTGTTGTCCCACATTGAAGATAAGAGAAAGTTGTGTCCACTTTATAAGGCTAAAGGGCTACTCCCTTCATTGGCATATGGTTTTGAGATGGACCTTCCTTTAGACTTGTGAAGTCCTGTGGACGTGGACTCTATCTCTTGGTTTGCAGGTATGTCCCAATTCTGTATTTAACAACAGTACTCACATGCATGTATACCTATTTTCATTTTTTCTTGGTCTAACCGAGTAGAATTCAGTTAATGAAAAGAGTGCGATATGGTCAATATCACAACTGTGGTATAACAACAACCCAAAAAAAAAAAAAAAAACGGACAATGTCTATGGCTAAAATTAATTTGCAAGTTTCTACGATGATGGTGACGGTGGTTGCAATGGATTCGCAAAATAGCAGCATATGTGAAATAAAGGAGTAGGTGAGTGACAAAAATTTACATAGGATAGCTCTTTCTTGAGAATCTGAGGTGACACATACATCCATGGTAGAGTAACTATGGAAGAGTAAAGGCACACAGCATCCATTGACCATTATTGTTATTGCATATTTCTGGTTTTCCATTTTTTAGGTACAAGTTTGCAACTATTTTAAGCATTGTGAACTTTCTTTGTCATCAAAAAAAAAAAAAAAAAAAAAAAAAAAAAAAAAAAAAATCTTCTAATTAGCTTGGGGCACCCAATTTAAGCTAAAGATTAGTTGTGTTAACTTATAAGTTCAGTATTATTTTTAAGTAATAAAAAATATACTTTCTTCGTCATCGAATAATTTTTTAATTTTACTGATTCCGTATTATATTTCATCCATGTTATCAATTTTTATTAGTTAAAAATTATATTTATTGAATTGATCGATTTATATATATTTTTTTTTATAAAACTGAATAACTTTTTACAGAATATTATATTTTTAAGGTGAAGAGAACAAGACCTTTATTTTGTAGCTTTACTTTTTTTTTTTATTTTTCTAAGTTGACCTTTTTTGAGACTATTATATATTTTTTTTTGGAGCTTTCTTAAATATAAGTAAATTAATTGATAACTATTTTTAGAGTGCTTAGCCAATTGATTTGGAGTAGTTTGGGAAAAATTAATCAAAATGTTGGACCATTATAGTACTCTGATTAGTTCATAAGCTAACCTTTTAATGCATAGGTTAAATTTGTTTTTAAGTTGGTACTGTGATAAATAAAGAAATAATATAGAACTAATAATCAGAAGAATTCTATGTAAGTTTACTAAGGCATGCAATAGTATGCCTTGGTAGATTCATGATCTTTCTAAATTCTAAGGTGCAAAATAGTATTAACATTTTAGATTTTATTGTACAATTATATATTGCTGCTGAGAAGGTCAACATGTTTATATTAAATTTGAGGTAGGAGAAAACGTAAGTGTGTGTAGAGTCTTCTTTTGGTCAAACAAATCTAGCAAGATAATGTAAAAGTTCAATTCTATTTGGAAATAGATTGTCTTTTCATGCTTCGACTTATCGCATATCTCATTAACATCACAATCTTATGGTTCAGTTGCATGTTGGATTCAAATTGGTATATGACTAATTAAATGGGAAAATACCATTTGAGTTTATTAAATTCTGACTAATTTATTATTATGTCAAATTTCAAAAACTTATACAACTTTTTTATTTTTTTATTTTTATTTTTGGTATAGAAAAAGCACAAATAAGATAATGATGTAAAGAATGTTCGATCCAGTTTTAAAATTTTAACTAAGTAAATAAGTTAACATTCATCCAATACAATGAATAATAGAAGGTTTCTTTATACCCGTATTTCTAAGTTATTTAACCGATCTCAAAATATCCTGCCACATTGCAACAACTACCATACCAATTTGTCCCTATATAAAACGGTTCTTGTCTATCACCTTCGATGAACTAAAGTTAAAGTAGAACTCTCGAGGAAGACCAGGTTAATTGATTAGTATTAATTATGAAAAAGCTTAAATGAGAACCATATGTGTGAAAATAGATTCTTGCATTGTATGTATCTTACTATCTTATCCCATTGAATTCATTGATGGCCGACGTTTTATAATATAATCTCACGTCCCAAATACGCTATATGGTTTGACCCACTTTCCTTTTCAGCTGCCTCCGTTTTGCCTTTTTCTTTCATTGAAACGGGTAGGGTCCCCCATCTTCTGTACACAAATCATAGATTATTAGAATCCAAATCATGCACCTCTATTCTTATTTTATTTTAGTTTTGGAATATTCTTTTTCCTGTGAAATCATCGATAATTTATTTTTACATTTTTTTTTGACAAAGGAGAAATCATCGATAATTATTATTACGCCTTTTGTGATTCCGTCTTGAGGTGTCAATTGTACGTCGAGTTTGGTTAAGTCCGGTTGAATTCATGTTTCATGCAAATTATAAAATGAAATTCGTATTTTCAAGTTGATTTCGAGTTGGGTTAGGTTTTATACCTCTACTAGTGTGAAATTTTTTCCCTATAGACGGACGCACCATACTCCGTGCATCCGATTTTCTTTGAAAACAGGCGGAATGAATATATACTTGTTCAGTAAAGAACATACAGTTGTTTTGTAAAGAACATATAACTATTTTATAAAGAACATCACATATACTTGCTTTGTACGTAATGAACATATAATTGTTTTGTAAAGAACGTATATATATTTTGTAAAAAAAACATTCATATTTATGTTCTTTATATATATATCTAAAGAACCTCCGTAATATTAATAAAGAACATGATAATATTATGTAATGAATATTATTTTTATTCAACAAAAAGAAACAGAAAGAACAAAATAGTATTTTAAAAGAACATCTAGTTTTTCAATCTTTGAATGAATTATTTGTTCATTAATTGAAGAGTTTTGGTAATTATTTCCCAATTTCAATTTAGAAATTTGTATATTTCTTCATATTTTAATTTCACATATTTGAATTCTTTAGAGAGAGGAATAAAAATCTTAGAGTGTGAAATAGAAAATTTATAGAGAAAAAGAAATTCTACTGATAGAAGACAATGACTGCGTATCTAGATCGAGTTTTGTGGTGCTTTTGATCATTGTTTTGTTAATGGAGTGATTGTTAATGAATGTGAATAAGTGGATTTGTTAATCAAAGATCGAAGGTAATTTTGAATGAAATTTTGTATTTATTTTTCATTAATTGTGTTATTTTAGATTTGAAATAGAATATTTTGTAATCATAAAATTCATTGTTTATTTTCCTTTTTGAATTTTGGAATCTGGATGTTGAATTTGAGAATAATGTGAAAAAGGTTGAAGATGTTCTTTATAATATAGTGTTGTGTTCATTGTTGTTAATAGCTCTATGGTTTTTTTATTTTATTTTTTTTATTTTTTTTATGTACTTTTATTATATTATTCATGTTCTTTTAACACGTTCATTTACATTTTAACAATATGTTCTTTTCACTTTAGATATATGTTCTTTAATCTTTATAATTCTATAACATGTTCTTTTTACTTTAACTAAAAGTTTTTGTCATTTTAGCTAAATGTTCTTTACATCTCTATACAATATTTTTTCCGCTTTTTTTTTTATTATTTCTTTTATTTTTTTTTAGAACGAATGTACCATGCGCATGGCACATCCGCCTCCACAAACCAGTAATTGCTACTACCGTCCATTTGACTTTTTTTTTATAACTTTTTTACAAAATTTATAATGAAATATTTTGTTGAATAGGTACATTATAAAGTTCACAAACATTTAAGAAAATCGGATGTACAATAAAATATTGTACATCCGCTACAAAGTTACTTTAAAATGATCAAAAGTTATCCTTTAATGAATGAAAGTTACCCAGTATATATAAGTTGCCCTAATATAAATAAAAGTTATTTATATTTTGTTGATTTAAGTTACCCAAAAAAATGTAAAAGTTACCCTAAATTCAACAAAAGTTATCCCGATGTACAGTAATATTACTGCACATCGAATATACAAAATTTTTTGTATAAAGTTGGCCTTATAAAGTTCAATAAAATCAACTTATATTATTTTATTTTATGTTTAATTAAGTATATAACATCAAACTAGTACATTGACATAAAAACTAGTATATTGACATATATATCAAGGTTTATATATATATATATATATATATATATATATATATATATATATATATATATATATATATATATATATATATATATATATATATATATATATATATAAAGTTAAACTAGGGCCTTAACGTAAGCTGCTATTTGTTAGCAAACATATAGGATGGAAAAATGTACCACTACATGTATAATAGGTGACAAGTGATAGGTATTTTGGGGAAAAATATTCAACTTATAGGATGGTAAAAAGTACCACTAGATGCATAATAGTACACAAAAAGTAATATTAAGACAAGTTATACTATAATGTACCACTGTAAAGTCTGCTTTTTCCAAAAGCTTGCCAAATTTACATTTTTACCCTCCTATATGCTTTGTAAATGAATAGCAGCTATGCACTGAGATGCACTCTTAAACTAGTGCATTGACCTCTATATTAAGTTTGACTCGTGTCAAATTTTAGGACAGAGGGATTTTTTTTTTTCCTAAATGCAATAATTAAACTTACACATTTGTCAAGTTATAACTTTTTTTTCAACATCCAGGGGTGTGAAGGTTCAGTGCTATTGAACTCCGTCGCATATTCTAAGTCAGAGAAAGAGGTATTAGGCAATAAAAACTTAGCAGGGTTCGAAGTTATTGATGATATTAAAGCAGCGGTTGAGAAAGAGTCCCCAAAAATTGTTTCTTGTGCTGATATCTTGGCTCTCGCTACTAGGGATGCTGTTTCTCTCCAAGTAAGTTTCAACCATTCTCGAGCTCTAGATTGTTTTGCATCTCTCAGAAGCTTACTCGTATAAAGACAGACCTCAAACATTTGAATTTCAAAAAATATGGTAATATTCAATCAAAATTGTCAACTAATCAAGACAAACTAAAAATGTTGAAGAATAGTTACAATGCAAGCTTTTCCGACTAATAGGCATATCAAACAACATTTGCTACGTCTGTTAAAGCAACGAGAAAAATTGTTGTTATTTGGTAAAAAGTTTTGGGGAAAGTTAGCTAGGAAAAAATGGCTAACACAAGGCGACAGGATCTCCCGATATTTTCATGAAACTATTAAGTATTGCAAGCAACGTTCACAAATTTTCAGGATGATACAGATAATTTGTTTGATTCCCCAGAAATTACTCAGCTCTTTTTTGATGAACTATCCAAACGTTTTAAATCAGATTATAACTATTCTAGAAATATTACTATCCCATGGATTAATCCAGTTATCTTAATTTATGACAATAATAAATTAACCAGCCCTTTTTCGGATGAGGAAATAAGAGAAGCATTTTTTGACATGTGCCCTTATAAAGCTCCTAGTTTTAATGGTTTCGGCCCCAAATTTTTTCAGCATTACTGGCCAATAATCTATTCTGACGTTTGTAAAGCAGTTCATGGTTTCTTTTTTAATGAAGTTTTACTACGCCAACTAAATCATACGCTCATTTCTCTTATTCCGAAGGTTGAAAATCCAAATAAGGCAAGTCAATATCGCCCTAATAGTCTTTGTACGACCCTTTATAAAGAAATCTCCAAAATATTGGTAAATCGTCTAAAACCGTTCTTGAAACAAATTATAGGTCCTTATCAAAATGCTTTTTCCCCTACTACTTTTATTCAAGATAACATCTGTTTGGTCCAAGAAGTGTTGAATATCTTTAATAAATTGAAAAACAAAACAGTATAGTTAACTCTAAAGTTAGATGTGGAAAAAACTTATGACAGAGTTGAATGGGATTTTTTATGGTCAACTCTTTTTGCATTTGGTTTTAATGAGATGTGGGTAGGTTAGATTAAAGCTTGTGTTACCACAGTATCTTACTCTCCAATGGTCAATCGAAATTCGTCTAATATGATTATTCCTTCTAAAGGGCTTCGTTAAGGTGATCCTTTATCCCCAGTTTTATTTGTTATTTGTATGGAAGTTTTTTCAAAGAAACTTCTTTTGGATTCTATGAATAGAAAGAATGGTATAGGAATAAAATTAGCTGCATCTACTCCAATTATTCCCTACCTTTTCTTTGTTGATGATAATTTTTGTATGGGTAAAAATACCCTAGACACGTGGCCCAATTAGAGAGGGACACGTGTCCTCCCTGGATAGGTCCAACATGGACCACTCACCAGTTGACACGTGTCACCCTCAAATCACAATAGGAAATTGCGGCCTTTAGGGCCCAATTCCCAAGAAATTCGAAAAATGGAGCAGCCTACCAAATCTAGGTTAGAGTAACCTAAGAGAGGACACCTTTTCCAACGACCCTATAAATAGGAAGATTTCCCCATTTCTGGGCACATTCATTTATTACATTCTACCTACGTTCTCTCACATCAGAGAAAACACCTGATCTCGGAATCCGAGAAGATCTCACTTTTACCTTTTCGCACTTTTTACCTTTCTCTACACACGTTCCAACTTGATCGTCGAAGGCGGAGCTCCTACCACCCGGAGTCTCCGTTATTTTGCAGGTATAGACAGAAGACTCCACACTTAGTGACTTAACTCTCCCGAGGGACCAGAAAAACCCCAAAATAATTTTACTATTTTGTAAAGTTACTTTAGCACCCTGCAACCATATTCGAAATATTTTAGGGGAGTTTTCTGCCATCTCGGGTCAATTGATAAATTTTCACAAGTCTTCTATTGTCTTCTCAAAAATGGTCCCTTCTTCTATAAAGAGGAATTTAGCAAGTTATTTTAATATGACTCCTAAGTCTTTCTTAGGCAGATATTTGGGAGTTTTATTTAACTCTCGATCTTTTTCAAAACATAATTTTCAACATCTGGTAATCAAAGCTGAACAAAAAATGAATAGTTGGTCTTCAAACGCAATGTCTAAAGCTGGTAAGACCGTCCTTATCCAGAGTAATTTGGAGGTGTTACCTTCTTTTGCTATGTCAGCAGCTCGCCTACCGAAAACTATTACTAATTCTCTTGATCAAATTAATAGAAATTTTTTCTGGAAACAATTGCCAAATAAATTAGCTATACCTATGATCTCATAGGATAAAATCTATCAACCTAAAGATTATTGTAATACCTCGTATTTTTATACGTATTTTATTTAAAATAAGTATTTTTAGAAGTATTTAATTGAATTGAAATGTCTTATTTAAAGTATTTTAGTTATTTATTTTAATAAGTTGAAAATATTTTATAAAAGGAAAGTTTATTTAATTAATTATTTTAATTAAGTTGGGGTTTAATTTAGGAAAGTTTATTTTAGTAAAGTTTTATTAGGGATGGGATTAGGAAAATTAAAAAGGGAAAGTTTAGGGAGAACGGTCTTACAGAAGGGGTATAAGTATCCCACATATGAGGCAAATCAAACTTTGCCCAGAGTGGAGAAAACCCAAAGTAAACTTCTCTCTCCTTTTTCCTTATTTTTATTTTTTTTTCTTTCTCCTTTTTTTCCCTTCCCCTTCTTTTTTTTCGGCTGCCCACCACCACCACCACTTCCAGCCACCGGCAGCAGGTGGCTGCCGTCGCCAGCAGCGTCAGCCGCCGGCAGCAGGCGGCCACCGGCGCTGGCAGCCGGCGTGGTGGCTGCCGCTGCCTCCTTCCTCCCTCTTTTTCGAATAAAAAAAATAATTTAGATCTAAATATTAATTATGGGTTTTGTGACTTGATTTTTGAGGTTTGATTATAAGTATTATGTTAATTAATTTTCAGAATATGTTTTTAATTAAAAAGCCCCAATTTTTGAAACCCTAGGTTCTTGATTTATAAATTATTGAAGGATTATGATATATAATGGTGTAAACCTTTGATTAAAGTATTTTAAGACTAAATTACAACAAGATTTTAATAATATAGTGCTGGAATTTTTGGTAAAGCATTAAAAATTAAGTTTCTTTAAGGAATTTTAATTACCCATTAATTGGGATTGAATTATGATGTTTTAAATATAATTTCAGCTTATTTTAAATAAATTATGAGGGGTTTTATAAGAGTATATATTGTTGGAAATTTGTGTAAAGTGGATTTTAATATTCTTCTATGATTTTAAATTGTAGGAGACTTTGAAGTGAGTGATTTCTATTAATTGTGGCGATATTAAGATCGTATTCAAGGTACGTTCGCGTACTTAGCATAATTATATTGATGTAATAGCATGCTAAATGTGTTTGATTGATTACAAGTAGTATCATGCTAGGTTTGGATTGGAAATTATGAATTGGATGTTATTGGTGCTTGGGTTATGAAGCATGATTTATTTGTGATGGATTATTGAATGGAAAATAATAGCTTAGAATATTATTTATGAACCACATATTTATTTATGGCATGATAGAGAGCATGTTTAATTAAACTAAATGTTTAATTTGGTTTGGAATATTGAAAAGGAATTTATTTATGGTTCATATAATTTTTATTGATGCTATAAGCATGTGGAAAGGAGCTATATAAGTGTCTATGTACATGAGGAATAAATTGTATGTTGGTGCCTTAGTGCACTTAAGGTGTTTTTAACACCGAGGGATAGGATTTGTGGCGCTTTATGCGTTTAAGGTGTCATTGGCACCGAGGTAGAATTAAAAAGGGTTCAACATTAAATATTATGTGGTCACTAATTATTCAAGAATTAAATTGATATATTTGATTGTTTGAATAATTATTATTGATTAAATGATTATGGTTTGAGAGTCATCACCAAGTTTAATAATATGTAAATAACGTAAAGTGAAAGAGATTGCGCACCAAAACTCTTGGAACGCATATACCTTGAGTATGAACATATGGGGGGAGTTATGTGACTTTATATTTGATCATAACTTCTAATGGAGTACAGGACGCTGTATATTCCTTTTATTATTATTATACGCTGGAATTCCGCCACCTATGTGTGGTTTTGATGCTGGCACGGTTAGCTCCCGTGTCAGTAACCTCAATTTATTTGGGGGAGGTTAGTGGGAAACCCGTTCGATGCGTAATCAACGCTAAATAAATTATTTAGTGTCTAGTGAGAATTTTTACTGAATGTGGTATGCTTGAAAAACAGGTGAAACAAGGTAAGTAGTGTGTTGATAGAGCATTGTATGCTAGTGTGTTAATTGCGCTTATGTACTCAGCTTTGTTGATTGTGTGTTTTGTGTGTTTGTTGGCCTGTCTTTATCTTGGCCCTATGATGACCCATTTTTAATGGAGAGTAGTGGAAATAGGTAGAGATAAGCTTTTCAGGTGATGAAGCATTTTCATGAATGAGCATGAGTGAAGAGCGTATTATGCTAGTTTCCATAAGTATATGATGTGTTTATCGCTTTAATTATTTATGATAATATTATTATGCGTGACTAACGAAAAGGTTTTGAATTTGGTTTGGTTTTAATAAGGGCCTCTAATGGTTCCACGTTGTAGGTTGATTTTATTTTACTTCGTTTGACTTTGGTTTGACTTTACTTTCGTTGATTGACTTTTCAAGTTGACTTGTTTTTAAAGGTTTTGAAATTAGTCTTCCGCTGTGTGATTTTGATATTTGCCTTAGCCGTTCTCACGGTGGCGATAATGTCTTAGATATTCCTATTTAAAGTTTTAAACAGGGCAAAACATGTATTTTAAAAGAAAGGAATTTCTAGGGTGTTACAAAGTGGTATCAGAGCTCAGGTTGAGATTTTATTACCACTAAAGCCAAAAACGTGTTTTAAATTTAAACTTGGCCAAGTACTTATTTATTGGTAAAATTTTTAGAGAATTAATTTTTATTTTATTCTAATTATTTTATTTTGGGAAGATTAAATGTTTATTGATTTAATTTAAAAACCAATTTTTTTTTTTTTTTTGGTTTGAATTTTTTTTAAAAAAAGGGGTCGAAATTTTTTTTTAGGGAGGTTCGAATTTTGCCTTCTTTCTTATTTAATTTCGAAAAATTTAATTAAAAAGGAGTCAAAAATATTTTTAGTTTGTTCATTTTGCAGGAAAGCAAGGATTAAGGTAAGTATTATGTGTTAATAGCTTTTAAAAAGCATGTTGGTGAGATTGGGTAGGAAAGAAATTGGGCATAAAAGTTAGAAATAATCATGTTCTTGTATGCATTAATATTTAGGTTGTGATGTTTAATCATGTTTATGGACTACTTGTGAGCATGTATTTATGTGGTTAGAAATAAGAAAATTGTTTGATTGAACATTGAACCTATTTCATGCAAGAACTGTATTATTTTGTTTTCTTTGGGAAGAGGAATTCTTTTCTAAGTCTTTTCCTTACAGGATGCCAAATCTTCCTAGCAGATACACCGAACTAGGCACTCTCACTAAGAAACCTAATGAACATCCCTATGATTACGTTCAAAAGATTCGCTTTTACTGTTCCTATAGGAGCAATGTTTTAAAGGATAGAGTTTTTGATAGCCCAGATCGTATTTCAGCTATGATTGCTCGTTGCTTGCCGGATGAGCCTCCTTATTATGCTGTCAAATCCAAATTTTCTGATTTCTATTTATCAGGGGACATCCCAAACTACTACAAATACAGGGACTATTATGGACAATGGTACCCGGATTACAGATTTTTAATTTCCTATCTTGTTAGGGTCGAGAAAGCCCATTGCCGACAACTTCACCTTCCATACCATGACTATTATTTCGAAAATCCAGTGGGGCAAAATCCAACTTCTCCTAATCATCAGTCAGGAAGTTCTTCTTCTTCTCCTTCTTCAGGGGGAAATCAAGCAGAAAATGAGGAACAACAACAGGAATATAGTTCACTCATGGAAATTTCTAATCCATATCCACCTCCAACTCCAGTCATTATAGAAATTTCTTCTGATGAGGAGGAAGAGGGAGAGTTCGTGCAGGTAGAACCTGAACTAGAGTCGCCTGAGCCAATGGAGAAGGAAGATGATCTGGAGTTTGACCCTGGTAGCTACAAGCAGTCGTCCGACAAGAGAAACGACGTCCGAAAGGATTATATTTTTATAGATTTCCTCGTCATGAATTTTAAGTTTTTATTTCAGTTATTATCACTTTAGTTTTAAATTAATAAGTGGCATGACCACATAAGTTTCTATAAAACAATTTTATTTTGGTAGTTCCAGTTTATTTTAACTAATAAAATGTTATTTATTTCTTTGTTAAAATTATTTATATTATTAATAACTAAATTCGTTTATTTTCAAAAATCTTCCATTTCACATCACTATTCCAATAGCCAAAATTCCAAGAAAATTAATTCCAATAAATTATTTCTAAGCTATGGGAATCTATGGAAATTATTTTTATTTATCTATGTGATGCTTTATTTAAATGTATGGTTGGTTAAAAATCAATAATTGATTGACAAAGCTACAAATTTAGGGAATTCTTAGCTTTCGCTATCCCAATTTGTTAGCTTTCAAATATTACTGTGAATGTTTCAAGGGTGCTAAGTAATAGATGAGTGTATGTCTTGAGAGCTAACCATAGCCATCTCTAATATAGACCCTTGTCCTTAATTCAGGAGAAGCAAAATGGCAGGGGGAAATAATTCTGGTAATGGTGGAAATGATTTGAATGAAGTTGTGAGACAATTAGCAGTTGTAGCCCAGCAGTTGGCAAGGAATTCAACCACCAATGGGGATGCTCAGTGTAGACACCCAAATGTGTCTCCCCAAAACCAAACCCAGTGATGAATACCTTTCACGTCATTTGATTATCGAACGAAGTGAAAGTGTGAAAATTCTAGAGATGAGGATGTTTTTATTAAAATATCTCTTCTTTCTGTTTTTGAAAATATTTCTTTTCTCTTCCTGTTTTATGAAACGTGCATTCCAGTTTAGTTTGGTCCACGTCAAGGGTCCAATAATGGTGCAGTTGGATGGGGCTTGCAAAAAGCTTTCCAACGATATATTATAAGCCCAATACCGATGAATAATGAGGAAGTTATGGCCAAAATACTAAACTGGGCCCGGTTGATCTTTACATGCGGACCGATGATCTAGGGGAGGGCCCAATGTTAATTATTATTCCTAAAGTTATTAGAATTAATTATAGTCTTCTAGAATTCTCTAGAAGGTTCTTTTAAGTCCTAATAAATAGAATTAATAATTAGATTTTGATAAGTTTTACTTGGAATAAAATATTATTTTATAAAAATACGATTTCAGTTTTCATATGGACTTTACGAGTCAATTTTGACTGATAAGTGGACTTCGTGTTTGAAAGCGCATAGGAATCCAGGCTGTCGCCAAACGATAGGCCTGTCGCCACGCGACAAGGTTGGTTTTGCGGCGACAGAGTGAAGTTTTATTCCTTATCAAATTATACCTATTTTCGGACTGTTTTCTTATAAATAGGGTCCTGAACCTCCGTTTTTAATCAATCAATTCTCATCTACAATAAAAAATCAAGCTATTCTCTAAATTCTCTTTAAGCTCTCATCTCTCTAGCTTTTCACAAACACAATTCCGCATTCACAAGTTCTAGAAACACCTAGCCAAATTCGAAGTTGCCTTCGCCCTAGACGTGAAAGGTTATAATTTCTGAGGGTTTGGTTCCAAATCTCTATTTCAATTATTTAATTTAATTGTTTTAATTTATATCTTCCTTGAAGTTACTAACGCGTGTATTTTGTTATTAGAAAGAGGTACGAGGCATCAAAGTATGTAATCTAATTGCTCTATTCTTGTAGAAAGCATGTTTAAATTTGTTTAATTCCTAGTATCATGTTAGGATGTTTCCATTGCTTTCTAGTATCATGTTTAGGGTGCCTTTTACTCTTTTCTAATATCAGATTAGTATCATGCTAGGTTTAAAGCTTTGATTTTTATTGTTTAGTGACATGCTAGGGTTTGTTATTAATCTTGTTAGTATCATGCCTAGGATCTTGCTAATATTATGCTTTAACATGATTATAATTGTTATGATGACTGTTACTATGTTGTTTGATATTATATTATATTATTGTTATTGCTTGATCACACCTTTTATGCATGTTTAAAGGGAATTTGTACTTGTAATCATGCTTAATAAGATAATTAATTATCTTATTTAGGATAATATGATTATAATTCAAGTGATCGCCAATAATAGTTTTATTTGTGCATTATATTCAACCAACATAGATTAAACAGGTTTAGGGTTAATCTATTGATTGAATGTTAGTCAGAAAGCGCACATGAATACGAGAAGAATGAAGTAGAGGCCTATTTTTAGGGCAGGTTCAATCTCTTTTAGGTTGGATTTGAACCTCATCCCCGAACCCTATTTGGTTCAAGACCTTTTGGAGTTAACGATCTCCTGGATCGTTAAGGGGTGTAACCTTCACCCTATGAACGGTTTACAAGTTCCTAAAAATTGTTGGCGACTCTTTTGCTCTAGCTTCCTTCCCTTTGGATGCTACCATGCTTAAGTTTATGATCACAGTGGGGCTCAAGTTTGGGGTAATGCTTGAAATATTCCCTACAGTTTTTGGCGACTCCACTGGGGAGGATTTCTATTTTAATTCCTAAAATTTATTTTGGCAATGATTTAGAATGAGTGGATGAGACTCGAAAAGTTCTAAGTATTTCATGTGCGTAATTTTGATTAGCATTATTGTTATATGCATAAAAAAGGTCCTCATTGGATAGACCATCCGAAATGAGTCAAAAACATCGGATTTTTACACATAGGAAACTTGAGAAATATCTTTCACAACTAGAATTGAAATAATACTGCGAAATCTGGAAAATTCTAAGAACGTAGATACATGCCGAGGCATGTAGGAACTAGCGTCTAGAAAATAGGGCTTGTCGCCTATAAAGTGCTTCTGTCACCTGGCGACAGTTCTGTCGCTTGGCGACAGGGGTACTTTTGCGGCGACAGTCCTTGATGTCTGGCGCCAAGTTCTTCCAATACCGAGCCAGAACTCTGCCTTCTCGTTTTGACCATTTCTAGCACTGTTGGCTCGATTCTACTTCCTGATTGAGTTTTTCTCTTTTTTCTGAAACCCATATGTGTTCTACATATGGACATAGCCCTCTAGGGGTTCACGCTCCATCTACCTAATCGAAGGCTCCTGGCAACGACGGGTACATCCGAGTTTGTGAATCCACCAAACCGTGGAAGCAAGTTTTTAACTTGCGGGGTCCCATCCATACGCGCCAACCCTTCCAAAGGTAAGGCTTCCGCGCGATGCATCCGGACTCATAACCATGGACCCTCTTTGACTAACCCATATCCTTGAACTTTAGAGAACTAGAGCCATGGTTAGGTTGCAAACTCATTGCATCATATTGTGACTATTTGAACTATTTGTGCATTCTTTGCTTGTGCATACCCTATATGTGCTACCGTTTGTTTGACTTGTGTTTAAGTCCATATAAACTAATTAATGACTAAAAAGGACTTAGTCTAAATAATTAATTAATTAATTAGACTAATTAAAGACTAATAAAGTAATCAATCTGACTTAGTACGACTGTAGGCATGTCCCATTAGAGTAAACTTACTGGAAACAGTCCCAGATTAATGTTCCAGCAATGGCGCAGAAGTTTGGGCTGTGGCGCCTCAGTTTACTGTTTGTCGCCTGGCGACAAATTTGTCGTTTGGCGACAAGCTTCAAACTGTGGCGACAGTCCAGATTCTTACTCTAGTCATCACGACGAGTCTTATTAAACAGTTTGCTAATCAGTTCGATTATTTTATTAATAAACAGTACCTTTGTTAAGTCCTTAATTGAGTCTAGTCATATAGTCTAGCCGCATGATCTTACACAAGAGCCTTAACATGTCACATACACTCACTAGTGTTAGCACACACTTTATATAGTCACCATGACCATGTCTTAGGTTCATGTATAAGTCGGTTTTCTCCGTCATTTGAGTTGGGGGTACATTCTATTCCTAATTTTTTTCATATCTCTCCATCTACATAATCTTTCCATTCTCTACATGCTTTCCCCATGTCACAATATTCATTCTTCCTACCTTCTTCCATCCATTGCATGTTGAATAGAGTTGAGTCAAATAATTAACAACGAATATCCCTTAATTTCCCTTTCCGCAGTACTTGGTCAAGGAGAGAAGGACGATTAATCAAAGACAACACCTTTATTCAAGTTCAACTTTTTGATAAGCCAATCGGTCGAAAAAGAAAATCTAAGAAGATAATGGCAAGTTAGGAAGAAGTCAACGAACTCAAGGGACAAGTGGTTAACATGGCTGAAATGTTGAAGAATCTAACTCTTCAAATCAATGACCCTGTGAGACAACAGCAAGTGGAGCTCATCTAGGAAAGTTTGAGAAGATTATCCAATGACTATAGATTCCAGGGCGTTAGCTCACAAGGGGTCTCGGTGGACAAGGATCTTCTTCTGCAGAAGTTCAATGCCACGACATCCCGAAATCAAGGCAATGGATAACCCTTATTTTCATTTAAGAGCCTTTGAAACTGTAATGAATATTAAGGGAATAGATAAGAAAGCTTTTCATTCTGTGTTTTCTCTATCTTTAGAAACTGTTTGTCAGCAATGGTACTTTTATCTTGATAAAGAGAAAACCTCTACTTGGGATGCTATTGTAAACGCTTTCATTGATAGATATAAATGTAATATTCAAGTCGAAACTGATTATAGACAACTTGAGATGCTAAGACAAAAAGAGAATGAAGGCTTTACTTCTTTCTTTAATAAGTGGAGGAAAACTTCCGCTAAGATGATTGAGGTGCCCTCCGAAAAAGAATCTGTGAGGATGTTTATCAAGAACCTCCAAGAGAAGTATTCAAAACATTTAAAGTATCAACATAATTTGAATACTTTCAAGGCCGTCTATGATATCGGTATTGAAATCGAAGATGACCTCGCAAAGAAAAAAGCTACTAACAATAGTAACCACAGTGGCTGGAAAGGAAAGAAGAACGACAATCCTTCTTCTTCTGGAAACGCCTACTCTAGTAACAATGTTAGCACCTTTAACAATAACGGTGTCTTAGCTATGGATAATCAAGGATATAAAAAGAAACCCAGGAGAGAGTTCACACCCATTGGAATGACCTACGATGCTGCTTTCGATCGTCTCTACGATCGAGGATTAATCAAACCCATTGGCCCTACCGAGGATCCAACGCCAGAAAAGCGATCTTCGAGATGGGATCTCAATTCCTATTGCAAGTACCATCAAGGAAATGGTCATACCATCGATGAATGCTACAGGTTTCAAAATCTCATTCAAGATCTCATAGAAGCAAACAAGATCCCATTGCCTCTAGCTAGCAAGAAGACTGGGTGATGTTGAAGCAAACGACATAAGACAAAAGGCGAACTTTAACAACAAGATTTCATGACCTCTTGTTTTATTTCTTTTTCATTTTTTTCCTTTCCCCAATTAGTCTAGCTTAGGCACCTTTCTTAGATTTATTTTTTAGGTTTTTTTTCTTTTTCCTTATAATAAAATAAGCATTTATTTTCTTGCATATGATCATTTCATTACATCGCATTAAAAAAAAATCTTTGTCAAACTAAGCACAAGATATACCAATGATTTGAGGCACCCCTTGTAGCCACATCATATCACCTTTCACCCTTCAAATATGCAATCCTTTTTTGATAAACCACTTTGAGCCTCGTCTAATGATAAACCTTTCATTTTTCAACCCATATCTACCTAACCTTGGGATGGGATGGTGTGCAAATTATGCAATTCTCAATTTCATAAAAAGCTTGAGTGACTTCAAAAGATTAAAATAGCAAAATAGAAACAATAAAAGTGTACAAAAGGGCAAGTGTTCCAATGTCATTGACATAAACATGTCTTTGATATGAACACGTCTTAGATTGCGTCTCTTATCGAGTGCTCGGTACCGTGCCTGAGAAACATGAATTCCAAGTGAGTGATAGACCGCATGATCGGGATTTCCCAAACACCTATAAAAATAAAAACAAAAAATGCAAAAGCAAAAAAGAGTTAAAACACTCAAGCATAAAAATACAAAGATTCAAAAGCAAGGTTGCACACCTTGGGGGCTTACCTAGGGTGTTGAGCCTTTATCCCTTTCTTCTTCAAACCTTTAGCCTAACCACGTTACAACCCTTAAAAGACCTTTTTGAGGTATACACACTTGTGCGAGGTTCGGCTAGAGCTACGTTTGGCCTGATTCCTAACGGATACGTAGGCAACCTCACATTGGGGTGCGGCCGTAATAAAAATACATTCACATTTACGTTCATAATTGATCATATCTAAGAATTTCCAATGCTCATCCTTTTCCACTTAGAGCTAGACTTGGGGGCTTGATCCTCACATCATTAGCTCACCTAGCTTAAGAGACACCATCATTTGACTCTTTTCAATATATTTTTCCACACACTTAGCCCTAGCGGCCTAACTTTAATGTCACTTTCACACACTACACAGATACATGACCAAATAGTCTTTCCCTTAGGAACCATTTGTCATGAAATCTTAACACAACGTTGGAGCATACTTTGTCATAACAAAATCACTCATCACTCATCACTCATCATTGCATCACAAAGTATGAAGTACTTAGCCTCCGCGCCTAAGTTACCTAAATACTTTCATTATCGAGTCAACCAGGATAGTCTAAGATGTTATAATCCTTGTACTGTGAGAGACAACGTTAACGGATTAAGCTCATTCAACATGCACCTTCAAAAACTTCGCTTCTTTCTTTTTTCGCGTCTTTCTTTTTCGGGAGAAAGTCGGTACCCTCCATACAAATGACGGAAATTTTTGCTTTTTTTTGCATTTTCGAGTCGCACGATCACATTACAATGCACACACGAGTCATGTACACATTGAGTCATGTCGTGTTATCATATCGAGTTAAGTCTACGCACATGAGTCGATTTGAGTACATCAAGTTACACGTCGAGTCAAGCAACACTAAGTCCTAAGTCAACCCTAATTACATGAGCAAAGTCCTATAGTCAAAAATATAAATGCAAGTACATTTCAGTGAGCAAGAACATTCTCAGATTTTTTTGAAAAACCGCGAATGAAAAGCTGACTCCAACGTCAGACGACAAGCATGTCGCCTGGCGGCAGAAGAAAAGCACGGTGCCAGAGTCTTCCAGCAGGCGCCAGTGCGGCGACGCAATGCATGGCCCCATGTTAAATTATGCGGACCTCATACATCAATTTCGGGTTTCTTGGTACGCCAGTTAGCCCCTATAAGCAAATTGACATGATTAGTAGTCGGCTCGATTACAATCGCAGTAAGTGATTGACCTGACGACGATCGTCTCACTTAGCTTAAGCGCCTAAGCATTGGCTCATTACAAGCACCAAGGCATCGGTTCAAAAGCAAGCACTTAAACGGCAATTTTTCCAAGATTGGATTGTCATCTCTGGCAAAGTTTCCAAGCGTGGATTGTCGTACTCTTTCTCTGTTTGGCAATTTTTTCCAAGTTCGGATTGTCATCTCTGGCAAGTTTTCCGAGATTGGATTGTCATACACATAGTTCCCTATGGCAAAATTTCCCAAAGGATTGTCGTAGGTCTCTATTCATCGTAAATTTCAGCAAAGGTTCCTTAACGTGGATTGTCATTCATTTCAGTAAGTGGCAAATTTTCCCGAAGTGGATTGTCGGTCGACTCTTTTTTGCAAATTTCCTAGGTGGATTGCTTTCAAGAGTTATATTCCAAGATGTGGATTGTCGATCGTAGCAAAGTTCTTATGACAGATTGTTATGAAGCATTGACAACTTTTCCCAAAATTGGATTTTGGCAAATTTTCCGAGATACGGATTGTCGCTTCATCGTAGCAACATTTCCAAGGATGGATTGTTATGTGGCATTGACAACTTTCCCTAAATCGGATTGTCATACATTATACAAGAGTCATGTTGACAACTATTCCTGAAGAAAAGAGGATTGTCATCACCCAAAGCATCAGCAACAAAATTCAAGCAGCATTAAGGATCGACAGGCGTTGATCTTCGATAATTTTCTTTGGAATATTGTCACAACAAATGAGGATGACTTCAGGCGAAGATATCTTCGACAGCGTTCCCTAGCTTGTGGAGGGTTGTCACAAACAACAGGAGGTGATTTCAGGCGAAGTTATCTTCGATCATGTTCCCTGGCTTGCGGAAGATGGTCACAAAGAAATGAGGATCGTTTCAAGCGAAGAAATCTTCTATAGTGTTCCCTGGCTTGCGGAAGATTATCACAGCGGAAATTGGAGGCAGTTACAAGCGTAGCAGTCTTCAGGCGGGATGGCGTTCTCTAGCTTGTGGAAGGTCGTCAAAACAAAATGCAACAAATCGGTTACCTTTAGAGACGTGTGCTCGACGGTGCAAGATACACGTTTCTTAACACTTTTATCTGCTTTAACTAACGCTAGTTTGCAGGTATCCGCGTTACAAGAATGATTTGGGATCGCAGAACGTTCCGAATCATTCTCCGTCCCTATCGCTACTTTGACTTTCGTTTTCGAAACTTGCGTTTCCCCAAACTCAGTCAAAGTGGGGGCTTCTGTAGACACACAAATGTGTCTCCCCAAAACCAAACCCAGTGATGAATACCTTTCACGTCATTTGATTATCGAACGAAGTGAAAGTGTGAAAATTCTAGTGATGAGGATGTTTTTATTAAAATATCTCTTCTTTCTGTTTTTGAAAATATTTCTTTTCTCTTCCTGTTTTATGAAACGTGCATTCCAGTTTAGTTTGGTCCACGTCAAGGGTCCAATAATGGTGTAGTTGGATGGAGCTTGCAAAGAGCTTTCCAACGATATATTATAAGCCCAATACTAAACTGGGCCTGGTTGATCTTTACATGCGACCCGATGATCTAGGGGAGCGCCCAATGTTAATTATTATTCCTAAAGTTATTAGAATTAATTATAGTCTTCTAGAATTCTCTAGAAGGTTCTTTTAAGTCCTAATAAAATTAGAATTAATAATTAGATTTTGATAAGTCTTATTTGGAAAAAAATATTATTTTATGAAAATACGATTTAAGTTTTCATACGGACTTTACGAGTCAATTTTGATTGATAAGTGGACTCCGTGTTTGAAAGCGCATAGGAATCCAGGCTGTCGCCAAACGACAGGCCTGTCGCTACGCGACAAGCCTTGTCGCCACGCGACAGAGCTTGTCGCCAAGCGACAAGGTTGGTTTTGCGGCGACAGAGTGGAGTTTTATTTTTTTTATCAAATTCTACCTATTTTCGGACTGTTTTCTTATAAATAGGGTCCTGAACCTCCGTTTTTAATCAATAAATTCTCATCTACAATCAACAATCAAGGTATTCTCTAAATTCTCTTTAAGCTCTCATCTCTCTAGCTTTTCACAAACACAATTCCGCATTCACAAGTTCTTGAAACACCTAGCCCAATTCGAAGTTAGGGTGCCTTTTACTCTTTTCTAATATCAGGTTAGTATCATGCTAGGTTTAAAGCTTTGATTTTTATTGTTTAGTGACATGCTAGGGTTTGTTATTAATCTTGTTAGTATCATGCCTAGGATCTTGCTAATATTATGCTTTAACATGATTATAATTGTTATGATGATTGTTACTATGTTGCTTGATATTATATTATATTATTGTTATTTCTTGATCACACCTTTTGTGCATGTTTAAAGGGAATTTGTACTTATAATCACGCTTTATAAGATAATTAATAATCTTGTTTAGGATAATATGATTATAATTCAAGTGATCGCCAATAATAGTTTTATTTGTGCATTATATTCAACCAACATAGATTAAACAGGTTTAGGGTTAATCTATTGATTGCATGTTAGTCAGAAAGCGCACATGAATACGAGAAGAATGAAGTAGAGGCCTACTTTTAGGGCAGGTTCAATCTCTTTTAGGTTGGATTTGTACTTTCATCCCTGAACCCTATTTGGTTCAAGATCTTTTGGAGTTAACGATCTCCTGGATCGTTAAGGGGTGTAACCTTCACCCTATGAACGGTTTACAAGTTCCTAAAACTTGTTGGCGACTCTTTTTCTCTAGCTTCCTTCCCTTTGGACGCCACCATGCTTAAGTGTATGATCACAGTGGGGCTCAAGTTTGGGGTATTGCTTGAAATATTCCCTACACTCAGGGAGAACTTTTTAAGAAGGTGGCCCAAAGCAAACCACAAACCTATCAAGGAGAACCTGACCCTACCATACTGGAAAATTGGTTAAGGGAGTTTGTGAAACTGTTTGGGGCAGTTAGGTGCCCAGAAAATTCTAAGGTGGGCTGTGCTACTTATTACTTGAGAGGTGAAGCTGACCTTTGGTGGCAACAAAATGAAACAACTATTAGAGCGCTACCTGGGTTCAATTGGGCTAAGTTCCAAGAAAAGGTGAGAGACAAGTTTTACCCTAGCTTCTTACAGAAACAAAAGGCTGAGGAGTTCTCAAACCTCAAGATGGAGGGCATGTCAGTAACTGAATACTATACAAAGTTTATTGAGTTGTCCTGTTTTGCTGAAGAGTCTGTTTCTACAGAGAAGGCAAAGGCTAGGAAGTTTGAGAGTGGTTTGACTGCTGATTTACAACTGAAGTTATGTTATCAAGTGTTTGAAACCTTGGATGAGGTGTATGGTTGAGCTGCGCACTTGTATGCTTTGGAATTGAAGAAAAAGAAGGAACTGGCTAATGTGGAAGTGAAAGAGAAGAGGAAAGAGATGGGACAGAACTCTGGGAGTCAACAGGGTAACCAGAATAACTTCAAAAAGCAGAAGTACCACCATAACAACAACAACTTCCACAACAACAACAATTCCCAAGGTAACAATCGTCAAGGAGGACAATAATAACCAAGGGAACAACAGAAATGAGAGGCGTTATTTTTGCAGGAGATGCAAGAATAACCATCCTGGAAGGGACTGTGATGGAAACCTGGTTATTTGCCGTGCTTGTAACAAGTTGGGGCACAGAGAATACGAGTGTTTCTCCAAGGGTTCTAATGGGAATAAACCAAACAATAATTCAGGAAGGACATAAAGGAACTTTTAGGGAAATAACAATAGCTTCAATGGGAATAAGGGAGCGCAGCAAAATGGAGCAAGGAATAACAATAACAGCAGTAATGAGAACAATCAGCAGAAAAGTGGAGCTGTACGAAAATTGAATGTGTTGAGTAGGCATGAGGCTGATTCCACAAAAGATGTTATCACTGGTACTTTTTCTATTCACTCTATTCATGTTGAAGTTTTATTTGATTATGGTGCAACTTTTTCTCTCATTTCGAAAAGAATTGTTTCGAAACTTAAAGACTGTTTGAAAACAGTAGAAGTAGTAGATTTACCGATAACCATTCCAACGGGTGGGGTAGTGAACTATACCAAAACTTTTAGGAATGTACCTTTAGAGATCGAAGGGAAAGTGTTTCAGTCGGATCTGATTGAGTTTGGGTTAAAGGATTTTGATGTCATCTTAGGAATGGATTGGTTGAGCAAGTACAATGCAGAAATAGGTTGTCGATCGCAGAAAGTAAAAATGACCACAAGTGGGAATGAGGCAGTGAGTTATTGGATGCATGGCAAAGTCAAATGCCCTAGGTTGATTTCTGTATTGAAGTTAGCAAAGTACATGAAGAAGGGGCATCCAGTATACTTTTGTAGTGTGAGGAACATGGATTATAAGGAGGCAATTAAGCCAGAAGATATAGAAGTAGTGAATGAATTTCTGGATGTATTTCCGGACGAGATCCCTGGCATTTCACCATAGACTTAGTCCCCGGGACAACACCAATATCCAAGGCACCATATCGAATGGCACCGGCAGAGATGAGTGAGTTAAAGGAGCAATTGCAGGATTTGTTGGACAAAGGGTACATTAGACCGAGTGCATCCCCTTGGGGAGCACCAGTTCTGTTTGTTAGAAAGAAAGATGGAAGCATGAGGTTGTGTATCGATTACAGGGAACTAAATAAGGTGACAATAAAGAACAAGTATCCACTTCCAAGGATTGATGATTTATTTGATCAATTGAAAGGCGCAACCGTGTTTTCTAAGATTGACTTGTGGTCTGGATATCACCAATTGAGGATTGCAGATGAAGACATTCCTAAAACTGCTTTTAGGACGAGATATGGACACTATGAGTTTACAGTGATGCCATTTGGATTGACTAATGCTCCGGCAATCTTTATGGATTTGATGAACAGGGTGTTTCATCAATTTATGGATAAGTTCGTTGTGGTGTTCATAGATGACATATTGGTGTATTCCAAGAACCAGGAGGAGCATGTGGAACACCTGAGAGCAATTCTGCAAACACTGAGAGAAAACAATCTTTATGCAAAGTTCTCTAAGTGTGAATTTTGGTTGGAAAAGGTAGCATTCTTAGGTCATTTTGTGTCTAAGGATGGCGTGGAAGTAGACCCAGCCAAGATCGAAGCTGTAAAGGGTTGGCCTACGCCCAAAATAGTGTCTGACGTTCGGAGTTTCTTAGGTCTAGCAGGATATTATAGGCGTTTTATGAAAGATTTCTCGAAGATTGCTAAACCTATGACTACTCTAATGAAGAAAGACAAGAAGTTTGAGTGGGATGATAAGTGTGAAGAAGCATTCCAACTCTTGAAACAGAAGCTGGTTACAGCACCAGTGCTTACAATGCCAGACGACAGTGGTATCTATGATGTGTATAGCGATGCGTCAAAGAATGGTTTGGGGTGTGTGCTTATGCAAAATGGGAAGGTAATTGCATACGCACCAAGGCAGTTAAAGACTCATGAAGTGAATCACCCAACCCATGATTTAGAACTTGCTGCGATTATCTTTGCACTAAAGATCTGGCATCATTACATGTATAGAGTGAAATGTAGAATTTATACAGACCATAAAAGCTTAAAGTACATTTTCACTCAAAAGGATTTGAACTCTCGACAAAGGAGATGGTTGGAATATACGACGGATTATGACCTGGGCATACAGTATCATGAAGGGAAAGCAAATGTAGTTGTAGATGCTCTAAGTCGTAAGACCAGTCACGGATTAAATACCTTGATAGTGGCTGATGAGTTATGTAGGGAAATGAGGAAAATGAACTTAGAAGTGGTAGAATGGGGAGTACCAGCTGGCATTCTTGCGAGTCTGACTATCCAACCAACCATATTCGACGAGATAAGGGAAAACCAAGCAGGAGATGTGAAATTGGATAGGATTCGAGAGAAAATAAAGCAAGGCAAAGCTACAGATTTCAAGATTCATGAAGATGGAAGTTTGAGGTATAAAGGTCGATGGTGTGTACCTCAAAAGTGTGAGGAAGTGAAGAAAAAGCTAATGGAAGAGGGGCACAATACGCCCTATTCAGTACACCCAGGAGGGGATAAGCTATATAAGGACTTGAAAAGGGTGTATTGGTGGCCTAGAATGAAGAATGAAGTTGTGGAATTTGTAGCAAAGTGTCTGACTTGCCAAAAAGTGAAAATAGAGCACAAGAGGCCACAGGGAACTGTGCAACTATTGGAAATTCCTGGATGGAAGTAGGATTGCATTTCAATGGATTTTGTGACTTGCCTTCCAAAATCAAAGAGTGGAAATGACACCATTTGGGTAGTGGACTGACTGACAAAATCTGCGGTGTTTATACCAATGAAGGAGACTTGGAAGATGGACCAACTTGCAAAATCTTACATCAAGAATGTTGTGAGGTTACATGGAATTCCAAAGGATATTGTGTTTGATAGAGATTTCAGGTTTCTTTCAAAATTTTGGAAAAGCGTACAGGAAAACTTTGGTACGACACTTAAGATGAGTATATCGTTTCACCCTGCCACAGATGGGCAAACTGAAAGAACCATTCAAACCTTGGAGGACATGTTGAGAGCTTGTGTTATAAACTTCCAAGGAGGATGGGAGGATAGCTTGGATTTGATTGAATTTTCTTACAATAATAGTTATCATGCGAGCAAAGGAATGGCTCTATTTGAGGCATTATATGGGAGAAAGTGTCGTAGTCCAATCTGTTGGAACGATATAAGCGAAATAATGATTCTAGGGCCTCAAATGATCGAGGATACAGTGAAGCAAGTAAAGGGAATTCAAGCCAAGATTCAAGCAGCTCAAGATCGCCAAAATAGCTACGCAGATTTAAAGCGTAAAGAAGAGGAGTTTGATGTTGGTAATAAGGTGTTATTAAAGGTATCACCAATGAAAGGAGTAATGAGATTTGGAAAGAAAGGGAAACTGAGCCCAAAGTACATTGGCCCATATGAAATACTGCAAAGAATAGGCAAAGTAGCTTATAGGTTAGCCTTACCTATGGAGCTAAGCAAAGTGCATGATGTATTTCATGTGTCTCAATTAAGAAGGTATATACCTGATAAATCCCATGTGCTACAACCTGAAACCATGGAGCTGGACCAAAGTTTGACCTATGAAGAGGGACTTGTCAAAATTCTTGATAGTAAAGTGTGTAGTACACGCAATAAGAATGTTAAGATTGTGAAAGTGTTATGGTCTAATCAAGAGTATGAGGAAGCCACTTGGGAGGCAGAAGATGAAATGAAAAAGAAATACCCTGAGTTGTTTCAGGTATGTTGAGTTACGGGGACGTAACTCGTTTTCTTTAAGGGGGGTAGAATGTGGTAGAATTTCGCGCTTTTTCCTATATTTTCAGTAATTTTTGTGCTTTTTGCACAATTTTATCGAGTATTTTGAGTTATTGTGTTCTCAATTAAACACAAAAGGTAAAGGTATGACAAAAAGTACAACAATATTATACTAATTAAGGAAAAACTTTGGATTTCGTTTCCCAAGTTTCGGGACGAAACTTCTTTTAAGGAGGGTAGACTGTAATACCTCATATTTTATTTAAAATAAGTATTTTGAGAAGTATTTAATTGAATTGAAATGTCTTATTTAAAGTATTTTAGTTATTTATTTTAATAAGTTGGAAATATTTTATAAAAGGAAAGTTTATTTAATTAATTATTTTAATTAAGTTGGGATTTAATTTAGGAAAGTTTATTTTAGTAAAGTTTTATTAGGGATGGGATTAGGAAAATTAAAAAGGGAAAGTTTAGGGAGAACGGTCTGACAGAAGGGGTATAAATATCCTAGTTATGAGGCAAATTAAACTTTGCCCAGAGTGGAGAAAACCCAAGGTAAGCGTCAGCCGCTGGCAGCAGGTGGCCACCAGCGCTGGCAGCCAGCGTGGTGGCTGCCGCTGCCTCCTTCCTCCCTCTTTTTCGAATAAAAAAAAAATTTAGATCTCAATATTAATTATGGGTTTTGTGATTTGATTTTTGAGGTTTGATTATAAGTATTATGTTAATTAATTTTCAAATTATGTTTTTAATTAAAAAGCCCCAATTTTTGAAACCCTAGGTTCTTGATTTATAAATTATTGAAGGATTATGATATATAATGGTGTAAACCTTTGATTAAAGTGTTTTAAGACTAAATTACAGCAAGATTTAATTAAAATATAGTGTTGGAATTTTTGGTAAAGCATTAAAAATCAAGTTTCTTTAAGGAATTTTAATTACCCATTAATTGGGATTGAATTATGATGTTTTAAATATAATTTCAGCTTATTTTAAATAAATTATGAAGGGTTTTATAAGAGTATATATTGCTGGAAATTTGTGTAGAGTGGATTTTAATATTCTTCTATGATTTTAAATTGTAGGAGACTTTGAAGTGAGTGATTTCTATTAATTGTGGCGATATTAAGATCATATTCAAGGTATGTTCGCGTACTTAGCATAATTATGTTGATGTAATAGCATGTTAAATGTGTTTGATTGTTTACAAGTAGTATCATGCTAGGTTTGGATTGGAAATTATGAATTGGATGTTATTGGTGCTTGGGTTATGAAGCATGATTTATTTGTGATGGATTATTGAATGGAAAATAATAGCTTAGAATATTATTTATGAACCACATATTTATTTATGGCATGATAGAGAGCATGTTTAATTAAACTAAATGTTTAATTTTGTTTGGAATATTGAAAAGGAATTTATTTATGGTTCATATAATTTTTATTGATGATATAAGCATGTGGAAAGGAGCTATATAAGTGTCTATGTACATGAGGAATAAATTTTATGTTGGTGCCTTAGTGCACTTAAGGTGTTTTTAACACCGAGGGATAGGATTTGTGGCGCTTTATGCGTTTAAGGTGTCATTGGCACCGAGGTAGAATTAAAAAGGGTTCAACATTAAATATTATGTGGTCACTAATTATTCAAGAATTAAATTGATATATTTGATTGTTTGAATAATTATTTTGATTGAATGATTATGGTTTGAGAGTCATCACCAAGTTTAATAATCTGTAAATAACGTAAAGTGAAAGAGATTGCGCACCAAAACTCTTGGAACGTATATACCTTGAGTATGAACATATGGGGGGAGTTATGTGACTTTATATTTGATCATAACTTCTAATGGAGTACAGGACGCTGTATATTCCTTTTATTATTATTATGCGCTGGAATTCCGCCACCTATGTGTGGTTTTGATGCTGGCACAGTTAGCTCTCGTGTCAGTAACCTCAATTTATTTGGGGGAGGTTAGTGGGAAACCCGTTCGATGCGTAATCAACGCTAAATAAATTATTTAGTGTCTAGTGAGGATTTTTACTGAATGTGGTATGCTTGAAAAACAGGTGCAACAAGGTAAGTAGTGTGTTGATAGAGCATTGTATGCTAGTGTGTTAATTGCGCTTATGACTCAGCTTTGCTGATTGTGTGTTTTGTGTGTTTGTTGGCCTTGTCTTTATCTTGGCCCTATGATGACCCATTTTTAATGGAGAGTAGTGGAAATAGGTAGAGATAAGCTTTTCAGGTGATGAAGCATTTTCATGAATGGGCATGAGTGAAGAGCGTATTATGCTAGTTTCCATAAGTATATGATGTGTTTATCGCTTTAATTATTTATGATAATATTATTATGCGTGACTAATGAAAAGGTTTTGAATTTGGTTTGGTTTTAATAAGGGCCTATAATGGTTCCAAGTTGTAGGTTGATTTTATTTTACTTCGTTTGACTTTGGTTTTAATTTACTTTCGTTGATTGACTTTTCAAGTTGACTTGTTTTTAAAGGTTTTGAAATTAGTCTTCCGCTGTGTGACTTTGATAGTTGCCTTAGCCGTTCTCACGGTGGCGGTAATGTCTTAGATATTCCTATTTAAAGTTTTAAACAGGGCAAACACAGGTATTTTAAAAGAAAGGAATTTCTAGGGTGTTACAATTATGGTGGCTTAGGCCTTCGTAAACTGAGGCAATTAACTCCGCCTTTTTAGCTAAAATAGGTTGGAAAATAATCTCTATTCCAATAATCTTTGGGTTTGTTCTATCACTTCTAAATATCTAGCTCACAAATGCTTTTGAATATAGTCCTAAACCAAAGGACTCTTGGATTTGGAAAAAGATTATTCAAATTCACCCCCTCCTACATCGTGGCCTTACATGGAAACTTGGTAATTTTACTATTGTTCTATTTTGGCTTGATAATTGGTGCTTTTTTGAAAATATAATTACTATGCTTAATTTAGATACTTTGAATATCCAAAACCTAGATCTAATCGTTGATCATTTTATTTTGGAAAATAATGATTGGGATATTTCTACTCTTTCTCTTTATATCCCGTCTAATATTGTCCATCTTATGAAAGGAATCCCACTTCCCTTTTCTGTTGTTCAAGATGAGCCTTGCTGGGATTTCTCTAACAATGGTGATTTTATTGTCAAATCAGCTACTTGGCTTGCTCATAATATCTTTTCTCATACTAAATGGGAATTTTCATGGAGTTGGAAACTTGATATATATCTCCAAAATTGAGAAATTTTGTTTGACAACTTCTTCATAATACTCTACCTACTAGGGCTAATCTTGCTCATCGTCAGTTGGATATTCCTTCTATGTGCCCCCTCTGTAATTGTCATGATGAAACTCAAGATCATCTTTTTCTATCTTGTTCTTATACTTCGTCTCAATTTTGGAATGCTGATGCTACTATTCGTTAGATTGGTCGAGTCCCTTTAACTACTGGTAATTATTTTCTTTTAAAAGTTTTAAAGGGTAATTTCTCTATGTCTCTAAAAAAGGTTATAACTTCTTTATGGAGTATATGGAAAACTAGGAATTCAATGATTTTTGATGAAATTCCTTTTTCTCATATGGCCATTTTCTCTCGTGCCCAAAAAATTTCTCATGAATGGCATTTTCGTTTTTGTCTCGACTCTTTGGATACTCCTGCTCTTGCTCTTTCTTCTCATCTTACCCCTAGGAGTATACGTGTCTCTTGGTCGCCCCCTCCTCCTAGTGTTATTAAAATAAATTTTAATGGTTCTGTTTGGGATGGTTCGGGGGCTATAGGCATTGTTCTAAGAGATCATTTAGGAAATAATGTTTGTAGACGTTCTTTTAATATTGGTATGAGTACTCCTCTTATTGTAGAAGCTACGGCCCTTTGTAATGGTCTTCTTTTGGCACAGGCCCATAATATTTCAAAAGTATTTATTGAATGGGATAATTTGCTTATTATTAATATTTTACAGGGAAAGGCTCAGTGCCCGTTGAAAATTCAGCTACTAATGGAAGACGTCAAGGAGCTGATTCGAAATTTCACTTATGTTGATTCGCGCCACATTTATAGAGAGGATAATAGAGCAACATACTATGTTGCTTCTTTGGGTCATTTTATGCAAGCTCACCAAGATATCGATCTGTTCATAGATAGTAAATTTTCTTTTTTTTATTTTTTCTGATAAGTTAGGGTATATTCTTGAGAGAATACTATCCTAACTTCTTATTTACCTTTCCATTTAAAAAAAAAATTAATTGAGGAAACATCAAAACATAAAACTACCAGTCTACCACCATTCCTTTCTTCCTCAAATAGGTCATTTTGCATTGACTTGAATGGTCAAAGAATACTACTGCATATAATTATTGAAAGACCAATGTAATTCAACCAAAAGGTTAAACTGATGGTTGAAGCCCCATAATATATTTTTCTGTGGCGGATCCTTTGACCACTAATACTTTCTTCATTCTCTTTTAGTTAAAACATTTAGAAATTTGCACCGTATATCACTGTTATCCCATTTGACCACTTTTGATTTATATGTTGGGCAAAATACAGTTATGTGAGATCTTAGTTGTTAGATTAGTTTCAATTAATTTTTTTCACAATATAAAGTTTTAATATTTCTTATTTATTTATTATTTTATATATATATATATATATATATATATATATATATATATATATATATATATATATATATATATATATAGAGCTAAATTTACATATATATATATTGACAATTGTGAAAATCAAAACGTTAAAACTAAAAGAACAAAAGAAATATACATAATAATTGTGCATTAGAAATACTTTTAGATAGAAAATTGATATTATGAAAGTATGTTAATCCAACATTAAATTACAATAGAGGTGAACACTTATAGCTCAGTCCAATTTGGCCTAGCTTAATTGAAATTAAAAAAGTGTGACAGTAGGCCACCCTAAAAATACCTTTTTAGTTTAAAATCTAAATGCGGCCCAAAAAAGCTTGAAAGCTTGACACTCTTTTGCGGGTTTGAGCATGAAATTTTATGCTTAGGCATAATCAAACCTAATTTTGTAAAGCACCTCTATTTTACATAATAGTATGTGTGTTTTTATGTATACGAATGTATATTAATTAAGTCAAAGTTAGTATATGAATAAAATACAAAAGTCAAAATGTTGCATTTAAAAACCGAAGAGATTAATTTCTTTATTATTCTCTCGTTCCACAATAAATGAGATTTTTTATTGAGTACAATGTTTAAGATACTCCTTTTTTTTTTTTAACTATTCATGTTGAACTCTTTGCACTATTCATATAATTCACTTGGACCAAAGTTGTTAATGATTTACACATAAAAAAATACAATAATATGAGTACAAGTTGGAATCTTAATGTGTATTTATTTTTCAAATATCAACTTTTTATAAAATCTATTTACTTATAATCAAAGAAATTATTAGTCATGCATTGACATACATGCCTATTCTATTTGGATCACTTAAAAAACACAAAGAGAGAAAAGTTGAGTGAGTTGATTTCTTTTAATTGTTAGTAAAGTGGATGGAAAAAGTGTGGATTTTTAATGGTGAGGAGGAGTTGGGTGCATTTCTTAATATAATTTCAAAAGCAGTGAGGTAGTTTAAGAATAATATTAGTGGTCCCTTGCTATTTTTAAGGAGAAGGTATTGTGTCAATCCGGACTGACGAAAACGGATTGACAAAATGCGAATTTTTGATATGAATTGGGGGGATGATATCCTCTATTTGCTGGATGATATTCTCTATTGGCTGGGTGATATCCGCAACTAACTGGATGATATCCTTTATTTGCTATGTGATATCATTTATTAGCTGGATGATATCCTCTATTAGCTGGATGATATCCTCTATTGGCTATATGATATCATGGCTAGATGATATTATATAGCCAATAGAGGATATCATCCAGCCATGATATCATATAGCCAATAGAGGATATTACCCAGCTAACAAAGGATATCATAGACATAATCATAAATGATATCATATAGCCAATAGAGGATATCATCCAGCCAATAGAGGATATCATCCAGCCAGTAGAGGATATGTATAAATTACTGGAGGATATAAACTATTTGATGGAGGATATGTATAACTTGTTTGACGATATGTATAATTTGTTTGATGATATGTATAACAATGGCGGAACCTCCATTGAAGATCTCGTACTAAAGGTCATGGGTATAACATAACTTGCTCATCATTTCTCAACCAAAATACATGCATATGTTATCAAAATGCTCACAATTCAACATACTATCATATGGAACAATCAATTTCAAAAATTATACATCACATAAGAAAGCCCCAATTCGATCTTTGGGCATTTTCCGAAAAATCCGATAATCTCAAGCAATTAAACTTTTTCTCTCTTCCGCCATGGATGACCTCACTACACTCCTTCACCGTAACCACCACCAACATGTCATCGAGTGGAAACTTGTTCTTCATCGCAAGAAGATGACGATGATACCTTATCGACTGACGAAACAATGGGTGCGGCAAATACTTTGTGATTTTTAAGAGCGTGCTAAGTATCAAGGAGTTAATCAAAATGTGTAACTGAGGAGTCTTTTTTTTTTTTTTTTTTTTTTTTTTTTTTTTTTTTTTTTGTCAATTGCAACAATTTTTTTTGGACAAAGGATAAAAACATATTACATATTAATACTAAAGCAGCTTAAATTAATCGTTGCTTCTCCAGCAATGTATGAGCACGATGAACACACTGACGATCAGCCTTATGTATACTACAATACTAAAAGATTGAGCCAAGTTGTTTAATCTTGGGGATGAGCCAAAGGTAATCAATGTTAATTACCATAACCATCCCCCGGAGGAGGGTTACAAGAGTATAGGAATCAGTTAATACCATGAGAGAATGAAACCCTCGATTAAAAGGCCATTGTAACCCATACATGCATGCCATTGCCGCCACATATAAAGCTGATGTACAAACCCCGAAGTTACTTCCACCAATGATTCGATCATCCAACGGGTCACCATTATCCAAGCACTATCCCATCCAAGCTTGTTGAGTATCTTTAAACCAAGAACCATCTATTTGTAGATAAAGTAAAGCACTCCCTTGGTTAATCAGTCCAAGCTAAGCTATGTAAAGCCCTGGGGGAGGATAGGCACCACCATCACCACAAGTAATTGAAGGGGATTTTCTAGAAGCGTTTGTGCTAACAAAGATTGTATGTGTGTCTATAACCTCCGCAAACTGTGAAGCAAAAGGCCAGGTATCATTAGAATCCCTAAAGATTCTAGAATTCCGACATCATTAACCAAATACTTTAAAGCATACCGACGAAGGTACCATTCTAGAATTTCGACCTAATTAACCAGATATTTCAAAGTGTACCAACGAAGGTACCTAAGCGAATACTAGAAGGCCCATCCTAACTAATAAAAAGTCGGATAAGATCTAGAATCCAATCTAAAAGAGAAAGGTCTCTAATAAATTCTGAGCGAATACCGAGGCATCACCCCTCAAAACTGTTTGTGCACTAAAGCACATCCTAACAAGATGTTGTAAATCCTCAGAATCTGAACTACAAAGATCATAAAACACATATTGAATCGGAATACCTCTATGATGAAGTTCCACCTTAACTGCAAGAGCACAATGTAGTAGTACAAACATTTACAGACATTGTACCCTAATTAATCATTAACAACTTTGGTCCAAGTGCATTATATGAATAGTACAAACTCAAGAATGCTACTAAGAATTTGAAGCATACTTGTCAATAATACACTTGTAATTCTCTATGCCCACTTGATTTCTTATTTAGAATATGCCCTAATGATATTACTTATTCTTTATGCCCACTTTACATTAGGGTATATTCCAAAAATAATATTTAGGGCATGAAATTCAGTTGGAACTTCGGTTACATTTGGGAATTACAAGTGTATTATTTTAAATTAGGAAGTCAAGTTGTAGACACCTGATTGTGCTCCCCAAAAACCAAACCCAATGATGAGTATCATTCACGTCATTGAATTTTCGAGTAAGGTGAAATGTTGAAGAGTCTCGTAAATTTCCCTTTCTAACCTGTCCTAAAATGTTTTAAGCCAAAATCACTCATTTTGTGCCTTTAAACCCAATTAAAATAATTCATTTCTTGTCCCTTAAAATCTTTCATTTCGTGTCCTATTTATGAAAAACGTCCAATTCATTTTATTTTTTCCATAATATAGGTCCAAAAATTGAGTATTTGGAAGGGTCTTGGAAAGAGATTTCCAATGATATATTATAAGCCCGATTCCGAGTTATAACGAGGAAGTTATGACAAAAATACTAAACTGGGCCTAATACAAGCTTTATATGCCGACCCAATGATCATGTGGAGGGTCCATTAATATTAATTATATTTCTAAAACCATTAGTATTTATGAGGAGTTTCTAAGAAGTCTCTAAAATTTTCTAATCTATCCTTTTTAAAAGATAAAGATCAAGAGTATGAGATTGAATAAAACTTCTCTTTTTGACAGTCCTAATTCTATTTGAATTGAAAGACGTTCAAAGAAAGTCAGGTATTATTTTCGTGCCTTATAATTTTTATCCAAATCTTATATGGTTGGATATCCCTTGAAATTATCTTTCCAATGATATATTATAATATTAATTCCGAGCTATAACAAAAAAGATGTAAAAGAAATACGAAACTCTATCCAAAACTGACATCGTCCCACTATTTCGATCATATCTTTTATTCTACAAAATATTTTAATCTGGTTGAAATTAGGATGGAAATTAGACTTCAGGATCTTTCCAAATACATATTATTTGTCTTATTCCAATTTCTGGATCAAAAGATATGATAAAAACAAAAATCGCAAAAACTACTATATATCGCAAGAGTTTAATTCCGATTCGAATTCGGATCTTTTTCTAATCTTTTGACCCTCTTTTTTCCTTATAAATAGAGTTATTTTCACCCCCTTTTCAATCATAAACAAGTTTGATCACCAACAACCATGATCTCTTCTCCCTCTCTAAGCTAAATCTTATTCTTTCTCTCTATTCTTTTTCTAAGCCTAGCCTAAACACATTAAACACATCTCTTCGATTTTTCTTGATTCAATATTCCTCATTCACGAGACACTAATACACCTAGCCAAACTCGAAGTTGCCTTAGACCTCGACGTGAAATGTTGATAGTTCTGAGGGTTTGGTCCCAAATCTATATTTCAATTCTTTGATTTGATTTATTATTTGATTTAATATTTTATTGAAGTTACTAACGTGTGTATTGTTTTAATAGAAAGGGGGATAAGACTTCAAAGTGGGTAATTCAATTGCTCTATTTCTTTAGGAATCATGATTAGATTATTATTTTAATTCTTAGTATCATGTTTAGGGAGTTAATTAATATTTCTAATATTTTATTGCTTCCTAGTATCATGTTAGGGCTAAAGCATTGATTTTTATTATTTAGTGACATGCTAGGATTTATTATTAATCATGTTAGTATCATGCCTGGGATCTTGCTAATATTATTATGCTTTGATGAGATTATTATTTTGATGATGATGATTTGTGGTATCAATATTATTATGTTGTTTATTATTTTTGTTATTGCTTAATCACACCCTCTCTTACATGTTTAAAGGAAATTTGTACTTGAAATTACGCCTAATAAGATAATTAATAATTTTATTTAGGCTAATGTGATTTTAATTCGAGTGATCACCAATAATTGATTTATTTGTGAGTTAATAATCAACCAACATAGATTAAACATGTTTAGGATTAATTTAATAATTGTATGTTAAGTGGAAAGCGCACATGAATATGAGAAGAACAAAGTAAAGGCCTATTTAGGGCGGGTTCAACCTCTTTTAGGTTGGATTCGTACCATCATCCCCGAATATCTAGTCATGGTTCAGGACCACTATAGAGTTAGCGATCTCTGTGATCGTAAATGGGGTGTAACCTTCATCTCGTGGACGGTTTACAAGTTCCTAAAACTTGTTGGCGAGTCTTTTGTGAAAGGAATGGTGTCCTTCGAATAAGTGTATTCCGATAGAGGGTTCAGAATTATTAGAAAGCTAATTATTCAGTGAGGTCAAGTGATCGGAATGCCTAGGTGGAGGCCGCTTCCGATCAGTTGTATTAATGTATAATTAATATTACAGCTTAATCTTGACTGAACCTTTCGGGTCACACCCAAGCAACTAACGAACCGAAGCAACTAATTAATTCGGAAGAAAATAATGAGTCGACCGAGTAATTAATATTTAGATGTCGGAAATTCGAGCTTGGAGCGTCGAAACCGAGCGTCGGAAGTCGAGTCGAAAATGATAAAAAGACGAGACGAGAAAATAATTAATAAATCAACATAATGACCAAAATACCCCTAGCATTGGAATGCCCTGAGCAAACCGAGTGCTAGGGGCATAAGGCCTAGCTAGGTGGCTAGAAAGCGCACCAAGCCGAGCCTAGACTGGCTGGGGCATGGCTAGCAAGCATGGCTAGCATGCGCTAGCAGCAGCAGCATCAAGCCAGCAATGCTAGCTAGCTAGCTAGCAATGCGTGCGTGCTGGTGCGCAGGGGCTGCGATGCATGCGCATGGCGCGCCACGCCCAGCAGCAAGCAGCAAGCAAGCTTGCTGGGCTGGCACGCGTGCGATGATGCTGCTAGGCCAAGGCAGCAGTGCCCAGCCGCAAGCACCAAGCGCCAGCAAGGCTTCTTGGGTGCCATGGCTAGGGCTGCCATGTGGCGCAAGCTTATAAGGGGTTGGGGGTGTGTGTTGGCCGGTTTTTAGAGAGGGAGTGGGGAGCAAGTTTGGTCCCCCCCTTCTCCAAATGGTCCTCACCTAACCTCTCATGTGAGCTTGACACTTGTTGATTTATTAGTAGCTTGATTATTAATTTTATTTTAGATTTAAAATAAAATGGAAAAATCAAATCTCCCACATTGATGGGTGAGCATTTATCACTCTTGCATTTCCCTATAAATACCCAACTTGGGGTATTGGGAAAAACACTTGAGTAAGTGTTGAAAAAGGCATCACAGTAGGAAAACCTTTGAACACAATTAATTACTCAGGTTTAGGTCGGGCCTTGCTAACTCCAAGGTAATAGACCAATTTCGGTGCTCGCATTGCGGGTGGACTTCGTTGGAGGTCCTCGTGTGAGCGGGGCTAAGAGCTTTCGAAGTAAGAGCTCAATTAAGTGAGCGAAGCACGCTAAAAAGGTAATAATCTCTTACTTAGTCTTGTGTTTATGTTAATTATGCTTTATGGTTATAATTATTGTGAGTTTGGTTTTGGGTCGAGTTTCTTTCCGCGGTGGGTCGGACTCACCGAAACCCAACATTTTGCTCTAGCTTCCTTCCCTTTGGAGGCCACCATGCATGATCACGGTGGGGCTCAAAGATGATGCTTGAAATATTCCCTACACAAGTGTATTATTTTCTCTTATACATTCTCTTGGAACTTTGGTTTACAAGTGTATATATTTAGAATAGCACACTTGACTTCAAACTTGTAATTATTCAAACATGACTTCTTATTGAAATATGCCCTAATTCCAATATCAGGAACACTTGACTTCACACTTGTAATTCTCTTAAAAAAAAAATTGACTGTACGATATCCTATATTGTTTAATAAAATTTCGGGTTTGATTTCAGAAATGCTACCATTGACCCAATTAGCTGAACTGGCTATACTAGACGCCCCATTACCTATTTTCTAGTTGCAACCCTATTGTAAAATAGTGTTCGCCTTAAGTAAACCCCGAAGGCCATACGAGTGACGACTAGAAAATCTGGACCGATTGAATAATCATACATGCATTGAAAACTTTCGAAACTAGCAGCTGTGGGTTTGTAAAAAAATCTCCAAACTTGTTCCATTAGCAACGCCTTGTTTAAAGAAGACAAACAACGAATACCCAAGCCACCCATGCCACGAGGAAGATGCATGGTATCCTTATTAACCCAGCGCATACCTTTAGTATCATAATGCACTGTACTCAGAAGAAGTGCATGAGTAAATAATCGATTTTCCCTATAATTGAGACCGGTAACTCATAGCAAGAAAGAACATGTGAAGCCATAGCTAAAAGAATAGATTTAATAAAAATTAACTTATGGGGTTGAGAAAGCCAGATAGCAATTAAGCAATTAATTCTTCCGATAATTTTGTTGATGATAATAAATTGGAAGTGGTCCTTTTTTCCGACGAAATCGATTGAAGCGCCTAAATGATGATCAAATACCTGAACATGCTTCATTTGGATTATAGATTTGAAACCTTCCCGAGTAAAAGTACAGAGCTAAACTTAATCAAGAATTTTGACAGGTTTAGCTCCTCTCCCGAGATCTTAGTACGTAAACCGTTGAATGACCTGCACAAAAAAGATGAGAGCATCATCCTCAAAGAATAGATGCGAGATAGTTGGAAACATATTAGACATCTTGATTTCTTCGAAACAACTTCAAATCCTATCCTAGATGTAACATTCGAGAGAAAATATCCATGCAGAATAGGAAAAGGTACGGAGAGATAGGATCACCTTGAGAAAGACCACACTGTGGTTTAAAGGTGTTAGCGGTAGTACCATTGGTCAGTAATTTGTAAGAAACTGCCGAAAGGCATTGTTTTGTAACCAACGATCCGAAAACCCATATGCTTTTAAGATTCACAAAAGAAAACTCAAGTAAATTATGTCATAAGCTTTTCTCGTATCAATTTTATTCGAAACAAGCTAATTAGTGCCAGATTTTTTTTTTTAATAATTTAGAACAATTAATTTTTCTCCATTAATTTATGCCTCAACAAGATATATCTGTCATAACGCGTCCTTAAATAAAGGCGTGTTGGGAATCCGAAATAAAAGGAAGCTACTAGCGCAATCTGGCCACCAACCATTTTAAAGCATACTTGGAAATAGTATTACAAAGGCTAATCGATCGTAAATGGCCCATCTCCGTTGGAGTACTAATATTAGGAATCATGACAAGAAGAGACGGGTTCCATTCTTTTAGGAGAAACTCCGTTTGAAAGAAACTTTGAATTCTTGAAACAACCAACTCCCACAACGTCCCAGTGGGTTTTGAAAAATTCAACTATAATTCTATTTGGTCTCGTAGACTTGCAGTTACCTAAGGCAAGGGTAGAATTTTAAATCTATGAAGCATAAAATGGACATTCCAAATTATTGAGCTGAGAGGTATTGAAATGAGGAAGATGTAATTCATGCAGGACAACGTAAATTTCTGGATCATAAGGAGGCATATCATCAATTTTTAAAGGTCTTTTTAAGATATTGAACAATAACACGCTGAACATCCGGCTGACCATATTGGATAACACCTTGGTCATCAAATAATGAACTAATCTCATTCTTCTTCTATCGACTTTTAACCTTACAAAACAACATTTTTAATTTGAAGGGCAATCCCCTTTAAGTATCTAATTTATCTTGCAACGTTGTCTCTAGAATTTTTGTTGCAATAAAATATTCTCGTTTGATGTAACTATATTAGCTATATAGACAGAAGAATCAGTAACCAATTGTAGTACCTCACCCTCATTGGAAAGTCCTTAGAGAAAATTTTCCAATCAACACCCCAAAATTTCTTATTATTGAGACACCAATTCCTAACTAGTGTCTTAACATATTGTAACTTCTTATAGAGAATGAACATAGGAGACCCTAAGCAAGAAAAAGTCATGAATTTCATCATAGTTAAGACACTTACTGTTCAACTGGTATGGACGGTTTGATTGCCGTTGAAAGGAAGAGTCGTAAAAGAAAATACCAGCATGATCAGAAATAAGAATCGGTTGATTGACCACTAACCGACTATCAGGATACTTATGAAACCAATTAGAGGTCAAATAAGAACGATCCAAACACTGTAAAATGAGCTGATCTTCTTCCCTTTTATTCGTCTAAGCCACATATTAATATATAACACAATAAAGTGGTGGTAAAAATTAGTTGAACACTAACTTTTACATACTCCTGGTTAACTTTGTAATTTATCCTTGAATTGTAAATGGATTAGAATATTATATTATTTACAATTTACACTCTGTACTTATCATCTTTTGTAATCAATAAGTAAAGAATTATTTGATCAAATCAGATACTTTCTTCAAATTTTAAAAATATCCATTACAAAAGATAAATGTATAAATATATTAATGATATAAGTTCCACATTGAAAAACGTGCACTTCAATGTTGTAATTTCCAAAAAGCACATCAAAGTACTAAATTACCTAAATCTGTGTGTTTGACTCACTTTATATCTTTATACTTGTTTTACGGCCTTGGGGTGGTTTTGGGGTAAGGTGGATTGTTTCATGTGGGTACGGGTGGTTTTAAGGTGGGGTGGGTGCGTTTATTTGAGGTGGTTTTGGGGGGGGGGGGGGGGGGGCGAGGTGAGGTAGGGTTGTTTTAAGTGTAGGTGGCTACTAGGTGGCAGTAGTGGTAATGGCTGATTGGCAATGGTGGTAGTTAGGCAGAATAGGTTAATTTGGAGGATAATATAGTAATTTTACTTGTGTTAAGTTAAAGGTTAATAAAACACCAGAAGTTAGTTCTATAACAATTGTAAGGGCAAATTTGGACAAGTCAAATTTCTACCATGTAGAAAGTTTGATATCACCATGTAGAAATACTCTTATATTATAAACAATTATGAAAAGACTTGCATGTTTTCAAACTGATTTGAACTAGAAAGACGCTTATGTTTCCATTGAAAAATTGTTTTCCTTCACCTCTAGCTCAATTATAGCCTAGCTCATTTCGTTTTAGTGTGAGACAAAGAAAAACAATCTTTTATAGGGAGTTTTTTTGTGCAAGAAGAAGGAATAACAATCTTTTACAGGGAAATGTACCGTGAAGGCAGGAACCTTAACTAATTTGAAAACAACCTTTAACAATTTTTTATTTACCACAATAAAATGGTTAGTAAAGCCACATAAATATAACAATAGACAAACACAGGTTTATCATTTAAAATGATATCGTTATTATAGTTTGATTACCAAAGACAAAAATTTAAATTTTAGGATTTGGATACTATTGAGAAGTTTTCAATTATTTTAGCCTTGTCAAGTAATACAAAAAGGTTTTATTAAAAATAATGAAACAATAATAAATATGTCAACTTATAATAAACTATGGATTTCTTATATAGGTAATAAAGATCACTAAATTGTTATAGACATGATCATCAATCAATTGGGATATGTTTAATGATAATGAATAAATAGAAACATACAAGATATCTCCCAACTTAATTAACGAGGCTAGAGGAAAAGTCGTTAAATATGGGCTTTTCCCAATTAGTTAATGAATAATTGAGTGTAATGGGATGACTTTACTACAAAGTAATAGAAGATTGGTCCCGTGGCAAAGAGTTGGTCCTATACAAATATAAGAATCAAGGATTTGTGGCTTTATGTAATTTCGTGGTCCGTACACCACCATTTACTACCTTCATTACATTATTTTTCAAGTTTGTGGTATTATTTATGAAATATAAAATATTCTAAAATTGTAAAAAAAAATAAAACGGAGGTAGTTGTTAATTGTATAGATCTAAATACTTTGTTCTCCATTATCTATTGAGTCTTCACAAATTCTCCAAAAAGGCGAGTTTATGTTAATTTATTATAAAACGGGTTAAACTTATTTTAAAAGTATTTAAAGTTACCCTTTATACTACAAAAATTATTTTTTTTCTAATAATAAATTTTATCTTACAAAAAACTTATTATACATTAGACTAATCACATTAGTTTTTATAGTGTGTAATCATGAATCTACTCCCTCCGCCCCTTTTTATAATTTTCATTTGGACTTGCACGTGCTAATGCAACACTTTGATCACCAAAAATATCATTAGCTGCCAACTTGCCTATTAGTAAAAATAATATAACAATTGAATACTAATCTATTCATCGAGACGAATTAAATAAGACCCAACATGTCTATGTTATGTCTTATATATTAATAAAAAGGGGTGGAGGGAGAATAAAAAATTACTTCCTATGTTTTTTTTTTTTTTTTTTTAAGCTATAGTCAAATTTGCACATTTGACGAGACACAACTTTGACCATCAATATTTTTAACGAGAGATTAGTAAAAATTATGAAAAAAATCAATTTATAAAGTAGACATTATGACAAATCTAATAACATATTATATTATCATATTTTATATTATATATTGGTAAAAAAAATTAAGTCAATGATAACATATGAAGAGTGAAAAATCTCAACTCTAGCTTATTAAAAAAAAAACAGAGGGAGTACACACTAAAATAAAATTTGAACCAACGATAAATTAAAAGTTACACTTTTAAGGGTTATAATTACCATAAAAAATAGTTAAAGTTACACTTAAATTGACTGTCTTACAATAAAATTAACATATATCTGCCTTACACAAGACTTATAGTTGAGTCTTTACTCTTGTAATATATTGTGCTACTCCCTTTCATTTTTTTTTTCCTTCCCAAATGTAACATTTTGATCGGTATGGAATTTTTGCTGGTTGAGTTGAATTTATTACCCTCTTTATTTTTTTTTAAGTGCATCGATTTAACCGGAAAATAATTTTTGGAATGTGATGAGTTGTAAGGAGTAAAATATTGTATAACTGGGTTTGTTGGAAATAAAAAAAAAAATTAGAAAAAATATATAGGGATAATAAATTATTAAAAAGTATGAGCAGAGTCCATGTGAGAAAAAAGAAATCAAAGAACCAATTAAAAATAAAATAAAGACGTCCAAAGAAGAAGGTTATACACTTAAAAAAAATGGCTGCAAAATGAAATTGATGCAAAACGGAGTAGTGAGTATTATATATAAAAGAAATGGTATTATATATAAAAGAAATGGAAAAGTATTGTGTAGAATTGACTCATGTGAGTCCAATCATACAAAAAAAAAAAAAATAAATAAATAAATTAATTGTTAGAAATTAGATAATAATGGTCAGATATTAGATAATAAGTATCAGATATTAGATAATAAGTGTCAGAAATTAGATAATATTGGTTAGGTATTAGATAATAAGTATCAGAAATTAGATAATATTGGTTAGATATTAGATAATAAGTATCAGAAATTAGATAATAAGTGTCAGAAATTAGATAATAAGTGTCAGAAATTAGATAATATTGGTCAGGTATTAGATAATAAGTATCAGAAATTAGATAATATTGGTCAAGCATTATAAAATAAACAACCTGAGCCATTTCATGATGAAAAGGGATTTTCTGATTAGGGGGAGATTCATTAGCGGTAAAAACACGGCCAACGACGCTACTCCAAGGAGCAGCACCACCAACATAAGGGAATTCCTCATATCCAAAAGCCTCAACGACGTCGTTGAAGTCGGCGGCAGTTGATACCAAAAAATCACGGAAAAGGATAGCACCGGCTGAATGAAGGAGGGAATCGATCCATTTTTTTGTGAGATTTAATGGCATTGATAAAGGAGGAATTGAAAGTTGGACTTAGGATTAGAGGAAAATGGATTGAGTTGTTGTTGTAGTTTTTTTTGTCGAGGGAGTTGGATTTCTGTGATGAATGAAGGATTGTAAAAATGGAGGAGAAGGAATGGAGGTGGTGTTTTTGAAGGTTATAAACTAGACTCAAGTGAGTCTGTTCTACGCAAAACCTTCTCAAAAGAAATGGTAAAATTTTATTCAAAGGGATGTGATGAGAAAATAGAAATCCCTCTAGTTATTTATTTGTCGAGATTAATGTTAATTGTTTGTACTTTGAACTCTTAAAAATAGTGTGCGGACATTTATATCCCTAAAAATATTTGTTACATATTTTCCCCTATTAATCCTACAAACAACTAAATTGTGACATAAAGCTAAATTGAAAGAACTTATCAGAAATGGCTAGTTATGGCATGTGCATTGCTCATGTAGCTGCCTCTAGAAATTTTAAAAAATATGAGTGGGGTGAGAATGAGGACCATATGAGGAGTGATTTATAATAAAATAATGTAGTATACTTTCATTAAAAGATCAACTGATGTATTAAAAAAAAAAAGATCATTTTAGGGAAGTATTGTATTTAAAAAAATGGAGGTAGTAATTAGCAATTTTATTTTTCCCACTCATGAAGTGCACCCGATTGTAACTTTGTAAGGAGGGTTTTCCGAAGGGTTTCCTCAATCTTAGCCTCCTTTAAATATTAGGTTTGTTCTGTGGAGCCTTGATCATTACATGTGGATGTCACACATTTGCTTGTTGTGTTTGATTGTTTATGATTAAGACGACGTATAATAGAAAGTTGGTAACGAATTAAGCTTCTCCCTCCATTTTTTGTAACACCATGACCCCAAACAATTAGAGAATGGCCTATTGTCACGAAACGCATATCAAGGGACAAAAATTGCCCTCACCGACCAACACAAATCCTTCCAGTGCATTTTGTCCTCATTCATTGCGCACCATGGGAAAATTTCCTAAGAGGTCACCCATCCCAAGACTACTCCCAACCAAGCACGCTTAAATGAGAATTATCTTAACATATGATCTCCCTAAAAAGAAGATGCATCTTGTTGGTATGAGTAGTATATTAAACTCCACTAAAGCAAACATGAGGGGTATTACATACAACCCCACTTAAGAACGGCAACACCCTCGTTGCGCTTGGAATCCTAGGAACTCCAATATTATGCCTAATGGCAACTGGGTATCAAAAGTGTTACATCTAGTTTGGATCGGATACGGCCATATATCCCTGGAATTATCTCCTGCTAGGCGAATGACATAGGATTAATTATCCATGATAAGCACGCGGTCGCAGGGTTGCTCTGTTACCATTTATAACACCCCGACTCCACACATATTAGGGAGGGGCCTAGCTATTGTCACGAAATGCACATCAAGGGCCAAATATCAAAGTTGCAGACTGCGTAGAGATGGCTTGGAAGAAAATAAGCTCTTTTCTTCTTCTTCACTAGTTGAGTGAACCAAGAAGAAAGTAAGTAGGAATAGGACCAAAGACAGGGAATCCCTAGGAGAAGGTTGTCCTCACAGAGAAACACAAGTCTTTCCGGTGTATTTTGTCCCCACTCATGCGAACCCTGGTAAAACATCTCATGAGATTACCCATCCCAAAACTACTCCCAGCCAAGCACGCTTAACTAAGTATACCTTAGCATATGAGATCCCTAAAAGGAAGATGCATCTTGTTGGTAAGAGTAGTATATTAAATTACTTTAAAGTAATCATGAGGGGTATTACATTTTCTTTTGTTTGATCCATTTGCAATCTTAAGAGATTCTAATAAAAAAGAATCTAGTATTTAATGGGTTTTCTAAAGTTCGAAATATAGTCATGTAAAATCTTGTTACATTCGTCTTATTTTTATTTTTAAATATGCAATTTATATAATATTTTACAATGCGTAAGTTGAGACTTTTCAATTATAATATTGCATTGAAAACTATATATATATCAAATAGGACAAACATATAAACACTAAAGGTAATCACATATGTAGATATGTTTCAAGGTCAAACTATAAGGATTGAAATGATCCTCCAATGATCAAGCTAAGGTTTGCAGTGAACCTCTAGTCACTAAGGTTTGGAATGAACTTTAGGTTAATTTAAATTTGGAAGGATTCGAGTGATGTCATTTGATTAAAGGGAAATCACTTAGAAGGAAATTTTGTCAACAACTACTAATTAAAGCATGTGTTTTGAAAACAACTACCTATAAATTTTTTTTTTTTAAAGTTTTACCACAAAATTGTAAAAAGTTTAAGTAGCACTATCGCTCTAACAATTTTGGCTAAAATTTCCGACATTTGGGTATTACTTTTTACCTTTATGAAGGGTAATTTAGTCAATTTAGATGGTGATTTTATGAGGTAAAGGTAAAATGTGGAACCTACATGCCAAGTATTCTAGTTGGAATTATTAAAGTGGTAGTGCTACTTAAAATTTTTACAACTTTGTACTAGTTCTTGTAAAAAAAAATTTTAATAGGTAGCTGTTTTCAAAACACACGCTTTAATTGGTAGTTCTTGACAAAATTTCCCACTTAGAAAAAAAAATCACACTGCTAGCATCTCCTCAATAATATCATCGAAGGCTTAGGTATCCCATGAGATGTCATTGAGAATCTAGTCTAAGGGGATAAAAATGTTTAAAGGCTAAAAACGATGTATTTAAACAAGCGAATTGATTTAAACAAGCGAATTGATTTAAACGATGTATTTAAACAAGGATGACGTATTTCCTGTGGATGAGCTAATTGACGTGCGATAACCCCAAAGAACGAGGTGGAGTTTGTCAGGCCAATCTTTGTAGTTTTCTGTCATCTTTTCGATGATAGTCTTTAAATTTTTATTGGCTGCTTCTACTACGCCGTTTGTTTGAGGCCTGTATAGAGAAGAGTGATGATGTTGAATGCCATAGTTTTGAAGCAATGCTTCACATTTTGCTTCAAAGTGAGTTCCATTGTCACTTATCATTTCATGTGGGACTCCATATCAGCATGTGATGTTTCTTTCGATAAAGAGTGCTACATGCTTTGCGGTGAGTTTCGCATATGATGCTGCTTCAACCCAATTTGTGAAGTAATCAATTGCAACAAGGATGTATTCATGGCCTCCAGTCCCAGGAGGGCTTATTTTTCTAATGATATCTATTCCCCACGTTTAGAATGGCCATGGAGATGTATGGGTGTAAAGTAGCGATGATGGAACATGTTGCAAGTTAGCGTATATTTGGAATTTAGGGCATCTCTTTACATATTGATGGCAATCCCTATTCATGGTAGTCCAATAATACCCTTGGCGTATTATCTATTGGACCAGCATTTTGCCGTTCATATGAGTTCCACATGCTCCTTCGTGAATTATTCTCATCACCCTTTGAGCTTCCTTTTTTGCATAAACATTAGAGAGTTCTTTCTTTAGGTACCCTTTTGTGTAGCTCATCGTTTATGAGCACGGAAGCCAAAAGTCTTACAATGCGTTTTGATCTCTTGTCAGCATGAAGTAGATATTCTCCTTTTATGACATAGTTAAGGATGTTAGTGTACCAAGGTTCCTCTTCCTCTTCTTCTTCTTCTTAAACTATTTCATCATCTTCTATGGCTTGGATATAAGCTAGCTTATGCCTTTTTTCTATCGTTAAAGGCATTTGCTCAATTTCCTTAGGAATTCTAACCATCGAGGCTAGTCTTGCCAAGGCATCAACAAATTGATTTTCTTCTCTTGGTAGGTATGTATATTCTACCCTCTCGATTTGGTCAGTAAGGGTTTCTAAGTATGTTTGGTAAGGGGCCAAACTTTCACTCCTTACTTTCCATCTTTTGGAAATCTGGTTGATGATGAAGGAAGAGTCTCCAAATATGCATAGCTTTTTTACTCCCAATGCCAAAGAAGTTTCAAGTCCTACTACACATGCTTCGTATTCTACGGAATTGTTGGTAACGTCAAAATCTAACTTTATTGAGATTGGGATGTGTTCTTCTTTTGGTGATACTAATAGTACTCCTACGCCACATCCTTTCTGGTTTGAGGCTCCATCGAAGTATAATGTCCAAGTATCATCCTCCGTGACCATTACGTTTTCATCTGGAAAGTCGTTTTCATGCATTGGTGTCGAATCTTCAATTGGGAAATCTGCTAAACAGTCCGAAACCACGAATCCTTTGATTGCTTTTTGAGGCATAATCTCACATCAAATTGGGCTAAGTTGACTATCCATCTAGATATTCGCCTGTTGAGTGTAGATTTCTCAAAGAGGTATTTAAGAGGATCCATTCGAGATACTGCATACACTGTATGGACAAGCATGTAATATCTTAGCTTAGTTGTGGCCCACACTAATGCGAGGCATAATTTTTCAAGCGGCGTATAGCGAACTTCATACTCAAGTATCTTTTTGCTTAAGTAGTAAATGGCGTTTTCTTTATTTTCTACTTCTTGTGCTAGCATAGCTCCTATTGTTTCTTTGGTAACTGTTAGGTATAACCGAAGAGGGATTCCTGGAAGCGCAGGTGCTAATACAGGAGGATTAATGAGACATGCTTTGATTTTATCAAGGGATTTTTTACACTCGTCGTCCCATATTACTAGTACATTCTTTTTGATCTTCTTGAATATTGGTTCACATATCATAGTGAGTTTAGATATAAACCTACTTATGTATTACGACCGGCCAATAAATCCTCGAATCTGTTTCTCAGTTTTGGGCGGCGGCATTAACATGATTGCTTTGATTTTGGTTGGATCTATCTCTATTCCTTTAGAGCTAATGACATAGCCTAAGAGATTTCCTGAAATGACTCCAAATGCACACTTGGCAAGGTTGAGCCTCATATTATATTTTCTTAATCTCTCAAAGAATTTCCTCAAGGCTATTTGGTGTCCTGGACGGTCTTTTGATTTTACAATCATATCGTCTACGTATACTTCAACCTCTTTATGCATCATGTCGTGGAGTAAAACAGTCGCTACTTTTTGGTAAGTGGCACCCGCGTTTTTCAACCCGAATGGCATCACCGTGTAACAGTAAGTGCCCCATGGTGTTATAAAGGTAGTCTTTTCCATGTCTTCTTCAGCCATAAGAATCTGGTTATATACTGCGTATCCATCCATAAATGATAGAAGCGCGTGATTCGCTGTATTATCTACTAGAATGTCGATGTGTGCCAAAGGGAAGTCGTCCTTTGGACTTCCCTTATTTAGATCTCTGTAGTCGACACACATTCTTACCCTACCATCCTTCTTGGGAACTGGTACCACATTTGCGACCCATTCGGGGTACTTGGGTACCTTGATAAAACCTGCAGTTATTTGTTTTTGCAATTCTTCTTTTATCTTAAGAGCTACGTCGGGCTTCATTCGACATAACTTTTGTTTAACAGGTTTCATTCCCGAAATTAAGGGTATAGTGTGTTGAGCAATTTCTCTATTTATTCCTGGCACATCTTCATATGACCAAGAGAAAACATCGATGAATTCTTTTAGTAGATTTATTAAATTGGTTCTTTCCTCTTGATTAAGGGTTAAACAAATTTTAACTTCTCTTTTAATAGTTGGATCCTTTGAGATGTTGACTGTTTCGGTGTCTTCAATTATTGGTGTTTAATTTTCAAGTGTTTCCACTGCTTTAATTATTTCTTTATCATTTTCATTATTAGCAAAGCAATGCTCATCATCTTTGGTGGGAGAATGACACGAGAAATATGCAGAAGAAGACATGTTATTAAATTCCGAAACCATTACATCGAAAAGAGATACGTCCGTGTAGGACTTGACTACTGACTATCTTAGGAGTAGGTTCTAAACTATAAGAGATAGAGGGAGACACAACTATAGAAGATTTAGAAGACTCGACTACAGAAGACTTGAATTCAAACTCGGACTTAAACTCAGACTCATCGAACATTGGTCCTTGTCTTGTGGTGATGGAGATTCTTCTTCTACTTGGTGTAGTCACCTTCACATTCTTTAGCCATCCCTGAACTAATCCTTCTGCCGGAGTAATGAGATTTGTGGGATCGAAGTCTTCACTTTGTAATACCGTTTGGATAAGCGCAGAATCTTCGCCGACATGTTAGGCTCATTTTTCTCGTACCCAAAGAGGAGACCCATAACATTGAAGTCGAAGCATGGAGGTGCTTGCTCCTTGTAGATGGGAGTTGGGATCTCATCTAAGAAATTACAGTCCAAGAATATCTCGAACCCTGGTAGTCTTATCCCATCTTTGACAAACGGTTTGGGGAATTCGTGGCATGGATAATCTTCACCCTCTTTTATGAATTGTCCATTTAGAGTGAGGGGATAGTGATCCATTGAAAAATCCTTTTTCAAGGTACGAGCATTTCTCTGTGCGTTGAACTTTTCCCGGGCTCGCTTATATTCTTCCGGAGTTAGTTCGAAACCAAGTCCAAAAGTATCTAATTTAGGGAGGTCAGGCAATCCCATTTGCTTCGCTATTCTTTTCTTCTTTCCTAGAGTCATTCCGGGAAAGTGTTCTTGTTTCCTAAGAATAATGTTGACTATCATGTTTGAATGGAGGTTGTAGAGAAGAAGGGTCTTTTCATCTTCCTCAATAAAAGAGACCTCTTCGGCATTAAAACCCCATAAGTCTTCATCGTTTTCATCGTGCTCCACATTTATGATTGGCTTATTAATTGCTTTGATCCTCATAGGGGAAGCATCGATGGTGACAAGAACTCCTACAACTATAGCCTTGACTTGTTGGTGAAGGGATGAAGGGACGGCCTTAAGGTTGTGAAGCCAAGGGCGTCCCAACAACAGGCTGAAAGAAGCCTTAATATCTACTACTTGAAAAGTAGTAGCATGCTCAATGACTCCAGTCGTGACATTCATAGTGATAGTCCCAAGAGCTTGACGACGAGTGTTATCGTAAGCTCTTATGCCTTGTGTTGATGGGGACAAATTCTCATCTCTTATCCCTAACATTCTCGCGGTTCGGAGTGGGCAAACATTAATTGCCGCCCCATTATCTACGAGGGTCATTGGAAAGTTCATCCTTTTGCAAACGACTTTGAGGTTCAAAGCTTTATTGTGTTTATCACCTTCAGGAGGTAAATCCTTGTCAGAAAAGGTGATTAAGTTGATGGGACTAGGAAGATCACTGGTAAGGAAGTTAGCCAAATCTTCAGGTGAGGTTTCTAAATCTATCCCTACTTTAGCTAAGGCATCCATTACTGCGAGCCTATGCTCGTGGGATGTGGCTAGGAGTTTCCATACGTTCATATCTACCTTAGTCTTTTTCAATTGTTTGACAACATCGTTGTCTTTTATAATTGGAATAGGGACTTGTTAGTGGTAGGAATGGGTTGAATCGTGATGGGAGGTTGCATTCTCCCTGATCTTGTGAGGCCGTCGCTTCTTCATCCCAAATATCATCGACCGGATAGATCGTGGAGAGTGGAGTTTCTTCCACGTCTTTGAGGTAGACATCCTCATCATCGCTTTCCCAAACTCCATTGATGTTAACATCCTTTTTTGGCCGAATTTGAACCAACTTTTTATTGTCAATCAATCCTTGGACTAGATCCTTGAATTTGAAATAGTGTTCTATGGTATGTCCTCCTGATTGATGGTATGGACAGTAGAACCTATCTGTCCTTTTCAGCAATTCAAGTGGTCTTGGCTCGAGAGGTTTGATCTTCCCATTCTCGAATAGCATTTTGAACATGTTTTCATAAGAAGTCCTAATAGATGTATATGCCTTATTATTATTTTTGGGTGATTCGGCTACTTTGAGAGAAAAAGGTTTTCTTTCAATAGTCTTAGTGGGCATCATCTTTTCAGTGATGCGTCTTTCCTCCATCTTCTTTGCTTCCTGGATAGAATAATGAAGTTAGGTCATCGCTGCAATCATTATGTTTACGAGAACCCATACATCTTCTTTGGAGGCAGGTTCTTCAGTTGGAGGAAAATCACTCATGACATTGAAAAAGGTTTCCTCCTCTTCTTCATTGGCATGAGTTTCTTCAATTGGTTTTATGAGAAGTGATAGGTCAACGTGATTTTCCTCATCAGAAATTGCCAAGGCGTCTAAAAGTGGAGCACTATTGATGCTTGGATTCTTACTAGAAGGAGGCAATAGAAGTTTCTTGCTATTGATTAGGTTTTGAATAGCTTCTTTTAACTTCCAGCAATTCTCAGTGAGATGGCCCCTGCCTTGGTGGTACTTGCAATGCGAGTTGGGATTCCAATTAGTTGTCCTCCTTTCGACTGGTGGATCTCCAAACAGTCCAATAGGAGTTATGAGTCCTTTAGCGTGGAGTCGATTGAACGCTGTATCGTAACTCATGCCAATAGGTGTGAAATTTCTCCTAAATGGCTTTTTTTGTCCTTGATTGTTCTTAACAAGGACCTCATTGAAGTTAAAGGTGCTAAAATTATTTGAGTGGGTGGTTTTGGAAGAAGAAGGTTTGTCGTTCTTCTTGCCTTTCCAACCACTGTTGTTGTTGTTAGCAGCTTTTTGTTTTGCAAGGTCGTCTTCAATGTCAATACCTATGTCGTAGATGGCCTTGAAAGTATTCAAATTGCTTTGGTACTTTAAATGTTTTGAATACTTTTCTTTGAGGTTCTTGACGAACATCCTCACATATTCTATTTCAGTAGGAACTTTTACCATCTTAGCAGAAGTTTCCCTCCACTTGTTGAAGAAGGAAGTATATCCTTCGTTTTCCTTTTGCTTCAACATCTCAAGCTCCCTATGGTCAGTTTCAACTTGGATGTTGCACTTATATCTATCAATGAAAGCATTTGTGATGGATTCCCAGGAGGAGGTCTTCTTCTTTTCTAGGGAGAAAAACCATTGTTGACAAATGGTTTCAAGAGATAGTGAGAATACTGAAGGGAATACCTTCTTGTTAATTGCCTTAATGTTCATTATAGTCTCGAAAGCTCTTAAATGAAAGTAAGGATTGTCGGTAGGCTTGAACTTAGGCATGTCATTGCCGTTGAACTTTTGCGAAAGAAGTTCCTTTTCCACTAAGACCTTGGGAGCTAATTCCCTGAAACTTGTAGTCGTTGGAGATTTTGCTGAGGCTTTCCTCCATAAGCTCAAGTTGTTTTTGCTTGACAGGGTCGTTGACTTGAAGAGCAATAGTCTTCAACATCTCAGTCAAGTTGTTCATGTTTTGCCTTAGCTCATCGACTTCCTGTTGGGTAGCCATTAGTACAAACTTTTTCCGGTGTCTGATGGGTTTGTCGAAGAGTAGTACTTGAATGAACATGTTGTCCTTGATTAACCGTCCTTCTTTTCTTGACCAAGCGCTGTAATATTAAACTATTGATTTTTTAATGACTCGACTCAAATTGACTTTGACTTTTATTGGTTTTAAAAAGCAAAAAGCAAAAAATGGGGTGCATTTTTGGGAATCAAGTTTAATGGTTCAAACAACATGGTTATGTTGGGAGGATTAATATCCGACTTACCCCCCTAAAAAATGACGGAAAACACACACACAGAAGACTCTCTACACATGGTCATAGTGAAACTTACATAAAGTGTGTGCTTTTAGATAGTGAGTGAAAGTGGCATGCTTGACACTTGTGTAAGACCATGGGACTATGTGACTAGACTTAGTTAAGTTATACGACTTTAGTTATTAATAAATTGATTAATTAGACTTGGCGCGAAGACTCAAGTAGAAAACTGGACCATCGCACAACCGATGGCACTGTCGCGATACAGGCCAGACCTTGGCGTTATTACTGAATTGTTAGTCTGAACCTGTTTCCAGTGTTCCGCTTTAAAAGGGACAAGCCTATGGTCGTGCTAAGTCATGTTTATTTAATTTTCTTAAACTTTTATTACTCATTAATTAATTAATTAATTAATTAAGCAAAGTCTTATATAGTCATTAATTAGTTTATTCAGACTTAAACACAAGTCAAACAAATGGTTAGTGTAAACACATACAATATGCACAAGTAGTCAAATAAGCACAATATGATGCAATGAGTTTGCAACCTAACCATGGCTCTAGTTCTCTAAAGTTCAAGGATATAAGGGTAATCATAAGAGGATTCATGGTTATAAGTCCGGCTGCATCACGCGGAAGCCTTACCTTTGGAAGGGTTGATGCGTATGGATGGGACCCCACAAGTTAAACTTGTTTCCATGGTTTGGTGAATTCACAAACTCGGATGTACCCTTTGTTGCAATGAGCGTTCGATTGGGTAGATGGAGCGTGAATTCCCAAAGGGTTATAGCCATATGTAGAACACATATGAGTTTTAGAATAGAGGGAAAAACTCAATCAGGAAGTAAAATCGGCCAAACAGTACTAGAACCGGTCAAAGCAAGAAGGCAGACGTCTGGATCGGTATTAGTAGAACATGGCGCGAGAAAACAGGGTCCATCGCGAGGAGATGGCCCTATCGCGCCGCGATATTGCTATCGCGTTGCGAAAAAGCCATCGCATTGCGATGGGCTCTGTTCTCTCAGCGATGGTTCCTACATGCCTCAGCAGTTTTCTGCGTTCTTAGAATTTTTCAATTTTCGCAGCGTTTTTTCGATTTTAGTTGTGAAAGATATTTCCTAAATTTCCTATGTGTAAAAAACCTATGTTTTTGACGCATTACGGATGGTCTTTCCAATGCAGACCTTTTTTGTGCACCTCATTTCCCATGAACCACCCTCGAACCCCTTCCCTCCCTCCTTCACAAAACCTCCCCCTGAACCACCCTCGAACCCTCACGAAACCATAATCCCCTCCCCTTGAACCACCCTCGAACCCCATCCCTCCCTCACAAAACCAGGCGTGCCTGAACCCCCTCTCCTGAACCATCCTCGAACCTCCTTCCTCCGTCACGAAATCAGGTGCGGCTGAACCTCCTCCCTCCGTCACGAAATCAGGCGCCGCTGAACCTCGTCCCTCCATCACGAAACCACAATTTTTACCTCCCATCACTCTCCCTTGCCTCGATTTCGGCCGCTCAGACCACCTCTCTCCTTCCCCCTTCATGCGAGCTCCGATCTGATGGTCTAGTGGATTATTGCGGTGGATGGTGCAGGTGGTCTGGTGGAGGGGGTGGCTGGCTGCTCCCCCCCCCCCCCTAAAAAAAATCATTTTTTTAATTTAAAATTTTTAGACAAATTGTATGTTGACACGTGTACTTTAATCCCAAAATAAAAATTACCTTTGCAATAGATAACCGATAACATAGGACCATTAGGAGCAGATTGGGGTAAAGGTGGGATTATTTAAAAATAACCCAAAGGTGGGATTATTTTTAGCGTACGACCCAAAGGTAAGATTATTCCGGGAAATTTTTCCTTTAATTTAAGTGTTATACTGTAGGGAATATTTCAAGCACCCCACACTTGAGCCCCACTGTGATCATACACTTAAGCATGGTGGCGTCCAAAGGGAAGGAAACTAGAGTAAAAGAGTCGCCAACAAGTTTTAGGAACTTGTAAACCGTTCACAGGGTGAAGGTTACACTCCTTTCACGATCCATGAGATCGCTAACTCCATAGTGGTCCTTAACCATGACTGGATATTTGGGGATGAAGGTAAAAATCCAACCTAAAAGAGATTGAACCCGCCCAAAAATAGGCCTCTATCTACTTTATTCTTCTCATATTCATGTGCACTTTCTGACTAACATACAATCATTAAGTTAGCCCTAAACCTGTTTAATCTATGTTGGTTGAATATTAATGCACAAATAAAGCTATTATTGGTGATAACTTGAATTAAAACCATATTAGCCTAAATAAAATTATTAATTATCTTATTAAGCGTGATTTCAAGTACAAATTCCCTTTAAACCTACAAGAGAGGGCATGATCAAGCAATAACAATAATATATCAAGCAACATATAATTATTGATACAACAAATAATCATCATCATCATAGTATTCTCAAAGTATAATATTATTAGCAAGATCCTAGGCATGATACTAACATGATTAATAACAAATTCTAGCATGTCACTAAATAATAAAAATCAAAGCTTTAGCCCTAACATGGTACTAGCATGCTAGAAGATAATAGGAAGCAACCTAAGCATGATACTAGAAACATACATGATATTATAAATATTAGTTAATATCCTAAACATGATACTAGGAAGCAATAAAAGCGTCCTAACATGATACTAGGAATTAATAAAATCTAAGCATGATTTCTAAAGAAATAAAGCAAACAATTGAATTACTCACTTTGTTGCCTCGTATCTCTTTCTATCAAAACAATATACACGTTAGTGACTTCAATGAAAATATTAAATCAAACAATTAATTTAAATAATTGAAATAGGGTTTTGGGACCAAACCCTCAAAAATTATTAACCTTTCATGTCTACGGCGAAGGCAACTTCGAGCTTGGCTAAGTGTGTCTAAGTCTCGTGATGGACGAATGTATTTTTTTGAAAGACAAGGCTTAGAAAGAGGGAGAAAGAACAAGCTTCTAGCTTTTAGAGAGACAGAGAATGGAATAAATGATTATTGATTGTTGATGATTGAAAACGAAGAAATACGACCCTATTTATAGAGAGAAAAAATCCGAAAACGATAAGAAAAGATCTAATACCAATCAAAATAAAACTACTCCCATCGCGGCGCGACAGGGCTATCGCGACGTGATGGCTTTGTCGCGACGCGACAGGCCTGTCACATCGTGATGGACCTGTCACAGCGCGATGGTGCTACGTGATGAAATTTGTCGTACGGAGTCCTTTTTCCAATATAATTGGGTAATTAGAGTCCGTACTTTTTCATTAAAATCAGATCAAATATTTTAAAATACTTGTTTTATTTCAACTACAATTCTTCATCTTTTCTAAAATATAAAAATATAATTTTAATCCTAATCTCTTTAGAACTTAAAATAACCTTCTAGATTATTCTAGAAAATTAAAGTAATTCCTAATGACTTTAGGAATGATAATTAATGGACTGTTCACTTAATCATTGGGTCGCCCATAAAACTCATTTAGGATCCAATTTAACATTTAGGCCATAATTCCTCATTATTCATCGGAATTGGGCTTATAATATATCGTTGGAAAGCTCTTTTCGAACCCCATCCAACTACACATTTATTGGACCCATATCATGGACCAAATTAAATTATATTGGACATTTTTCATAAATAAGGTATGAAAAGAAAGATTTTCGAAAACAGAAAGAAGTATTTTTATTAAAAACAGAGGAATCACGAGACTCTTTCACATTTCACCTCATTAGATAATTAAATGACGTGAAAAGTACTCATCATTGGGTTTGGTTTTTGGGGAGACACAATTTGGTGTCTACATATACATGGACATTTTTAGTTGTTATGCGGCCGTAAATACCCCTTTTATGTCTCTTCTAAGAGAATTAAGCTAGAAACAATTTTAGGTATATAAGCTCGACCTAAACTTGAGAAAGTATAGTGCTTACTTTAATCGTTTAAAGAAACTAGATAATTTAGAAAGTTTTATATGACTTCTTTCAGCATTATAGCATGACATCACCATACGAGGATGTTTTCGGGGAGATGGGCTTTCTAGAGCTCCATAAGGCATAGATCTTTGGCCTAAAGGCTAAATGGAAGAATGCTTCTCATCGCAATGAAACTTAGAAATGGGTCACTTCTCTGGGTGAGATCTTGGAATCGGTTGGGTAGGAAGGGAAGTATATGGCATGTTCCATGGAAGAAAAATATCCTCAATTCTTATCAGAGTTTGGTAGTCTACCAGTCAGGTCTATTATAAGACCGGTTAGTAGTCCTGATTAGAATTCTGCAAGCATTTGGTCCATAGAAGTAAGCACATTGTAATCTGGACCAAATTCTTGTATAATTTTGATCAAAACAACCAACTTGTCTTATTATGGACCTGACTTGTGGACTATCAAATTCCGATAAAATTTGAGGATATTCTTCTTCCATAGGACATGCCATATACTTCCTTTCCATCTTAATTGGTTCCTGGCCACAAACCATTTTCTACTTGTAGGCGTCATTCAAAGCGCCCCTACGTTAAGCATGTTGTGAATATGCTAGGCACTCATAGGAAGTGGGAATTGACATATACGATTAGGGATATGATTAGAGACAAAGAAAAGTAGAGAGCCGCCAACAAGTTTTTAAGGAACTTGTAAACCGTCCACAAATCATTAAAAGGCAACCACGATAAGGGACAACGATAGGCAACAACGATTGACCCGTGAAGGTTACACCCCATTCATAATCCATGAGATTACTAACTCCATATGGTTTGGAACCACGAAAGGAGGATCGGGGATGATGGTACGAAGTGAGTCATGGAGTCACATTCGCCCGTATTGGCCTCTATTCGATTCTTATAGTGAAAAGTGATTCCTGCAATCTCAAAGGCATAACCAAAAAGATTCGGTTCGCTCCAAACTATTATTATGCTAAATTGGTTGAATATTAATGCAACATATAATTCTAAAATATTGTGATCACTTCAATTAAATAACAAGATTAAAAAGGATCCTAAACCAATCGTCCAAATTATCTTATTAGGCGTCATATTCAATTACATATTCCCTTTAAACATGCAATATGGTGATCATAAAAAATACAATAGAATCAACATTAATATTAGAAGCAATTTAACAATAATATCCAACAATTAATATATGATAAACATAATAAAAATCGTTAGAAAAATAATAGGAACAAAAGGAACATGATTCCTTACTTTGATTTTTTTTGCTTGCAACTACAAAACAATAAACGCGTTAATAACTTCAAGGAAAATTAATAAACAACAATTGAAATTAAATTAAAATTAACTAGAGTTGATTTTGGGCCAAACCTTCAAACAATTCTACCTTTCATGCCTTGGTTTAAGTGTAGAACTATGGTTAAAGTACGGACTCCTAGGAATGCTTAAGGGAAGTATTGTGGAATAATAAGGTAGGCTAGTGTTTAGGCTAGAGCATAGAAGAAAGAATGACTTTTGGTGTAGGGAGAAAGATAATGATTTTTGGTGTCCTAAAACTGAGGATATCAGCCTCCTATTTATAAAGGAAATGAGAGGGGTGAAGCACGAAACCCTAGAAATGATAAGGCACAGAGGAGAAACCCTAGAAAAACGCCGTGTCACAACATGTGTGCCGCGACACGGCGCTGGATACCGTGACACGGTATGAAATGCCACGACACGGCGCGGAATACCGCGACACAATGTGTCTGCCTTGACACGGTATTCAGCTCTTCCTGAAAACTGTCCAGATTCATTTTAACCCTAATTCTTAATCATTAAGTACGTGATATTTAGGTGTCGTTTCAGGATTCTGGGCTTATTTTAGGCTTTAGGGTTTTATTATTAATTAATCGGGCTTAATAAATAACGAAATTGATTAAAAAGGGTTTGGGCTGGGATATATATGAGTTGGACTGCGTTTGAATAAATAGTTTGACTGATTTGTTGAATGAATATGGGTTTTAAGCACTCTTCGGATTAAATACTTGACCCGACCAATAATGGCAGTGAAAGGTTGTTAATCATCGGTTTTGGTTTTGGGGAGACATTTTTAGGTGTCTACACTACTATAACCTCATAACTCTGCATAATGCTAATAATGGGGGTGTTCAAAACTACCCGACCCAGTTGATCTGACCCGTCGACCCGCTGACCCGACTCATTTTAGCCGGGTATTTTTTTTATTTTTTCTTGAATTCATGGGCCGGGTACCCGACCCGGAAAAGGTACAACAATCTGGGTCGGGTCATGGGCCAGTATGTGTGATTCGCAGGTACCCAAAAACCTGAAAGCTCTTTTTTACTTCTTAAAAATATGCATTTAAATTCTGGAACATCTAACTAGGGTTTTAATATTTGGCCCACAAACTCCCCAACCGCAATACCCATCTTTTCTCTAGTTTGTTCTCTTTGCATTCCACTCTCTAATGGAGTCTACTCTCTCTCATGTAGTAATTCAGCATAATTAACCGCCCCACACCACGACACCACGAAATCTCCATTTAATTTATGGTTTCTTCACTAATTCAGCCATAATCACAACGATTTTTGGCGACTTTATCGAGGTGGCATGTATTTTTCCATCTATTCTCTATTTTCATCTTCATTCTTTTTGCTCTTCTTTAAGTTGAGGTTGCATCTTCTCTAACCCATACTCTTCTTTTTAATAGTCTAGGCTACTTGTCTTGATTATCAAATCCAACCTGTTATATCACATATTCATGGTTTGTTTTGTTAGGAATAACCGAATAATATTGAATAATCAAGTTGGCAGGAGCCTTTTCTTGTAATTGAGATGATTTTGAGCTTGTTTATTCATTTGGCAGCTGTAGCAAGCAATTAGATGTTTAATTTTGAAATCTAATTTAGAAAAAAAATTATAAATTAAAAAAAAAAAAAAAAAAAAACGGGTACCCTTGACCCGACCCGAGAAATCCGGGTACCCGAAACCTGGGTACCCCGAGTTTCTCGCGTTGGGACATGGGCCAGCTTTCTAACTACCCGGCAATTAGGGTACCCGCATTTTCAGGTACCCGAAAAACCGAGTACTTGGATTTGAACACCCCTAGCTAATAGCCTAATAGTAGCATCAGCAGCATGTGCAAGAATATTGATAGCACATGGGTCAGAAACTTTCTTTTTCTACATCCATACCATTTGTACATTCTAGTTTAGAGCTTTCTCCACATCAATTCTCTTCCTACAATTCTCCTTCCTACAACCCTAACCCTTTGCATTTTTCATAAGAAATGTACTCCACCCTTTGATACACCAGTACCCTTGCATATCTCCACAACATATGTGTGGCTCACCTTAACCTCAACCAATACCCTTGCAATTGGCAATATCCTTATTTGAAATAGCTCAATTTGTTCTTTTTGGATACCCAACTAGTACACTAATCTTCATCAAAGTATTTCAACCCCTATTTCTCCCAACATCAAGAGTCCACTTTTTCATAATTACTAGCCTCCCATCAAACATGATAGGACTAGCATTTATAACCTTATTTCTCCCACCAACCTACTTGAAACGCACAATAATGAAAATGCCATTTACCATTTTCACCACCATCTCCACACCATACTTCCCCCCCCCCCCCCCCACATTCTCCTGCAAAAAAAGCATTTAAAATATGGTAGGAAGGCTTGCCACCAACAATAAATTAAACTAACCAGGGCATTGCTCCAATATTCTACTTCTGGCATAACATCATCCATAAAATTTTTTAAAATTCTCATAATCACAAGAATCCATTTTCAAATTAATACCTTCTTCTAAATTAGGGAGGTCATCACATGTAGGTTGGTGCTAGTGAGTAACCTCATCTTGCTGCACTACCTCCATATTATCTGCATTGCACTCCACATTAGTATCAAACATAGGTTTATCACACACATCACCTTCAACATCACCCACATCAAAACTCTTTCTATGAACAATCACATACCAAGAGCTTCATTTATTAAGGTTGGGTTGAGCAACTGGCTCATTAGGGTGTTCAAAAAATTCATCCGCAGCTTGAGGATCTTTTGGAATAGCCTCAAAAGTAGGTCTCACCACATCAAAATTCTTTCTCTGAACAATCACATACCAAGAGCTTCACTAACTAAGCTTAATTTGTGCAACTGGCTCATTAGGGTGTTCAAAACTTCATCAGCATCTTGAGGATCTTCTAGAATAGCCTCAAAACTAGGTCTCACCATGTTAGACCCTTGCATACTATTTCTTGTTTTACTTAACTCCCCAAGCATTAATGTAGACCAACCATTTAATGCTTGAATTTGCATAATTGGTGTAATAATAACAATCAGAGCACCGCTACTCCTCAAAATAGGGGTAATGATAGATGAATGCAGTATTAGAACCTCCGCTGTAACCTTTATACTTCCAACGTTTGTTTTGTTGATCTAATTTAACATTCTCAACCGTAAATCTAATTTGTCTTGTTGATCTAAACCACAATGCCCTGATTCATAGCATTAATATACTCTCTAGCATCCTCCTTATTGATCATTGCTAACGAATTCCTCACAATTTTTGTAGCTGGTCTGACCTTATAATCAAAGTTAGAGATAGAAGGTGATCAATGATCACTAGTGCTGGTACATTGCCTAATCATAATAACTTTTTTTTTGGTAGCTATTTTTGTTTATTTTTATTTTTATTCTTCTTATTACCACTTGGTGATTGTTTAGATTTCTTCTTCATACCACCCTTATCAGCCTGGTAAAATAAAAAGTCAAATTCAAAACAAGTATGGTAAAAGACATGTCAGGTTAAAATCAAGTTGGATTTAATTGGGTCACAGGAAGATTTTAGGTTGGTCCATAGTAGGTCTTGTCTAGCCGAGATATGGGTAGGGTTTGTTTCAAGGCAGATACATAAATGGTCAAGTAAAGTCAGGTATTTTTTTTTCAAGTTTAAATGGTTTATTTTGAATCAGATCAAATTTGGAGCTTGTATTATCAAATCCTATTGTTTTCAGGTAGACTATTGTAGACACCTAAAAATGTCTCCCCAAAACCAAACCCGATGAAGAACAACCTTTCATCACCGTTGTTGGACGAGTCGAGTATTTAATCTCGGGAGTGCTGAAAATCCACGATCAGTCAAACACAGCTTACAAAATAGTAAACAAAATAATCCTAATGTTTAGTCAAAGCATAGTCCAATTCATATTTTAGCCCAAACCCTTTTTAATTCATTTTGTGTTATTTATTAATTTAGCTCGATTAATAAATAATAAACCTAAATAAGCCCGGAACTTTGAAACGACACCTAAAAATCACGTACTTAATGATTAAGAATTAGGTTTAAAATGAATCTGGACGGATTTAAGGCAAAGCCGAACATCGTGTCACGGTATGCATACCGCGTTACGGTGCTGTGCACCATGTCACGGCACACATGCCGTGATGCAGCGTTCAGTCAGGGTTTCTTCGCGACGCCTTCTTACTTCTAGGGTTTCGTGCATCACCCTGCTCATTTCCTCAGTTTTAGGGCACCAAATCATTCTCTCTTCCTCTCTTATGCACCAAAATCATTCTCTCTTTTCCTCTAATGCTTTAGCCTAATACTAGCCTCCTTATTCTCTCACAATACTTCCCCTAAGCACTCCAAGGTCCATACTTGACCCGGGATTCCATCCTTAAACCAATGCGTGGAAGGTAGAATTAACTGAGGGTTTGGACCAAATCAACTCTACTTTTTATTTAATTTAATTGTTTCAATTTGATTTTTTTTTTTTTTTTGAAGTTACTAGCTATTTATTCATGTCGTAGCTATTTAAGGAAACACGGAAAGTGAGTAATTAACCACTTAATTACTCTTATTTTTATTCTTTATTGCTAGTGTCATGATTAGGGTTATTATTATGATTTGATTTGACTAACAATATTATGGTTAAATTGCTTCCAATATTATTGTTTATTCTATTGCTTATTGTTGATTACCATATTGCATGTTTAAAGGGAACATGTAATTCTAAAATAACACCTAATAAGATAATTTGGACAACCGGTTTAGGTTCCTTTTTAATCTTATTGTTTAATCAAGTGATCACAATATTTTAGAATTATATGTTGCATTAATATTCAACCAATTTAGCATAATTATAGTTTGGAGAAAATTGAATATTTGTTTGTATGCCTTTGAGATCGCAGGAATCACTTTACATAATAAGAATCGAATAGAGGCCAATACGGGCGAATGTGACTCCATGACTCACTTCGTACTATCATCCTCGATCCTCCTTTCATGGTTCCGAGCCATATGAAGATAGTAATCTCATGGATTATGAATGGGGTGTAACCTTCACGGATCAATCATTGTTGCCTTTTGTTGTCCCTTGTCATGGTTGCCTTTTTAATGATCCATGAACTCTTTACAAGTTCCTTAAAAACTTGTTGGCAACTCCCTACTTTCCTTGTCCCTAATCGTTTATGTCAATTCCCACTTCTTATGATTGCCAAGCATATTCACAACATGCTTAACGTAGGCGCGCTTCGAATGACGCCTACAACTATGAATCGATTTTAATTAAGTCGAGTTTGGATTGTAAATTATCAAGTTATATATCTTAACTTTGGATTGATTATAAGTCAGATTTGGATTCGAGATTTCTCAGGTCAAACCAGTTAAAAAACATCTAAATTGAACTTCAGGTAAATCTTTTGGGTCTGGTAAGTTTTTGACATCCGTGACTAAAATGGTAAAAGAGGAATGCTAACAACAAAATAAAATAAAGTGAGTATAACATAAAATATCAAACTAAATTGAAAAGTGAGTAGAGCAAAAAAAATAAAAAATAAAAAAGAAAAAATAAAAAAGAAAAGAAAAAACTGAGGGGATATATCTCAAATAAACATGTTGTCAAAAATTTACTTCTTACAAATTATCCCTTCTCACAAATTTTAATAGTAATACTCCTCCGTTTTTAAATACTTGCTCCACTTTCTTTTTTCGGCCGTTTTTAAATATTTGCTCCATTTTCTTATTTGAAAAGCTTTTACAATATTTAATTAATTTCTCTCTCCTAGTGGACCCACCATGAAACATATTTAATTAATTTCATATTCTCTCTCCTCTAATTATCTCCACTACTTTTGCTTGTTATAATTTTTTATTCTTCTTCCTACCCTACTACCTCCATATTTTATTACTTTCCCCAATTTCTTCTAAAACTCCGCACATGGAAAAATAGAGCAAGTATTTAAAAACGGAGGGAGTAATGGGCATAAAGTTCGATTCTAGAAGTGTCAACTCAGGTAATTGGGTCGGATTTGACGTATTCCACTTGAATCGAGTAGAATTTATGTTTTAGTCATACTAAATCATTCGGCTCATGCAAATCGAATTTTGAATCAACTCACTTTCGAATTAGGTCGGATCTAATCGAATTAGGTTAGCTTTTGACACCTCTGACTATCATTCCTTTTGTGAACTAACCAAATTCACTTCGAAATCATAATCCTTGTGCGACATGAATCATGCATCAATATTGTTGCCGTACGCCCACTTGCAATGGCTTGCGGTCGAACTTTTGACGGTGAAACATGTAGCACAACCACATATATGTACAAACTTCCGGAAAGAAAAATTCCAAAAGCGGATGAAAGCATATAGTAGGGCAAATGCATGCATATGATTACTTGAATAAAAACTAGTCCACTATTACTAATTCTTTTTATTCTCTTACTTCAATTTCATGATACCAAAAGCTTTTTGTACTTTAAAAATAAACAGTTGTCTTTTTGGTTTGTAATACTTATCGCCTAAACTAAGTCCTCTTATCTATGGGATCTTGTGCTCCAGAATCCACTAAATCAAAGCCAATTTTTCCAAGACGTGGATATCTCCATCATTAAAGGGCCATTTATGGCATATTTTGAGGATATTAGTGGGGTTCTACTTCTTGGTTTAGGCAAAAATTTATAATTGACTTGATTAAAAAAATGAAAGGGATTGATCATTGATGGCTCAGCTGTGCTTTAATTTCCCTAGTCCAAATAGAAATGAATAAGAACAAAATTTGAGAATTAGTAAGTGTTATTACACATGCAAATAATTGAATACTTTTTACTTTATTTTGATTTTATAATGATGCATCCACTTTCTATTGTATTTCTTTTATTTCCTCTACACACTTCTAATTTATTTCAAGGTAGGTTAAATTAGTAGACGTGTCTTACAATCTTACCAATTTATCCAGCAATAATTGTACATTGAGAGTGAGCGATAAGTTAAGTGGCCTTATTAGAATTCTCCTTCCGATTTCAGGAGATCTTAGAATGATTCTCATCACTCACCGTGGCGGATCTTGGGCCTAAAAGTTGAGGGAAAGGTTAATCCCTTAACCTTTTGCTCAAAAATAACAATACTTAACCAGTATGCCACAACTTTTTATGTGCAATTATTGGACATCATATTATTTATAATCAACAACTCAAAAATACTTAGGAGAGCCCTCCCAAACAAAGATCGGCCCTTGTTACTCACCCTTGTGATTCTCTAAACACACACACAAAAAAATAAAGGTTCATTTCTCACTCTAGTACTCTTCATTACTTTGTTCATTTTTTCTTAAACTGTTTTTATACATATTTTTATTTATTTGACAAGGAAACATATATCTTTAAAAATTAGCTATGCGACATTTAAAATGATATAGAATTGTAAATCCCATATGTAGAGGAAAGAACACAACTTTACAATCAAAATAATAACTTGGGAAATTCTACGTAGTAACCCTCTAGTATTGCATTTTCCACGTTGTCCCCCCTCTTTTGGAAGTTACATATTGAAACTCTCATGTATACTTAGTTAGAATTAATAGTCTAATTGGGGAAAGGCTAATGATAAATGTTACCTTTACTTTATGTTTGATATACTAATGGAATGGAAACAATTTGAAGGTGTTTAATTTGGTATAAAAACCATAAATGGAATGGAAAGGCTTTAAATAAAGGAAAAGGGTAATGATAAACGTTACCTTTACTATAAGTTTGTATCTTAATACTACCTCCGTTAATTGTTATCTGCAACTTTGAAATATTTTATATCTCTCAAATAACATCCCAATGTTGCAGATAATTTAACAATTACGGAGGTAGTAGAATGGAAAAAATTTGAGTAGATTGTGATTGAGCAAGGAAAACTTCCCCAGCGTCGAAAAACCCTAGAATCCCCTCTTTGCTAGGGTTACAAGGGTGGGTGGGAGGGAGGGGCGGACGACAATTTTACAGGGATCGGAGGTAGGGAAGGGGTTTCTAGGGTTTTACAAGGTTGGGTGAAGTTTTTCGGGGAAGGGAGAATTTTGCATGGGGAGGGGAGGGGCGGGGGAGAGGCACCGAGTCGTGGGAAATGTGTGGTGAATGGTGGAGTGGCTGGGTGGTTGCTGGAAAAAGTGGCAAGTGAAGGAGATAGGTGGTGGTGGTGGTGGTGATCGGGACTGATGTCTTGTTTCTCTTTGTTTTTTAAAACATACAACATAGTAAATTTGAGAGATTTTCATTCCATTCTTTTTCTTTCCCTTTGTTTATTCCATTTTGTTTACCTTGTGCAAACTAAACGACCCCTACATAATTAGGAAAATGGTAATGATAAATATTACCTTTACTATATGTTTGGTATTCTAATGGAATGGAAACTATTTGAGAGGGTGTTAAATTTGGTATAAACACCGTATATGGAATGGAAAGAATTTAAATAAATAGGGGAAAGGGTAATGATAAACGTTACCTACCTCCCGTATTCGATCCTCCACAACAACAATGGGGAGGGTACTGAAACCTAACCACCCACAACTGATCCCTGATTTCGGATTAGCCCAAATAGTGAGTCGGATAGAACACCAAAAAAAAAAATTAAACATTACCTACCTTTATTATATGTTTGATATCCTAATGGAATGGGAACAATTTGAGTAAATTGATATCCTAATGGAATGGGAACAATTTGAGTAAATTGTGATCAATTGATGAGTAAGGAAACGTATTTTGTTTCCACTAGATTGTCAAGGGTAACGAATTGGGGGATGTGATTTTGTTACCCTCTGCAAACGATTTTTGTTACTTTTAACTCGTACCACAATTAGAAATGAAAACACTTATTTGAATCTATTTTCTACGTCTAAAATTATTTACCAAACGCCCCTAAAAGAGGAGAGAAAAGAGAAAGTAGACTATGAGAGAGGATACTTCGCAAAGGCCCATACATGTTTTAACATTTTTCTTATTATTTCTTGTTTTTTCTTTTTACACTCACTCAAAACTCCTATAAGCAGGACTGCAAGAGTTTATAAATTATAATATATGTGAGTAACTAATACGAAGTATAATACAAAGGGAGTATATCATTTTCATGGTAAATAGTAATTAATTTAAATAGCCATGATAATGGTATTTGGTAGTCATTATTAGTCAGATTAATTGGTCTACCTTTCGTCATTATTGCGAAAGAATAGGGTAGAATGGAGCCATACAATACAATTAAAACATTCTGCACAATTTTGATCGCGTCAAATCTTTCTTTAAGCAAACCTTTTATGCTTTATCAAGTTTACTGTCAAATTTTAATTAGAAGTATTACAAACCTCATTTCAATGTCTAATTATTTTTCTTCACACAATTGACACATAACACAAGTTCAGAAACTAACAAGATTACATCTAAGGATATCACACTCATTGACACGATTATTGCTCAATTGTATTTTTTTTGGGTGTACCAAATACAATTGGGATGCACACACGAACTTTTCTTTTTTTTTTTTTTTTTTTTTTTTTTTTTTTTTTTGAGAAAACACACGAAGAAATTAAAATGTTGAAAAAAACTAAAATAACACAAAAATATTCAACACTTAGAAGATCATCGCACTAAAATCTTCAATGGCATATGAATTTCTTGTTTCAAAATCAACACGCACAATATATGCCTTGATTGTGATATATGTGCACTTGCAATAATGAGAGGAAATTTTTTAATATTCATAATTTTAGTTTATTTATTCACGTTCTTTCAAAAATGAAAATAAAAAAAGTTACAGAGTATAACTTTTCATATTTAAGTTGAATCAATTCCTTTATTATCACTTTGTTATTCCTTGATTGTAGCTTTTTAATTGATGGCATTATTGCAATGTCTAAAGAATTAGTGTCAAATACTCAAATTTTACATTGTCAATTATGATTGATTTGTCAATGATTAGTTTCATTTCAATTGTGCCTGTAATCATAATTTATTCATCTTTTCATCCAAGCCTGTTGATTTATTTGATTTTCCAATATTAACATTGAGCTACAAAGTGTGTAATTGATATTTTAGCGAGGAACTTATCTCCCACCATCTTAGCTTATATAATAGAGAGTATTCATTTATCTAGTTGCATATGGAGTACTCTTACAAATAAAGTCAAACCTAACACTTTTACACAAACCCGTGAAATACGACAAGTCATTAGGAGAAAAGATCTTTGGTGACATATATATGGACCTAGGTTGTTATTTATAGGTTTGGTGAGCATCGTGTCACACAAGTTGAATATATAAAGCTATTAATTTTCATATATAATTAAAATATCTTTGAGTTGGTAGTGAACTAGTGATGTTTTGGTAGACAAAAGATTGTATTCATTAGTTCATATTCAATTCATCAACTTAATTATATAACCAAATATGTCTGTATAAGCAATAATATATCAGATTACACCAAATCAAATTAGTTCACAATCCCTTTTTTCAGCATTTATTTAATGTAAAATATCTTTGAGTTTTTGATAATTTTAAAAATCTTGCCTGAAAATATTCGTATTAATATGAATCTAACAACATTTCATTTAAAACATCTTTTTATTTACATTTTTTTTCTTTAGGAATAAATGAGCAAATATGTTTAAATCATAATCAAATCAACTATTAAGATCAAATCAAATCACAATACGGAGTACTACCTGCGTTCATAATAATTCAAACATTTTGACTTTTACACTTATTTTTTTAAATCAAAATTTAAAAAACATATGTTGCTACATAGTATATTTTTGGATTTGCGTTTATATATTGTGTCATTGTATCAGCCTTTTATACTTTTTAAGTTCTTATCAATTTATGATTACAAATACCGAAAGTTAAAGTTGTGCATATGCACATTGACATGTATGTTAGTAACAGTTGCGATTATTAAATAATGGGTTGAAGGGGGTATTATACAAACAAAATCATAGTAAATCAAATCAGATGATCGAATTGAATTCTTCGGGGAAAAAAAAAACATGTGAATTGAACATAATCTTGGTGAAAGTTTCGTAAAAATTTTAAGGTGCTATGACATGATAATGATAATAAATTAGGAGGCGGCAAAGAAAGTGATACGCTTGGGCTTTTCGGGTAAGAACAGATGAAGGCCACTTTACTACAATGAAAAGGAAAAGGACAAGCAAAACACTGAGGTTTTCTATTAGTCGGACTCTCAGCATTTAGTGGAGAAAAAGTAAGATTTGATGTCTACGACACCAACAAAGGATTTGATGGTCTACAACACAAACGAATAATTACCGTACGGTCTTCGGCCAAGTCCCGCGGCAAGGCCAGAATCACTTGCATTAAGTCGTCAAGTAAAAAATTTGATCACATATTTCCTTTGCTTACTTTTAGTTGTAATATGTAATATATCAGTGTATTTTGTGTGTAGCGGGTCACATTATGTGATTGCTTGTAAAAGAACAAAATAATCTCTATAACACTGAATGAGTAATCCCTTATATTACTTATCGAGGAATTTCTATAACATTGACTGAGTAACCCCTATAACACTGATAAAATAACCGATGTAACACTGACAAAATAACGCATATAACTTTAATAAACTAACTTTATGATGACTGACCACACCGTGTAGCCAGTCACAATAAAATTTGTGGTAAAATATAGCACTGTTCACTAACATACTTTTGTTAAATCACCTTTAGTTAATGTAATGATATACTTTGTATTTGATAACATAGAGTCAAGTGAGATTTGTAAGATTTGTATATTTTCTTACTATCAAGGGTGTTTTGGTTTTAGTGTATGACATTTTTATGGAAAATGAATTTTCCATTTTCATTCATTTATCATTGTTTGATTTGTGATAATTACACTCTCAATACGGGTTATCAAAGTATAAAGTACAACTAAAATAACTTTTAATAAGTTCATTAGATAAGCTCAGTAAAGTTCATAAATTCAGTTAAGTTCATATAAGTAAAAATTAGGTGAATAGAAATTATAATGATAAGCTAATAGGGATACATAAAAAGTAAAACAAAAAATATTATTATGATAATTTAAAGCTATTTTTTAGGAAACATAACATAGATTTATAGTAATGTGATATAATCTAGGATAATAATATATATTTTTTAGGGATATTCTAAGATAGGTTTATGGTAATTTGATATTGTATAGAGTTACCTTTTGTAGGTTATAAGTATTGGCCAAGAATTATTTAAAAAAAAAAAAATGATGATTGGCCAAGAATCAATATATGTGGCTGGCCACACAGTGTGGCCACTTGTAAAAAAACAAAGTAACCTCCTATAACACTGACCGAGTAGCCCTTGTAATACTGACTGAATAACCCTATAACACTGACGAACAGGGCCGTCTATTAGGGGAGCACCTTGAGCGACGACTTAGGCCCCCCTATTCGTGGGCCCATCAACTTAAAAATAATTTATTTTTACAAAATAAAATGAATTTTTAAATACTAGTTTATATTTTATATGAGAAATATTTGGGTTTTCCTATTTATTATCTACCACTAGTTATACGCATATGACAAGGTGCCAAGAGAGATACTTTGGTGGGCAATGTTGAAGAAAGGTATCCCACGAAGGTATGTAGACCTAGTTAAGGATATGTATCGGGATGTGTCAACAAATGTGAGGACATGCGGAGGGTTGACAAAAGATTTCCCTATTACAATCGGATTGCATCAAGGGTCTGCATTAAGCCCTTTTCTTTTTGCAACGGTTCTAGACGAATTAACTAGACCAATTCAAGATGAGGTTCCATGGTGTATGCTGTTCGCAGATGATATCGTTTTGGTGGATGAGACTAAGGATGGGGTTAATGTCAAGTTGGAGCAATGGAGGCAAAGGTTGGAATCTAGAGGGTTTAAGCTAAGTCGGAGTAAGACTGAATATTTGGTATGTCGTTTTGGCACTCAGAGGGGGACAAGCAATGAAGTGGTGAGTTTGGATGGAAAGGATTTGACCATGAGTGAATGTTTTAAGTACCTAGGGTCGATCATCCAGAAGAATGGTGACATTGATCAAGACGTGACCCACAGGATTAAGTCAGGGTGGCTTAAATGGAGAGCGGCCACGGGAGTGCTATGCGACCGCAGCATTCCCTTAAAGTTGAAGGGAAAATTCTACAGGACTGCCATAAGACCAGTGTTGCTCTATGGTACAGAATGTTGGGCTTCTAAGAAAGAGCATATTAAAAAGATGGAGGTTACGGAAATGCGCATGTTAAGGTGGATGTGTGGGAACACTTTAAGAGATAGAATCAGAAATGAGGTTATTCGCAAGAAAGTAGGTGTGGCGGGCATTGTAGATAAATTAAGGGAAAATCGTCTGCGTTGGTTTGGACATGTAAGACGGAGACCCGAGGGTGCACCGGTGCGAAGAGTGGAAGAGTGGGACCATGGAGGGATTAAACGAGGAAGAGGGAGACCAAAGATGACTTGGTTGGAAGGAGTGAGGAAGGATATGAAGTGCATGGATTTACGTGAGGATGAAGTTTTGGATCGTAAGGGATGGAGGAGAAAGATTTATGTTGATGACTACACGGAATAATCAAATTTGGTTCATGTTAGCCGACCCCACTTTTGGGATTAAGGCTTTGATTGATTGATTGATTGATTGATTGACTAGTTATACGCATAACAATGCTAATATATAACTTAACTTTTACGCTATTCAATATTCATATGCTCATATTAATTTGACAATACTTTTTACCAATATATAATATATATAAATATATATATATATGTTTTTCATTATTTTAACCTTTTATACTTATTAATAATATATAATTACAAATATTAATGGTCAAATTTGTGCATTGGCTTATGTGTTAGTATTGCGATTATTATGAAATAGAAGGAGTATATTATTGCCTTCTTTTCTCTCTCGTTTCAAATTTGCCCGTTAAAATTTTAATTAAACTGTGGTAAAAAAAAAAAAAAAACAATAGCAATTAAATAAGTCAAATTATTAATCCAATAATATAAGAGGTAAAATATATTGTTGCTGAGTTACGTATAAAATACACTTTGTAGTTTAAGACTGGGCCCCTATTAAAGTTTTTGCTTCGGACTCCAAAAGTGTGTGAGACAACACTGCTGACGAAATAATTCTTGTAACATTAACGAAGTAAATTCTATAATCCTAACAAAGTAATCCCCATGATAGCTGGCCACGTGATATAGCCAGCCACATATTAAACACAATTTAAGCATTAATCTCATGAAAATTTTATAAGATTGGTCTTTTGGAGGATTATGGGGTGAAATGTTATCAAAATGACTCTACAACTATTATGTAGATGTGTCAAGCTTAATATTATTAATATTATTACGATTAACTCGAAAGCGAAGGAATATAAACTAAGATTCATCTGGATGTGCTTAGTCATCTCAACGCTCAACTCCCAATCTATTGATTTGATGAAAAGAGTGTAGACTTTATGGCAGTCGTGCTCACTGCTAAGCAGGATCTAATGGTCCCTGTTTTATTCTACGCTACTACCACTAAATATGATGGGTTGAGAAATTTGATTACTTTCTTTAAATTCTGTCGGACTTCGCATAAATTTATCATGCCAATAGTACTTTTTTTAATTGTATTTGGTGTTTCCTTTCTTCATGTCCTTTAGAGGATGTACAAGTAAATCAACTTATCAAAGAGTTATATTTGTCTTTTCATGGTATATGTTGGAGGTAAAACTGTAATTTGTAGGTTATCATTTTAAAACTTTCGTCATTGTTCGATGCCAATCGTTGAAGTCTTCCATTCTCTCTTCTCCATCACTATAATTTGAAGAGATTCAATGAAAGAAATAAAGAATCAAAGCTCAAAAGCACCTTCAATATAGGAGGATGGCATGTCAATGATGTCATTCCCCTTGGGATTAACCATGTTATTTATTTCTCAATTTTTTATAGGATTTTCTTTAAATTTGGCAGCTTCATCGCCGGAAAATGATGATGGAAATATTCGCTTTCATTAAAGGTGTTTGATGGAGGTGCGTTAATGGAGGAGGAATGTAACACCCTTGAATATTAAAACAACAAAACACAAATTAATACTTAGGCAAATTTTTACAAAACTATCGTTTAATGAACAATTCTTGTTTAACAAAAAGATTGGACAGTCCTTTGCATCTACATTATTTAAGTAAAGTAAGTCTAATTATTTCAGTATACTTTTTGTATTGTGTGAATATGTTTTATCTATCAGTGCGTTTTTGTGTGGCTAATCACACTGTATGATCGGCTAATATGTATCAAAACACAAATCATACTTAGGACAAAATTAAATTTTGGTGATATTTGTTACTTTTATGGTTGTTAGCATGTTACTCCCAGTTGTTAGAGTCATTTCAAAAAGCTTTGGGAATTAAAGGCGTTAGTGAAATAGACCCATCAATAGGACCTAGCTAAAGCCCAAAGAAGTGGTCCGATATTTCGCAAAGTAAGATGTAAGCGGTTACAAATAAAAATAAGTATACATCAAAATCGTAGTTTAACTTACAAATGGAAGTAATACCGTTTTCCCGATTAAGAATATCTCCTCGAACGTGTGTGGCTTCCCCCCAATTTATGTCATCTATGATGATATTAGAGTCGATAGAAAGTGGTTTGATGTTCGCTTATTTTCTCACGTTAAAAGAGCATCTAATACCACCACCTATCGAGCGTAAACTCAAAGTGTTAGAAAATAGACAAGGATCAATTGATTTAGGTTATGTGTTTAATATGCACAGAACATAGACTACAATATATAAAACATAAATTTGAGAACTAAAGTATAAAATAAATGAAATGAACCACAAATATACGTGGTTCGGTCAACATAACCTACATTCACAGGGTAAGGGATAGTATTTTGTTATTAGATTTCATGGAGGATAAATAGAAAGATAACAAAAGGAGATACAACACTCTCAATCTCACAAAATCTCTTAAAAGTGGAGTTAAACAACGGCTAGAATTGACAAGGCTAATTAATCAATATTAGCACTTCCAATTGTCCACCTGTAGGGAATATTTCAAGCATTATCCCAAACTTAAACCCCACTGTGATCATACACTTAAGCATGGTGGCGTCCAAAGGGAAGGAAGCTAGAGTAAAAGAGTCCCCAACAAGTTTTAGGAACTTGTAAACCGTTCACAAGGTGAAGGTTACACCCCTTAACGATCCAAGAGATCGTCAACTCCAATAGGTTTGGAACCATGACTGGTGTTCGGGGATGAAGGTACGAATTCAATCTAAAAGAGAAAGAACTCGCCCTCATAATAGGCCTCTACTTTATCCTTCTCGTATTCATGTGCGCTTTCTGACTAACATGCAATCAATAGGTTAACCCTAAACCTGTTTAATCTATGTTGGTTGAATTTAATGCACAAATAAAACTATTATTGGCGATCACTTGAATTATAATCATATTAGCCCTAAACAAGATTATTAATTATCTTATTAAGCGTGATTACAAGTACAAATTCCCTTTAAACATGCATAAAAGGCGTGATCAAGCAATAACAATAATAAGCATCAAGCAACATAATAATAATAATCATCATCATAATAATATTCTCAATCTCATGAAAGCATAATAATATTAGCAAGATCCTAGGCATGATACTAACAAGATTAATAACAAACCCTAGCATGTCACTAAACAATAAAAATCAAAGCTTTAGCCCTAACATGATACTAACATGATATTAGGAAAGAAAATAGGAAGCATTCTTTTAATCATACTTGATATTAGAAATTACCCTAAACATGATACTAGGAAGCAATAAAACATCCTAACATGATACTAGGAATCAACAAAACAATCTAAGCATGATTTTTATATCAAAATATCAATTAAACAATTAAAGTACTTACTTGGATGCCTTGTACCTCTTTCTAATAACAATATACACGCGTTAGTAACTTCAAGGAAAATATAAAATCAAACAATTAAATCAAATAATTGAAATAGAGATTTGGGACCAAACCCTCAGAAATTATAAAACCTTTCACGTCTAGGGCGAAGGCAACTTCGAACTTGGCTAGGTATGTCTAGAACTAATGTATGCGGAATTGTGTTTGAGGGAAGATTTAGAAAAAGAATAGAGCGAGTATCAAGAATTTCTTGATGAGGGTTGATGATTTAAGATGAGAATTGATCCATAAAAACGGAGGTTTAAGGACCCTATTTATAATGAAAACAGTCCGGAATATGATAGAAAAAGAATCAGAGTTCGAAAAGGAATAAAACACAACGCTGTCGCCGCAATAGCCCCTGTCGCCGAGCGACAGGCGTGTCGCCGCGCGACAGGCCTGTCGCCAGGCGACAGCCTGTGGTGCGGCGCTGCAGACGGTTTTTCCACACGTTTTCCTACTTCTAATAAAATTTAGCGCACAAGGGGTAAAACTGTATTTTTTATTTAAAACGCTTCTTTTATTCTAAATAAAACACATAAAACTCATTTATCAATGCTAATCACATTAGGATTCAAAAGAACCTTCTAAGAAATTCTAGAAGACTATAATCAATCCTAATTACATTAGGAACTATAAATCATAATGGGCCCTCCCCTAGATCATGGGCCGCATATAAAAGTCAAACCGGGTCCACTTTAGTATTTTGGCCATAACTTCCTCATTATTCATCGGAATTGGGCTTATAATATATCGTTGGAAAGCTCTTTTCGAGCCCAATCCAACTACACTATTATTGAACCCTTGCCATGGACCAAATTAAACTAGATTGACTGTTTTCATAAAATAGGTTTTCGAAAACAGAGAGAAAGAAAAGAAACAAAAACTAACCGCAACACTAGACTTTCCACACTTTCACTTCATTCGATTATGATTCGACATGAAAGGTATTCATCACTGAGTTTGGTTTTGGGGAGACACTTTTGGGTGTCTACACCATCCAACAGCTCTTTACATAATATATTAAAACCCTAATGAAACTCTAAATTATTCCCCAAGAAATATCATTGGTAGCCGTCATAAATAAACCCAAAAAATAGGAAGCAAAAACGTCTCATTCGACTAGGCATGGGTGTGCTATGTAGGGCATGTCTGTGTCGCTTTCCCAGCTTTGATAGTCTTTCGTAAAACGGCCATAACATTCTTGTTTCTTATCGGAATTGGCATATGATTTATTGTTGGAAAGCTCTTGAAACAATTTATCACCTCCAACTTGAATCACCTCGAGATCACTTCTGGATTGAGAGATTTATACGTTTGAAGTCGACCCTCTGCCATTGCACTAGATTTCAAGTCACAATTAACACGAAGTATGTACGTTTGAACTCGTTTCCCCAAAGTATCATAGTTTTGGTGGGATTGGATATTTCTCAAGTAATATATGCTCTACTTTCCTTAAAAAAAAAAAAATAAATAAATAAAAACGAGATATCACTCGGGTTACATTCTAATTTTTTTTTTTTCCTAAATGGTACACTGCAAAATTCATTTATATTTGGGAATGTTTTTTTAACTCTTCAAAAATTTCTAATTTTAATTTATAAGCTTAATGAGACCTAATTGGGTTAATTTTTATTAAAATGCTAACCATAGTTTAGCTTAATAGGTAAATTACTCAATGTCCTTCCCAACCTCCCCACCTCTTCAAATAGGTAAATTCATTAAATAGCCTTAATGACTAACAGACGTAAAATCAAGTATTTTTAGACCTTAACTAACCAATTAATCTTACTTTCTGTTTGTATTAGTACCTCACTTTGCATGCCGAATTTCTTAATGAAAAATCCGCTTAGTTAAGATTTTGAATCATTTTAGTCTATATTGAACAAATTTGATGTCAAAATTGACAAAAACGGACAAAGATACTTCAATTTGCGTGCAATGAAAATTTGTGACTACAAATAGATATGTATCCGTACAATAATGTAATGTCTTAATACTACTTTCATTCCTAAATAATCACAACTTGCCTACTTACTCCATTTCTAAATACTTGGCTATACAATTAATTAATCACATGACTTACAACAAAGCATTAATTTGTTGTTTATAAACTCCTGCTAACTACCCTTGCAATTTTTAAATTTTCTTTTTCATAAACAATTTCCAATAACCTAGTTGCACGTTTGTTTATTCTTTCCTTGTACACCCTGCTACTCACTAAGTTCAAGTATAGTAAATATTTAGGGACAAAGGGAGTATCATTGCTTCTCTCTTAAGTCAAAACGACTTATCAGATATTTAGCATTCGGGGGTGATTACATAAATGGACCACAATAGCCATTCGAATGCTACCTAGTCTGGAAGTGGAACAACTGAACAAGTGCTTGTCCATGATAATTGTACTGCACGGCCAAATCGTGTGCCAGCCTATTACAATAACATTCTTGATGTGTTTTGGGATAACGGGAGATAAGGAAGGAGCATGTAAATGGATGTCAAATGAGCTGACAGATGATGTAACCCCATGAAGAATATGCTTCACATACAATAACAGGATGACCAATTTAGATTCACACTGGCTGCATAGATTATCATGAATAGAAAACAAAGGCACCAAACATTCAAGTATTCAAACTGCCAATCATTTTACGAGTTACATTCGATGTAAGCAGAACATCTGCCACGTGGTGCTTCGCGTGGATGGAAACCAATTAGCTTGAGGTAGGGTTTGGAAATCCAGATTTGATTTCAATTCCTGAAAATCGAAATCCTAACATTTAATTCCAATCATGATCTTTGTGAAAGAGTAGGATTTGGAGTACCAGAAATTCAGATACAATCACCATGTTTGGGAAATGAGTGAAATGTAAAATTACCAATTATACAGACTATATAGAGAATTATAATATTAATTAATAAATTTATAATCAAACAATAAAACCTGAGGGAGTTGATTAGATCTGTAGTTCAGCATTCACTAAATTTAGCTAATAACCTATATGAATTGATTCTGGGTCAAAGTAGGAATGTTTAGTCGTTGAAGATGACCAGAATGATTACTCTGTAAATAATGTTGCTCTAATGCTGTAGACAGAGAAGCAGGAAAGGTTTAACAATGGCCATTGATGATGGATATATAATTATATATGAGAGTAGATAGAGCGAGCTGGAGGTGACGGGTGAATGACAATATACTAGAAGGGATGATAGAAGATATGTAAGACGATAAAATACAAGTGACTATCAGAATTCTAAATGATACAGGTAAAAATGGATTATTGGATTTCAAATTCTTTTTTTTTTTTTTTTTGGCCTTGTTAAAACAGATTCTTTTGGATTTGGCTCAAATCCAATACCAGATTCTTTGGATTTACAAACAAATGACATATGCTAAATCCAGCATTTCAAATAAAATGCTCATTTCGAAATAGACTAAGTTTTACACGCAATACCAAATGGGATGATTATGTTTTTGCATCCTTTGGCTGTGGATGCAGCACTTTCTCACAGTAAAAAATTGGTTTCTAACTTGTAAGCCTCTAAGAAGTTAGTTTAACGCTAGTAGCCTAGTATACAGTCACTGACTCCTATTAAAAAGATGAACATACTCTTCACACAGGCTTTCTATAGACCTCGCAAAAATACCAAAACTTGGAATAGCAACAATCCAATATGTAAACACTTAACAATAAAAAGACATTGTTAAAGTAACTAGGAAATAGTTTACTCTGAATAAAGACTTCAACCTGCTGAGTAATTATGCCTTGGCCTTCCCAGCTTGAAGAGCTTGAATTTTTTGCTGAACCTTCATTATCTACAAGTGATAGAATAACCAGATAGAACGTCAGAGATGCCAATAAGTAATGATTATCTCAGAAGAGGATTAATAGCTTCCTAAATGTAACCTTGGAACAATATCTCATTACTGGCTAAATTATGTATATTTCAGGAATCATAAACCATGTGATATTAGGTTGATAAGCTACAAGTGCCAAGAGAATAACCAAACTCCATGTTTGAATTACATCAGTGCATAAATTAGTAGCAAAATGGACTGATTGCAGAGCTAACTAACAAGCATCCTAGATGCTGCATGAAAAAAAAAATGACAGAAAAACAAGCACACCCTGATCCTTGATCCTTATCTTAATAACATAATCTTTACTTTTGTTTCTCTCTCTTTCCAGTCTTAAATGCAGATTCAGCCTGTCATTAAGTCCAACATTAGCTGCAAACCCTCAGATAGGATAAGTAGCATAATATATTAGTAGCAGGAGATCTGGCGCAAGCAGCTTATGGCAAACAAAAGCACTTTTTTGTACTTTCCAGAAGAAAGGTCATCATCTGAGGATCTATGCGAGCAGCCATTAACAGCTCAAAGCAAGAAAGACTGACCCTGATGGGCCTGATCTAATCACCTTCAGCCAAGATGATTGACTTAGGGGCTTCTTATCTAGAAGAACTGTTTTTTAGATTATTACAAAGTAAAACTATGTTCATTCGCTGTTTGAATCAGCTTATGTGCCAATTTATATTCACAAAATTAAATATCAAAGGTTTGCTCCCAATTCCCAAACCACAAGGAGAGAGTCGCTTCAGATACCCTAAACCAATGAACATTATAGACTCCATACATTATTGTCATCACATTCAGGGGGAAGCCGGGAACAAAATCAAATATATCATTTCTTGTCCCCGTATACATGTTAAAAGTAGCAACATTAAAGCATGTGAATAATAGAGCCTACTGAATTAGACATTCATTTCAGAATAAATAGATTGATAGCTTCTTTCATTGAAAGGAATTGGTGATATTAATTTATGGATGATGATAATTTATTCACATGGGATATATTCTCCAGGTTAATGCAAATGTATGCACATGGGAAGTGGGCCAAAATATTGCTAGGAAAGTTCCTTCATGAAGGTCTTTAATTCATACATAACAAGCAAAACAAACAACCTATTCCTCTCAATTCTTAATAACTCAACCAAAGGGAAGAAATGCCAATCCTGTTCCCTTCCAATCTCTTCCCTTCTCTTCCATTCCCTTCCTTTACATGCAAATTATTTCACATAACCAATCAAGCTGAAAGGGACCTAAGCCTTCTTTTAGAAGAAGACTTCTATCTTTCTAGCGCATTATTACCTACAATATATGCACCAGAAGCATAACAATAGAACAAAGAAAGTTCCTCCTTAAGCAAAGAGAGAAGACTTTATTATGATGTCAACAACACTAAAGCCAAAAAAATCCAACCAACTCATGAATGGGGATTTCAGATGGAATTAGGCAGTTCATGACTCCAGAGGACTGAACCATAAGTTAAATTGATGTCATTGCCTTGAGTAGGTGATAGAACAAGCGAAAAAAAAATAAAGGTGGAATGGATTTTGAAGTACTTCAGAAATAGCAAAGATACCAGCTGGAAAACAAAGCCCAACTTCTCTGAGTTAGAATAAAAAAAATGACTTGAGTGAGTGAGACGCAAAGGAGAGAAAGAGATAGAGATCCTAGACAAGCATCTTTTGAGGGTCTAGTGCCTACATCTAACAATCTGTATCAAAGAGAGAAGAGGAAAGAAAATCCAAAGTAGTTATTAAGATTCTTTTTCTAACCAGAATCATAATAATAAGATTAATAAACATCCACCTTTGACAAACCATTAAATAGGTGATGACTCATTGTTTTAGCTATCTTCCCATAAAGAAAGACCCAAAGTTCTTTGATTACTGCTATATTATTATGGAGGATGATTAATCTAAAAGGAAAGCAGAAGATTCCCACCAACTATGTGATTGAAACAATGCTAATGGATTTCATTTATGAACATTATGTGATCATGCTTCACAGTGTCAAGCCCTTTAGCTTTCAGCACTGATGTTCAGAAGGTTAAGCCTCACACACACACCTATGAATGTGTCTCACTGCCACAAATCATACTAATATCTCAACACCCCACCCCCCCCCCCTCCCACCCCGCCGCCGCCCAAATCTTCTCTCTTTTATCTGTTTGTCATTGATGCTGGAATCTTTCCCAAATATTAGTCCTTGATTACTGCAATTGTAATATGAAAGGCAAAGAGTCAAAACTGACTGCAGCAGGTCCCCACCAACTCGTGGAAGGAGACCACATATTGATGAAACATTTACAGATATAGAACATGTGGGCATGCTTTACAGTTTAAATCATCTATCCTGCAGCATCAATGCAGCCACTGATTAAAAACCCTAACCTATGGAAAAGGCATGGAGAGGGCCTAGACTCATCACATCCAGCAATTCTGTATTTCTGGTCACTGCAAGAAGTCCAGGATTCAAGGGCAATGAAAAACATGTGTCCAGGGTCCATGGAGTAAAGGATAATGTCCACTTGTCCAGGACGTTTAATCCATTGAGAATGCAGACTTCTAATCATATATGTTAAAGATGATAACCAGCAATTGCGGGAAAGAGCCAAAAAAAATAACCACCCAATAGCAAGAAAGCATTCTATTCAGGTCCTATTTGGCGGTAGCATTTCAGGTAGCAGATAGCGCTTTGACTAGGTCTAAACACTACTTAGAAACAATAAGAAAAGGGTAGCAGTTTAAGTAGTGGTTAATGGTAAAGGTAGTGATTTTCAAACGTTAATATTAGCATTCCAAAGGTAGCAATTAGAATTTGAAAATTTATAGTTACTTTTTAACAGCTATAGTATACGCTTTTTTGAAATTTTAATATTCAAACAACTACTTTCACCAAACACTAATATTCAACAGCTACTCTAATAGCTAACCTTTACCCGCTACTAGTTGACACATGCTACTATGCTGCTCACCAGCTAAAAGCTACCACTAGTTTTGTCAACAAAAAAAAAAAAAAAAAAAAAAAAAAAAAAAAAAAAAAAAAGCCTATATAACATCTTAAAAGAGATTAATTAATATGCAAACAAATACTATTAGCCTTGTGTTACTTAAAAGTTTCCAATTCAACAATATCATTGTTCATGACATAGCTGTATTACGGAATATAAGGTCCATAAAATAGAGAATGTTCAAGTTAAATCGATAATCCCTTATTAAATATATAAAGTAGTAAGCTACTTGGAACCTGATTTTAAAAAAGAAATTAAGGACTACTGATATTCTAAATTCCCTAGATTAAGAAACTGATTCCACTAATCTTGAACGTCCAATAACTTTCCGTTCTTGCGCTCTGCATCAGATATGCATGATGGAGCAATGATTAGAAGGAAACTTAAGGAGGCAACTCTGACTTATCTCTTGCAGAACTTCCATAAAATGAACGAGTCAGTCATAATGTCTTGCCACTCCATGTGCCATTTGCATATAAAATATGTGGATGAAAAAAAGCTTACAATGAATTCTAAGCTAGATTTATGGAGGAAGACTTGAAAGAATTTAAAATTGGAAAATAAATAAAAAGTTGCATAAGCAAATCAAGTTTAATGACATCACTAGCCAAATACAACAAAGCTCTAAATTGAACAAGTCACCCAAACAAATGATAGTTTAAGATATTTACAACCCGCAGTCAGATAGACAGAAAAAAAAAAAAAAAAAAAAAAAAAAAAAAAAAAAAAAAAAAAAAAAAACAAAACAAAACAAAACAAAACAAAAACAAAAAACAAAAAAACAAAAAAACAAAAAAACAAAACAAAACGAAAAAAACCCACTAAAGTGGATATAAAACACAAACTAATGTTGTAATATTATATGGACAATCAAACCGTTATATTCTACTTTAAAGGAAAACCAAAATAGTGGGTAATTAGACCCATAATATTTTTTTATTGATGAAAAAAGCGTTGCTGAAATTTATACAAAAATAGTTGTGCAAATGAAAGTAAATAAATAATGTAACTAACAGAATATAACACTTCAACAAATAATCTCCCTTCTTCAACCCCCCTTTCTCCCATTTGTCACATCACACAACAATATATTTACAAAAGAATTTACAAAACATTATGAGGATCCCAAAGATATAAAGAAATAAAAATTAAATTAATTAATAATTTTTCATTTTCTTTTTGTTTAATCGGTGTGACTATTGTGTTTGTCAACGCACATCTTTAAATATTAATAATCTATAGTTATCTATAAGTAAAATTTATGAAAAATTATACTTTAAAAGAATTTATCAAGATGAACCCCAGACATGACTAGTTTTCCTTGCATTTACGTAAATAGCTATTTTTAAAAAAAGTCAAAGGGGTGTGTGTGAATTGTGTCAAAATGAACATATGAGCAAACTAAAAAAACAAAGGTATCAGTATACAATTTAAAAGTTCTGACCCTGAAAGAGGTGAATTACATTGAATTTGGCAAAGAGTAGCTTTTGGATGATAAAGCAAGATTTTACAAGGGAAAAAATCTATCCCCTTTTGAATGATACAGCCATCAATATAAAAAATGAACGAGAACGATAAGAGTCCTCAAAAGCAAGTATAAAATTCAGAGAAACTGAAAAGTATTTCAGACTCATAGAGCCTTCCAATCCCATCAAATGTCTACAGAAATCTGTAGTAGGAAAACATTTTGTGAAGGCTGACTCATTGAGTACCGCAATGCTGAACCAAGACAACAATGGAGGTTGCAAAACAGAACCCAACATAGCTGATATGATTCTACGTCAAACGGACTTCACAAAATCTAGGCCACTAATTTAGAATCAAATTGACCTAAACAAATGGATTTGAACACACGTTCAAACAATAAACCAAACTAGAATCGCTAGGTTAAGCAAATAAGCATCTCACCTACTCTCATAAGTTTTATCACAAAGCGTTAACCTTTATTAATCACAATCACACACACACAATAACATCCTAAGGCCCTTTATACAGGTATATTAATCCTACTAGAGTACTAGTTTCCTAATTTCAATAAAACGCGATCTTTTTAGTCACATGAAAGCCCTATTCTTGAGGAATAAGAACTACCATGCAACTTCCCTAAAATCTATACTACTTAAATAAAATCCTACGTCCCTTATAGCTCTGGCTCACATTTATTAGCTAACTATAAACTAAATATTAATATACCCTAAATACCATTAATATCCAGATCAGTAGCTCATGAAGTCAAGTGTTGTGAAAACTACGGAGCCCAAAACCATTGCAGATCCCAATTTGGCCCCTGAGAAGATCACTTGAACTTAAAAGGAAAGAGACAACTTTGCTATTTTCCTAGAAGATTTAAATCCTTTATAAGTTATTCACATACATCCAGCTTTTTTCCCAATGAAAAGACATGTAACCAGCATAGGTCACTAAAATTAGATTACATAAACAATTTATCTATGATGAATTTGTATGCTCCAGCAACCCTCCTCCTTAGAACTACAAAGTCTCCCCCCTCCCACCACACATCAGTGCATCCTCACCAATGATCTATATGTCTGCTCCCCCCATCCCACCCCACCCCCAAACCCTTGCAGATCCCAATTTGGCTCATCACAAGAACAATTGAGCCTAAAGTAATTTTAAGAAGAGTTAAATTCTATATAAGTTAGTCACATATATCAAACTGCTTCCCCAATGAGAGAGACAGCCAAAATAGGTCAATAAAATTAACATACAGAAATAATTTATTTATGATGCCAAATTTTCACATCCAACAAGGCAACAAACCTCCTCAGAAATATAAATCTCTCCCTGTATCCCCATCAAAGATCAATAAGTCTTCCCACACCCCTTCCACCCCCCCCCCCCCCCCCCCCCCCCAAAACCAAATATATATATTTGGAAGTCCAGGATATTTCCACCCCTTTGCTGTAACAAAAATTATCCTATATAATGATAGAAGTATAAAAGAGGATAACTAAGAGAGAAAAAGTTGACTATAAGTTTTTGAGAAATATGTCCTACCAAAAGAAAATGGTGATGAAACAGATTTACGCATATACCACTACTTTGGCATTTTCCTAATCAATCATCACCACTTCCAGTACAACTCTTAGATAGGATGCCAATCTAGCCAAAGAAGTGGCATGAGGACATCTAAATCACGGCATGTAAGAAAAGCTAAATTTAGGAGAAGTAGAATGGTGAGGAACTTGAGGACATTTTACAAAGAGTTGAACACGAGAGTACTGAAATTATTTAAAACACTCCCTGCCATACCCCTTTGAACTTTCTTAGCAAATGTCTTAATAAGGATTTCAAACACTAAAGTTGATTAGAAAGGCAGTATGAATGCATAAAACAGTTACCAACCCCAAACAGATATCTCATATCCTACAATTCTATGATTTGCACTATTTTGATGCCTTAGACTAAATCTAGACACACACCCAAGTGTCTCTGAATAAATGCCAGCACTCATCTTACTCATCATTTGACTAATAACATCAACCACCATATCATATGCTTTGCTAAAGTCATACTTGAGAACAAACCCCTTCCTTACTTTTCTCCCAGCACCATTCACCAGCTCATGGTTAAGATATTGTCATCTACCCACACTTGGTGTAATATATTGTCTTCCACTAAGACTCATGTATGCCAATAAAAATGGATTTTAGCAAAATATTGGGCATTAGATACTAGCTTCATCAATATGAAATTCTATCCTAATCTTAAATCCCACTCTAAACAAAGGTCTTGAAAATGGAATAGCTCCAGCCTACATTAGATACTGGGCTTGTTAATGTGAAATCCTTTACCTAGAATCCTTAGTCCCAACAATGGTCTTGAAAATGTAAACTTCAGTCTCTACATAATAATTATCATGAATGTTTATTCATAAGTAAAACCATTAGGGCAACATGTTTTATTGTTTCCAACTCAAAAGAAAGCAAAATAAATAAATAGAATAATAAATATGTATTCTTCTGCTCCAAAAAAAACCCAATTAAGCATAGAAGAAATGACATAAATATAGCATACAGGGGCCAACATTTGAACACTTTGACTATTATTAATTATACTCAAGTTAGTTTTCTCATTATGCCAACTTTTTCAGCCTGAAAAAACCACTACACCAAATTGCTAACTTTCTTCTCATGTTTTTTTATTCAACTAAATATTATACATTGTATACTGGGAAAAGAAATTAGAGGGGTCGGAACCCAACTCGTCATTGAAATGTTCCACCAATAGATATTTGTGCATATGGAGTATCTAGCCAAAGAGGACTAATTCCAAAGAGGATCATGCAGACATCCTTCCAGGGAATAAAAAAAATCTCTAATCATATTCATATGAGCCAGATACATACCACGTTAACTCATGCTTATGATACATTTTTCGAAGCAACAAATTAAGTCTCTGACCCAAGGTCCAACTATGCCAAAAGAAAATCCACCATCTCCTAAATAAATACTTTATGACATAGATACAGTGGAGTGCACACAAGACTGATTTTTTAAGCCTTTCAAGCACAAAAGATATTTAAATACTATAATGAATAATGACAATAATGATGAGTGATGACAGACTATTAAACCTTAAGACTTTCCGTTCACTTTGTTATGGAATCATAAACAGAAATAATAGAAATAAGGAAGAAGAGATTTGATGTAATTAATTTACTAAATAGAGCACACAATACCAGCTTAAGTGGCCAGACACATTCACTAAGAAAAAGCTAACAATATAAAACTTCTTATCAATATACAAACCCCTCGATTTATAGGCGAATTCCCCTCTTCTTGTTACTCAAGCTACCTGCAGTGACAATTTCTAATGTGCCCTTCCCTTATGCTCAATGCATTACACACATTCTAATTAAAATAGAACCCAAATTCATTAGATCCCCTGGTAGTTGCCATAGTTCCTCAATCTATAGTCACTAATATACAAGAACTTGCAAATACTCTGAAACAGTTACAAGTAACGGGTCAAAAAGTATCCTCAGATAGATACTAGCCCTTATAAATGATGCTCAAAAAGTTTCTCCTCCATTTGTTTTAAGCAAAGTGAGGACAACACCCCATTGCCCATCCTTTAAGCTTCTAGCAATATACCTGTTTTCAACTCACCCAATTATAACCAGTTCCATTATATCCTACCAGGGTACATCCATGATGTATACTCAATAATTCTACTGAGACATTGAGCATGTCCCAAATCATCAATGGATAGGAGGCTAAAGGTTCTAGTACGTCTAAGACTCTAAGCCTCCAAAATGTTACTCAGAGGTTTCAATAAAGCCTTAAGTTTATGGTGATTGCAAGCCAGCTATAAAAGGCACTACAATGACAAGATATAAGACTTTCGAATGTATTAAAAAGAGAAAATCGACTGATTAAAATACATACCCCCTCCTTCTTGCTATTTTGCTTGTCTTCCATATCTTGTAGGTTAGCATCAAGACGTTTCCTGAAATACAAATGAAAATAGATAAACACCACATAAGAGAGTACATATATATAGTATTCGATAGGAAAATTTTCTCCTACCTTTCTCAGACTACAGTGGGTTAAACATTATAGCATAAGTGGTGTATCAGCATATTTTGAGCATGTGCATTGGTTAAGGTTATCCTTCTTGTTAATATATATCAGTCTTCTGCTTATCTTCCTTTTTGAACTGTAAATCTTTGGTTTGCTTTGAAAGAATTATTATTAGCAATTGGATCAATTATGAGGAATCCATATTCTATAGACATACACTTTCTAAATGTTGAAGAATATTCAAGTAACATTAGAAATAAAATCAAAGGTGGCACATGCAAATTGGATAAAAGGGGGTGATGGGAAAACATATAAACATGCACGGTTTGCACATGAAAGGAACTGAGGGAGCATCCGCATATCAATGTAAAAAAGGCTCAAGGCGCAATGAGGCGATGAAATCCTGTTGCTCCTTGGTGCGCCTCTTTAAAGCGAGGCGTACAATATAAAACAATTAAAGAGATTTGCCTATGTGCACCTCAGGCACCTCTTTGAATGCACCTTGCATAGAGCTAAAATGGCACTCTACCCTAATTGCCTAACGCCTAGGCATGCCTTGGGCGTGCCTTTTGATACACTTTCATTGATTCATTCCCCCTCCTTCTCAAATATGTCTGTGGTGCTTTTAAATTTGCCACAAATGACACTTGCATATCCTTTGTTATCTAAAAAAATTATAGTCTACTGATTCCTCAATCACTGGTCATGGTTATTCTTGCAAAACAAAATGAAAACTACTAAGAGAATGAATCCTCAATCTTTGTTCCGAAATAAAATTCTTCAACCAAACACTTACTGGAATGTTTATGAATAACAAATAGTTTCCTTTAAAGAGAAAAATTAACAAGGCTTCGGTTAAATGTCATGCAAAGCCATTTCAGAAATTTGTTGATTCTTATAGTATTAGGACTCAACTCCCAGCATAGCAAGATTGATGGTTATGATGTTAACACACGCGCATTGACATTTCATATTACCCAATTAAATAATTGCAAACATGCTACATAATTACTAAACTGTCTTTGAACATTTGGATAAACACATGTTCGACTACAAATAGACCTATTGTTAATAATGCTTACATACCACAGACTTGTATTTAGGAAAACTAAACTACACAACCAGGCACGAAATAGAACATGACAACTATAGCACATTTCTTCCGCTTCTATCCTAGGGAGAAAAAGAAGGTATATGGGGTAACCATTTTTTTTTTAATGTTTTTGAGTCACAACTCGTAAAAACATTCAAATGATAATTACAGAAAATCCTCTACATTTGATGCATAATTGATAACATATTACGTCCCATTATAACATAGAGCCAGGTCATATCTTTTAGGGTAAAAACTAAGCATAATCAAAAACTAATTCAGTTCAAAATTTAGTTCCAAATTGAATATCCAAACCAGTAAAATAATTACAAGGCTACTAAACCTAAAAATTAATTAAATTATCGAGCATGACCAAAAAAGAAAAACACAAAGAATGTAGCAAGCACGACTCGACTAGCAAGTAGCAATAGTGCAATTCAGCATTCTATATTCAATTCTATCATATATCAACTAAATAATTATAGAACAAAAAGCCGAAAACAGCGTAAAATTTCAATGATAAAAGAAAAGAGCACATACAATTCAGCAGAAATATACTCAATCCTCTTGCGCACATTAGCATTTGCTTCCGCCAAATCCTGCTTAACTAAAACTGGACCTATCAATTTGTACACATTCGCATCTTCACTCAACAAATCCAACTCCTATTCCAAATTCATCAACAAATTTACACGCCAATCAATGTATAAAACCCAAATTCATAACAAAAATCATACAAAATCAGTATACAAGTATAATACCTTGAGAACGAGCTCATTTTCGCCAAGCTGAACGGTGTATTTCTTTCGGATTTCATGATTTTTAGCAATATCTGATTTTCCAGAAAAATAATACAATTAAGGAGAAAACTAAGATTAAATTAGATGAATATACGAGAATATAAGAGAGTAGGAATTTGCCTTTTTGGAGTTTGCGAAGATCGTTGGCTTTGGATTCTAGGTCGCGCTGTAAGTCTCTGGTGGCTGCTGAAGACGCCATTGTTTTTGGAAGTGGTTGCTCCTATCAACCTTTTGAACTGCGGAGTAAAGAATTTTGCACCGTGGGAAGCAGGGGAGGGGGAAAGGTAATGGAGTGGACTCGGGTTTAAGGTTTGGCAAATGGATCGTTCGGATTAAACATGACAAAATACATGATAAACTTAAACCATTTTTCTAAGGGTATAATTGTTTGTTCATGCATTTAAGTATGGGTAAGTTCGTAATTTTAAATATAACAAAAGTTAAGTTGGTTAACCTCAAATAACATTGTTTAACGGAGAAATTCAAATTCAAGAGTTTTATTGGAAATTTCAGAAGTTTCAATGGAGAAATTCAAGCTCAAGGGAAGATTTAATTGAGGAATACATCACCCACTCACCCCTAACCTATGTGGTTGACCTTGACCATAATTACTCATAATTTTTTTTGTTCTAATCGGCAATGAAGCTGCGGAAAATAGGTGAAAGTGGGTAACCATTTTTCTAAGGGTATAATTGTTTGTTAATGCATTTAAGTATGGGTAAGTTCGTAATTTTAAATATAACAAAAGTTAAGTTGGTTAAGCTCAAATAACATTGTTTAATGGAGAAATTCAAATTCAAGAGTTTTATTGGAAATTTCAGAAGTTTCAATGGAGTAATTCAAGCTCAAGGGAAGATTTAATTGAGGAATACATCACCCACTCACCCCTAACCTATGTGGTTGACCTTGACCATAATTACTCATAATTTTTTTTGTTTTAATCGGCGGTGAAGCTGCGGAAAATAGGTGAAAGTGGGTAATCAAGGATGAAGAAGATGAAGGTGGAGGAAAGCTAGAGCTGCTTCACTAAGATAGTGGTGTAGGTGGAATCACTTGCTTAATTTTCATAATGGTGGTGTGGATTGGGGGGAATAGGGGTGCTAGTTGAGCGGAGTAGCTCATGAGTAGCTCAGACTCGCCTCAATCAAAACCCAACTAGAGTTGGCTCATGCTCGCTCGAATCAACTCGAAACTCATTAAGTGTACAAGAAATTCAATATATCTATGCTATTCTATCTTTAAAACAAAAATTTACCTTGACACTTAATAAATTCAAACTAGTGTGTAGCACGGATGTTGCACCGGGTGCTACTTTAATTATTCCGTGTGATTATGTATTTGATATTTATAGTGTTTTTTGCAATTATATATATTTATTCTTATGTTTATAACAAGGTTGATGATTGGCTTAGATGATTAAATAGCCAACTTTTTATAGGAGGTTGGTGTGAGATGTTGAGTAGGTGATGAGGCATAATGAAAAGGAGTGTGCGTGGCACATAGACGTTCTTAGGAACGCCTTTTAATATAGATGTAGAAGTGAATTAGTAGGAAATCTCGTGACTGCCTCACTCGATTAGCACCCCTAGGGAGGAAGAAGAAGATGGTGGAGGAGATGAAGCAGATAAATTAAGGTGGAGGAGATGAGGAAGATAAAGTTAACATACTATCGTTATTTCGTCAATTAACCCAACGTTAAGGGGCTAGCCCACAAATTTTGAGTAAAAACATTTCATCAACACAAACACCGAGACATTTATAAAATAATAAACTAAAATAATAACCGCTGATATCATCACTTTTTCAAATTGTACACATGTCAAGTTGTGGTTAAAATCTTTCCCGCCTAAATTAATTGATGACATCATATTTTTATTTTTATTTTTATTTTTTACCTTAAATTATTACAATAGTTTTTTTTTTAAAACAATTATTATATTATATTCCATATATTATATTATGATGAATTTATGAGTTACTATTTGGGTTCAAAATATAATTACCTCCGGTTAAAGAGTACTTCATATTGCATAATGTACTTAAATTTATGTTTTTCTTCAAAATTAGTTAGATCTAAATAGCATTGCAATTAATGGTTATGTTTTTATAATTTATCTCATACGAGAGACATATATAAAATAAATATTTATTTTAAAGAAATTTTTTATGTTGTGCATCGCACGAGGCTTATCTAGAACATTTACAGTATTGCCATTAGAGTAATGAAATTGGATTATCATGAATATAAACATGGACGCCCTCAATAAACAATGTTTGGTTGTTGATGGGGAAAGTAATAACTTTTGAAAGTGAACAAAAAAAAAAAAAAAAAAACTACCCTATATACTCAGATGTTTTTTTTTTTATTTTATTTTAATTTTTTTTAATATTTATGCTCTCTCCAATTTTAAAGTTGTAGGGAATAATTCGAGCATCCCACACTTGAGCCCCACTGTGATCATACACTTAAGTATGGTAGCGTCCAAAGGGAAGGAAGCTAGAGCAAAAGAGTCGCCAACAAGTTTTAGGAACTTGTAAACCGTTCACAGGGTGAAGGTTACACCCCTTCACGATCTATGAGATCGCTAACTCTATAGTGGTCTGGAACCATGACTAGATATTCGGGGATGAAGGTACAAATCCAAACTAAAAGAGATTAAACCTGCCTTAAATAGGCCTCTACTTTATTCTTCTCATATTCATGTGCGCTTTCTAACTAACATACAATCAATATATTAATTCTAAACCTGTTTAATCTATGTTGGTTGAATATTAATGCACAAACAAAACTATTATTGGCGATCACTTGAATTAAAATCACATTAGCCTAAATAAAATTATTAATTATCTTATTAAGCGCGATTTCAAATACAAATTCCCTTTAACCCTGCAAGAGAGGGCGTGACCAAGCAATAACAATAATATCAAGCAACATAATAATATTAATACAACAATCATCATCACCATAAAAAATCTCAATAAAGTATAATAATATTATTAGCAAGATCCTAGGCATGATACTAACAAGATTAATACCAAATCCTAGCATGTTACTAAACAATAAAGATCAAAGCTTTAACCCTAACATGATACTAACATGATAGAAGAAATAGGAAGCAACCTAAACATGATTCTAGAAAACAATAAATAACATCCTAACATGATACTAGGAATTAAAATAATTTAAGTATGCTTCCTAAAGATATAGAGCAATGAAACAACTTACTTTGTTGCCTCGTATCTCTTTCTATCAAAACAATACATACGTTAGTAAGTTCAAGGAAAATATTAAATCAAACAATTAATTTAAATAATTGAAATAGAGATTTGGGACCAAACCCTCAGAAATTATCAACCTTTCACGTTTAGGGCGAAGGCAACTTCGAGCTTGGTTAGGTGCGTCTAAGACTCGTGAATGCGGTATTGTATTTGAAAAGGGGAAGGCTTAGAAAGAGGGAGAAAGAACAAGCTTCTAGCTTTGAAGAGAGAAGAGAATTAGATGATTGTTGATTATTCAAAACGGAAAAATTACGCCACTATTTATAGAGAAAACATCCGGAACGCTTAGAAAAAAGTCAGAATTTGACTCGAAGTAAAACAGCCCCTATCGCGACGCGATTGTCTCGATAGGCTCCTCGCAGCGCGATGGCGCGATCAGGATAGAAATCCTATACGGAGTCCTTTTCCCAATATAATTAGGTAATTAGACTTCGTAATTATCTTAATTAAAATTAGCTTTATCTTTCAAAACACTTGTTTTATTTCAAATTGAATTCTTTATCTTTTCTAAATAATATAAAAGTATAATTACTAATCCTAATTCCCTTAGAAGTTAAAATAACCTCCTAGATCATTCTAGAAAATTAAAGTCAATCCTAATAAATTTAGGAATGATAATTAATGGGCCCTCCACCTAATCATTGGGTCATTTAAAATAATTTTGAGCCCAATTTAATATTTTGGCCATAGCTTCCACATTATTCATCGGAATTGGGCTTATAATATATCGTTGGAAAGCTCTTTTCAAGCCCCATCCAACTACACTATTATTGGACCCATATCATGGACCAAACTAAATTGAATTGGATATTTTCCATAAATAAGGTGTGAAAAGAAATATTTTCGAAAACAAAAAAAAATATTTTTATTAAAAGAAGATGCATCACGAGACTCTTCCACATTTCACCTCGTTCGATAATCAGTGGCATGAAAGATATTCATCACTAGGTTTGGTTTTTGGGGAGACACAATCAGGTGTCTACAAAAGTGTTACACTTATTAGATGCGGTCATATTTTTTAAATATTACTCTCTCCATTTTTTTTAAATGCACTTATGTCAATGTAAAACACTGACAAATAGTCAATAATTCTTAGTAAATCAATTTATGATACAATTAATACTGGACTCACATTGACATCTACATAACAACATACTTAACTTGGGGTACAACTAATTGTTTAAGCTTATACGCTCGACTAATTAAAACTTGAGCTAAATTCTCTTTATTCACCATTGGGAAGCCCACAGGGCGACAAATAAAGGTATCAAGTTAAGTCGCCATATCCAAAAGGCATAGTAATAAATCTACATCGTCGTCACTTCCATTATATCCAACATATTCAAGAACCTTCAGACTTGAAAATGCCTTGCATTTTATCTCCTCGTCTATGATGTACGACAATGACCCTAATCCCTGCAACACTCTAGCCTCCTCTAGAAATAATGTATACTCACCCCAATCAACTTGCAGTTCATAACAGTCATTAGTACACTTAATTTTTGTAATGCAAAGATTTTTGATAAAGAAAAAACAAATATTAGTAAAAATGAAATAACACATTAGGAAATTAGGCTCTATTTGGTAATAAGCTAGTAACTGATTGATATAACTAACTGTATTAACTGATTTGACTAACCGGTTATATTGAATAGCTGATTGTGTAAAAGTGTTTGGTAAATAGCTATTAAATGTTAGTTGTTTTAGTATATTTAATAGCCAAAAAGCTAATTGTTCAATAAGCTAATTTTTAGAAGCTTTTATAATAAGCTTTTCTACAACCCTTCAAAAGGCCCCAACAAGTGTTACTATTTCAAATCTATAGTGTAGTGACGTTTTTACCCTCATGTTTTTTTAACCCTTTTGTTGTCCTTTTTTTTTCATTTTATTGTCCTTGTTATTTGACTATATCCTTCAAAAGCCTTTTTTTTTTCTTTTTTCTTTTTCTTAATTCCTTTGTTGATTGACTTTGGTCTTCAACCTCAGTCTTGCTTTTCCCCCTTTTCCTGGTTCACCATTTATTTCTACCAATTGCTTTCTATCTCCTTTGAACCAATCTTTCTCACTCCTCCCCTTTTTCTGTTTTTGCCATCTGCTTTCTCACTTACCCTGGGGCGGTGGTAATGCTTAGATGCAAAAATAATGGTTTGATTTTACACCATTATTGTGATTTTTGATTTTTTTTTGATTTTTTTTTATTTATCTTCACTTCAAACGACATTCCAATTAAGTGTTGGTGAAGTTAGTTTATGAGTTTCGGAAATCGAGGAAGAAATTGAGGGAAATATTATTAGCGTTTTTCGAAGCTATGTGATTGTGATGTCATTATTTTAGTGCATAAATGCTCTTTCCCGGGGATTTAGGTTTCGCATTGCTTTTTTCTTCAGTTTTGGGGTTTTCCGGTGGTATTTTTCGTTCTCCAGCGAAAATGGCGGATTGCGGTGGCTATTTTTCACTCAATTAAGGTACAATTTTGTCGCTTTTTTCTGTCATTTTATAACGTCAGATTAATTGGGTTATATGTGTGGGATGAATTAGGTTATTTTTATTGGCTTAAGAAAGAGATATTTGGGATAAAAAAAATACTACTTCTATTGAAATCAATTATAAAATCAGAAATTCATATTATACCACATGATTTAGATTACCCATAATAAATTGAAGAAGCTAGAGATCTATACATCGTCATATTAGAGCAAGGTCAGTCAAGCTCGTAAAGTTGCTAATTTTGATGATTAAATTGCTGATTACCCAGATTATTACACAATTGTCGTTTAAAAGTATGGATGCCTAGAGGATTTCGAAAAAACAAAAAAAGTATATGCCCAGATTATTGCCTAGAAATCTTCCTTTCTTTATGCTTAGTCATTTAATTATTCATATGCTGAATCTCTTGTCAAAATTTAGCAAGATATGGGAGATACAATGGTAGAGGTGGGGTTATCATTTATCAAGCTGACAAAATTTGAGGAGGTAGCAATTCTTGATACTCAATGTGGTGCTGAAATGAGAAACAGAGCACCTACTATCAAGGCAACATAATGTATATTTTATAGTGAGTTAAATGCTCATTTTAGCTAACTAATATCTCTCTCTCTAAAAGTTCTTCGTGTTCTGATTGTTTTTGCAAGACAATTATTGTCCTGGCTATATGAAGAGTGATTATATTTTGGTAAAGTTGGCTCCTAATATGTACTTTTGATGTTTAATTATTGGTGCGACTATATGTTTAGAAACCTGTTGGAATAAACAATATAATTGTGTAGTAACAAAAACAATGTTGAGGAGTAAAAGATGTTCTCTGACCTTGGGGGATTAATTTCCATATATGTAAAATTTCGTTTTGAAATTGATGATTTCTGGATTTGAAGGATGTTAGGGAAATGTTTGGTGTTTTCTATGATGAGGGAAGGTTGAGAAGTTGTCGAGATAGGCCAGAGGGAATTTACGATTAGGAGTATTAAACTTTTCATACCACAGAAAAAGGTGAGAGCAAGGGAAGAAGAAAGAACAAGGAGGGATATGAAGGAGAAATGTGATAGAAAATGGGAGTCAGGATGATATGGAGAGGTGATACATACGATAAGGAGAAAGGAATAGATGAAGAGAACATAAATAGAAGTGATAAAAAAAGGAGGGGGGAGAAGGAGATGATCAAGTAGGATTTCATTTTATAATATTAATAAAATCCCCAAAAAAAAAAAAAAAACGATAAAAAGAAAAACATTTTTAAAGACCATTTTTTAAAATATATTTGAGAAATTTTTTTTTTTAAAAAAATATTATTATTAAAACAATAGGCAATTGAATATTTATGAGATATACAAAATCATGAAGAACGAGTAAGAGAAGGAGTGAGGATAAGGAAGGGGATCAATAAATGTAAAAGTTGAAACCTTGAAAGATCGTAGAAGACAAGTGAGAAGTTGAGCGAGAGATGATGTACGAGGAGGGTAGGATTGAGGAAAACGAGAGCACTTTTAAGTTTTTAAGGAACTTGTAAACCGTTCACGGATCATAAAAGGCAACCACGATTAAGGGACAATGATAGGCAACGATAATTGACTCATGAAGGTTACACCCCATTCATAATCCATGAGATTACTAACTCCATATGGTTTGGAACCACGAAAGGAGGATCGAGGATGATGGTACGAAGTGAGTCTTGGAGTCACATTCGCTCGTATTGGCCCTACTCGATTCTTATAGTGAAAAGTATTTCCTGCAATCTCAAAGGCATACAAACAAAATATTCAATTCACTCCAAACTATTAATGCTAAATTGGTTGAATATTAATGCAACACATAATTCTAAAATATTGTGATCACTTGATTTAATAACAAGATTAAAAGGGAACCTAAACCGGTTGTCCAAATTATCTTATTAGTCGTGATTTTCGATTACATATTCCCATTAACATGCAATATGGTAATCATAAAAATATAATAAAATCAACATTAACATTGGAAGCAATTTAACAATAAATCCAACAATTAATATATGACAAACATAACAAAAATCGTTAGAAAAACAATAGAAATTAAAGGAACATGATTCCTTACTTTGATTTTGTTTGCTTGCAACTACAAAATAATAAATGTGTCAGTAACTTCAAGGAAATTAATAAAACAATAATTGAAATTAAATTAAATAAAGGTTGATTTGGGGCCAAACCCTCAAACAGTTCTACCTTTCACGCCTTGGTTTAAGGATGTAATCTCGGGTAAAGTATGGACTCCTTGGAATGCTTAAGGGAAGTATTGTGAAAGAATAGGGTAGGCTAGTGTTTAGGCTAGAGCATAGAAGAGAGAATAGAGAGTTATTTGATGCCCCGAACTGCAGAAATCAGGGGGTATTTATAGAAGAAATGACCAGGGGATCACACGAAACCCTAGAAAAGATAAGAACCGCGAAAAAACCCTAATTGGGCACCATGACACGGTGTGTGTACCACACACGGTACAGGGCGCCGTGTCACGGCAATGTCCACCGTGGCGCGGCAGAGGGTGCCGTGTCACGGTGCACAATCCTGCCTAAAATACGTCCAAATTCATAAGCGCGTACAACATTCGCGGAAAACACACAGAAATTTCCCATGTCACGATATATGCACCGCGACACGAAACTGGTCCACCGTGGCATGGTATAGAATACTGTGTCGCGGTGTGCAGCTTTTTCAGAAATGCGTGCAAATTCACTTTTAACCTAATTAAGTTCGGTATTCTTAAGTGTCGTTTCAGAGTTCCGGGCTATTTGGGTTTATTATTCATTAATCGGGCTCAATTAATGAATAATACGAAATGAATTAAAAAGATTCGAGCCAAAATATAGATTGGACTATGCATTGACTAAACATTATGACTGATTAGTTGACTATTTTGTGAGCTGGGTTGGATTGAATATGTATTTTAAGCACTCTCAGGATTAAATACTCGACCCGACTAATAATGGCGGTGAAAGGTTGTTCATTATCAGTTCTGGTTTTGGGGAGACATTTTTAGGTGTCTACAGAAGCCCCCACTTTGACTGAGTTTGTAGAAACGTCAGTTTTGAAAACGATAGTCAAAGTAGCCGATTGGGACGGAGAATGATTTAAGACGTTCTCAGATCCTAAATCACTCTTTATACGCCGATACCTACAGAAAAATATTAGTTCCACAGCTAAAAGAGTAAAGGGATAGAATGCTTGTTTAACACTAGTATATTGGTGACGAATATGTTCAATAGTATTTGACACCAGTGTATCAGTGGAAAATGAGTTCGGTAGCTTTCTATGCTTGAAGAAATCCACCAGATGAAGATTGTTGTGATATAATCGCCGACTTCTTCGCCTTGAGCGGTGGCAATGACCGATAATTTTCCATGCTTGAGGAAAAACTTGTCTGATGATGAGATTGCAAGTCTCAGTGAATTGAAAACCTTGCGCCGTGAATCGTCTTCACTTTGGGAGATGATCACTAAAAAAATGATGATGGTTTGATTGTCCCCGAACATGGGCCATAGGTGGTTCGCTTGTTCCCGAACGTGGGCTGTAGATGGTTCGCTTGTCTTCGAACGTGGGCTATAGATAGTTCGCTTATCCCCGAACGTGGGCTGTAGATGATTAGACCTTCAAGCCGAACATGTTCGATCGTATTAGGTGCTCAAAATATCGGAAATGTGATTTTGATGCTTGCTAGGGGTAAAATGGTAATTTTGGTACCATTTAAATATCAGTTAGAATTTCCCGTGAGTTTTTCGGTGAAAAAATAACTGTCAAAAAGTTACGGAAACTCGTTCAAACTAGTCAAAAGATGCGAGGAATATTCGCTGAAAGATTCCTTTGGTTTGCAGACCACGCGCGTACACCGCGTCACGTGGGAAATTGCCGTGACACGGCGTATTTTGCCATCACGCGGCATTTTCTTTCGTGACACGGGGCTTCTTTTCCTGCTAAAACAGTCACGTGTGCACGAATTTTTTGATTTCTGCGCCCTTGGAACTACTGTTTTGCAGTGTCATGTCAGTTGGTATCATGACACGGCAACCGATACCATCACGCGGGGTAATACACCGTGTCACGGTGTTTTTGCTTTGCCTTTAAATTCGAAACCTCGGCTTCTTCCTCATTTCATTTTCATTTGTTTTTACTGTTCGAGTTTTGTCTTCGCTACTGCTGTTGTTCGTTGCACATTCTCCCTCATTTCTTCACCATTTTTGCTCAAATTTCTTGCAAAGTTCCTTATTTTTGAATTCTTACAAGAATCCATGTAAGTTTACTTGCTTTTTGTCTTAAATTTTGCTTCAAATAAACGATTTTCGCATGAAAACCCTTGAAAATCAAATTGGGGGTTTTTTATTTTAAGCTTTTATGTTGAAATTCTTGCTATGATTTTGCTTGTTTATGTATGTATGTTGGTTTGTGAGCAATTTGAGACCAAGTTTGCATGATTTGGTGAAGAAATGAGCAAATCACCATTTTTGGTACTACTTTGTACGTGAATGGTTTTCATGTTGTTCTTGTTGTATTTTGTCTCTTGAAATGATGATATAATTGTTGTAGATCTTGTAAAACATGCTATGATGTGCAGATCTGTTGTTTTCATGCAATTTCGAAACATGCTCTGTTTTTCATGTATACTACATTGTCATGGAGAACATAGTATCATGCGGCTAGGAAAACTGTAGTATTAGTTTATCATGGAGAAACTAAATACTAGAAATGATTCCATTATTATTTTGCTAATTTTTACCCTAGAGGTAAATATTTAGTGTATGACGGAAAATGCAACTTTAGGTAGTTGTCATGCTGTTTTGAATAAATAACTAAATAACTTAGGAAATGATGCTAAGTATTTAGATTTTTATTTTTTTTGAACATAATAGCATGCCTAGACAATGAGACCGAGATATTTCTACTCATGGCCGGCGTTAGGCTTTGAGAGAGGACACTCCCTCAGTTCCCGAGGATATAGATGATGCCTTGGAGCTCGAGCCTCGCCCTTCTACGAGTAGGGGTAGGTGGACCCCACCCTCGTGGACACTAGACGAGTTAGTTTTCTGTCGTGAGAACCATGTTTCTCACTGTCCACTTGCCGGATTAGTCGATGGTGTACTTCGCCATCATGGTTCAGAAGCTGGAGACTTGATTCCCCGGCTATACAGGGTCATCACCGGAGATCCCGTTACCAACGTATTGTGAGAGTCTGCTGGTTTAGGCAATTTTTACTTGGCGGTTGTGGGATTTCGCAGCCCCCGAGGCTGTGGTTCGATAGTCGTCCGAGTGTTGTTAGAGTATTTTTGGGATAGTACCAACACTTTCCACTTTGCTTGGGGGGAGATGACGGTGACTCCTCTCGATTTCAGCATGATCAGCAGCTTGCGTTTCACTGATCGGGCCATTCAACAGATACCTGACCTCACTTGAGGGGCGAGCGAGGTAGCGGACTTGTTAGATCCTGTCGTTCACCATATTAGGACTTGGCCGGTGCCTCGGGGTGGTCCTCGGAGGGGCGGTCAGAGTCGGCTTCTGTTCTTGCCCACGGTTTGGATGTTGCTGAGACGACGACGACATACACCTAAGCAGCGAGTACAAATCTTCATCTTGATCCTTCTTTTCGGGACTCTTTCTCATGATAGGAGTTCTCGTGCACTCCTTTGTTACCTGCCGTCTCTGACCAGGATCGCTGAGATAAGCTCCTTTAGTTGGGCTGGTCTGGAATATGCTGATCTACTCTTGTCGCTACGTCATGGCTTTAGGCAGCTGAACGATCAGTCTCCCGTTAGCGTCTATGGTCTTTGGAGAGTTGTAGAGGTGACGATCCTTTTTCTTCGTGTTTTGCTTTTACCGGTTTGGCTCATGTACGTAAAGATTATTCTTGTTGCAGCTATGGTTCCACGAGTATTTTCCAAGATTAGCTCCTCGACGGCGTCGGGGAGCTGTCCATGATTTTCCTATCGGTGCCAGCTGGCATATCCGGGGCGAGTCTCGAGTGGAGTCAATACCGACCCTACAAGGGTTGCTGCGCCGGAGTACCACCACTGTTGGCGTAAAGATCGACTTTATAGTGTATTTCTTTCATTTTGATATTATTTCCCGGCATTCACTGTATTATTTTATCGTTTTCATGTCTCGGTCGAGATTCAGTATCGACCTTGGGCTGGCTTGACTGGCCTTCTTGAGGCTTTGGAGCGCTCGACGTATCGTACCGTCTTCTTTGGTACATCACGTCTTGTTTGGTATCTTGGAGAGCGTGTAGTCCGTCAGCACAGCGTGGATCGCTTTATAGTGTTATTGCCTCTGCCTGCGTCGATGTTGCACTCACGCTTGTTGGAGGCGCTTATGTGCGGGAAGGAGCACTATTAGTTTTCTTGGTGAGAGCTCATGCGTATGGACGGCGACTATTCACAGGACCTACTTCCTGACTTGGCTCCCCCACCCCGTCTTCCTGAGGTTTGATTCTTGAGAATTTTTTTATGGTAGTCCCTGTTTAAACCGTCAAATAACCTGATTATTCGATCATGTTTTAGGCGACTGCTCGTCGTAGGGGGATGATCGAGATCCCGTCTCAGTCTGTCTGTTACCCGGGGCCGATTGGTATGGTCGTGGACCATATTGCTGATGCACTAGAGAGTTTTAGACAGGCGCAGGAGTCCGTGCCTGATGAGTTCGACCCGGTAAGCTTTCTGACACAGTTTTCACTTTTCTTAATATCGCTTGTTACTAATTTCTTGCATTCAGGTCACACACTCGGACATGATGGGCATGATGAAGCTGGTTGATGCTCTGAAATATCGTATCATCAAGCTGTGACGTGGTGCGAGTTGTTGGAGCGGTTTAGACGATGTTTACGAGGTATATTCGCTTGTTTTTTCCATGTTTACTTTTTAATTTATCTTACACCACTGATTTCTTCTCATTTTTTGTCTTTCAGGAGCGACGGAGGTCTCGCTCGCGCTCGAGGCATAGAGGCTTAGACGAGGGGGAGCCTATAGTCGCCGCAGACGATCCCCTGAGATTCGTTGGCATTCTCAGACCTAGTGGCGACATCCTCAGTCTTCTCAGCTATTTCAGGAGTTTCAGACTCCGTGGCAGCAGCCTCAGTCTTCTCAGCCATTCCAGCACTTTCAGACCCAAAGGCAGAGTCTTCCGAATTCCCAGCCATTTCAGCCTTTACAACCTGAGTTTAGGCTGATCATTACTCCTGAGGATCAGGGCTTATTTTCGATTCCAGTGTCTGGGATGATGCCTCCACCGACGATGCCTACATCTTGGAGTCAACCTATGCAGTTTACCAGCTAGACAGGACCTGCCATGACTTTGGCTTCTACAGGAGTCGTGGGGACTAGTAGGGACACTACTCCTCGTACTCGGATGATGGAGGGCCTTTTTGGTCCGCCATTCCCTTACTCGCAGTCTCATGATGACACCGATCCTAGTTCTTCTGGATCTGGAAATTTTTTACCGAGGGTTTTATTATGTACTTTGACACTACTTATATACCATGACTCACTTTTGTACATTTTATTCACACTTTCTATATTTAACACTTTATTTATTCGATTAGCGTGTATGTTAGTGTGTGCCTGTGACTGTTTGTGTGTGATTGTGTATTTATTAACGATGCGAAAAAAATTCGTAATTTCTCGTAAGTGGAGGGTATAGACCATCTCCCCAAAAAAAGACAAAGAAAGGAAAAAGTTTTACAACTTCCCCAAAATAAAATAAATAAATAAAAAATAAAATGGGATAAGTTTTACAACTTTCCCAAAATAAAAGGATAAAATGGGACAAGTTTTATAACTTCTCGAAAATAAAAAGAAATAAAAAATAAAATGGGACAGGTTTTACAACTTCCCCAAAATAAAATGATAAAATCGGACAAGTTTTAAACTTCCCCAAAATAAAAGGAAATAAAAAATAAAATGGGACAAGTTTTACAACTTCCCCAAAATAAAAAGAAATTAAATATAAAATAAAATAAAAATAAAGGGAGAATTATTTTAGAAATAAAACTCTTGAAAAAAGAGTTTGAAGGATAAATGGTTAAGGAAAACCAAAGAAAAATCCGGAAAAATAGGTCAAGGATAAAAAATGATGACGCATAACCACTGTGACACGTGGTTAATACCATGTCACGGTAGATATTACTGCGCCACGATGCTCTTGTCCCGTGACACGGTGTTCCTTACCGTGTCGCGGTTCACAAATAAAGCAGCGGTGCTTTTGCGCGTGCATCTGGATAACTTTTTTGCTTTTCTGGACTCTTTTGGCTATAAATTACGACCAGTTAATTCGTGATATGCATAATTACAAAACATAAAATAACTAGAATTTCATATTTCAATAATAATGTCTCAAAGTTTTGATAATACATTACGTGATTGGTCGTATTCCTTGACCAATGCAGAGAAAAGAGAGCTAGAATTATTCCATGTTAGAGGTTTACTAGCGTTGAGGCATGTAGCAATTGAACATGATTTTTTAAGAGCAGCTCTGGATTATTGGAGTCCGGAAACCCATTGTTTCAAGTTCGATTATAATGAAATTTGTCCTCTGCTAGAGGAATTTGGTGCTATCTTTGGCTTCCCTGCTAGAGTCCTCGTTGCAATGCCTACTCTGCGTGAATACTATTACCAGGATTTTGAGCGTCATCTAAATCTGATTGATCCAGATTTTGGTGTGGTAACGAAGTAGATCTAGAAAAGTTTACGAATTTATTTTTTAATCGTCCTGTCTCTGAGTCATATCATGTATATCGCAGAAGGGCTTATATTTTTTGCATGTTTAGCAAGCTTTTATTTGCAAACGGTAGAATAGGAGATGCTAGTCTAGCATCTGTGCTTGAATATGTTGAAACTTGAAGATCCACTATGCCTACTTGCCTTGGAGAAACACTGCGTGGCCTTGATGAAGCAAAATTTAACCGGAAAGCCGTCAGGAAGGGCTTTCTAGTACTGCTGCAGGTAAAAAACTATTCCGTATTAACACTATGACACCTGGTAAGCGCCGTGTGACGGTAAATCTGTCGCGTCACACTATTTGTTTGCCGCGGCACTGTAGTGTCTCCCATGTCGCGGTGCGCGGCCTATTGCGATACTGACCTTTCTTTTTTTCGGACAGATTTGGTTGATGGAGAGCTTGGAACTTTTTGAAGCCCCCGGCGATGTTGAAAAATATGGTCCCAATGATCTAGTTCGTAGGAAGAAAAAACTACTCTGCAAACATGTCTTATGATGATTGGAAGTTTTTTGCGAAGAGAGAATTTTCCATTCGATGGGTGGTGCCTTGCTGGAGGCTTACTAGGATGGTCGGGACGAATGGTACTCCATATTGTCGTGTTCCTAGTCTCTCAAAATTGAATTTTTATTGCCCTTCCCGATTAATGCGACAATATGGACTCGAACAAGTAATGCCACGTATAATGATAGTCCTCGTGAAGTATCATTGCATGAAAGTAATGTTCATAAGTATGATACATATTGGATTGGAAGGCCTTTGTGGACCATTTCTGCAAGTAATCAACCTCCTCCACCCTTGTCTAGTGCATACAAATCATGGTTGAATCCTCGAAGTAGGAGGTAACGAATTGGATTGCGCAAGTTTGATGGCGATGTGAAGGAACGACTTGGAAGTAAGAAGGCGCCTCCTAAAGATCGTCTTGGTCCGAGAACACAAGAAATTGAGTTTAAGACTCCTATCATGCCTAAGAAGAAGAGTTGGGTAAAAGGAAAGGGTAAAGACAAGATGGTGTATAAGGAGAAACAACCTAAGAAACCTGAGAGAGGTGAAAGGGGTGAAAGTTCAACTAGAGGTGTGACGGTTCGAGCTACAAAAGATACACTAATGGTGAAGGCCGACCTAGTTGAAAAGAAGAAAGAAATTCCTAAGACTAAGAAGGATTAGACCAATATTGCTTTGCTTTTATGATTTAAGTTTTAATTTTTAAATAAGGCGTATTATGCCAATAATTGTAGTGACATTTATTTCATTAATAATAGCATATCTATTTTTGCCTTAATTTAAACTTATAATGATTTCTTCTTTATTTATTTATTTATTTATCCGAGTCAAGAAGTCGGACGCAATGGAAGAATAATAATCGTCGAACGAAATAATCTAAAAACAATTAAAAAAACTACAAAATCCCGGAAAAACTGTATGCCGCGCCACGGTACTTTGTGCCGCGTCACGGTAGCCAATACCATAACACGGTGCTTCTCTGCTGCATTTTTTTGCCAAAATTCCGCCGTGTCGCGGTGTGTTCTTCCGCATCGCGGCGTTTTCTGCCGTGGCGCAGTGCTTGTTGTTTTGTGATTTTCTTTGTTGTATGATGTAGTTTTGTTGACAAAGAATGGATTTTTATTTTTAAAGTGGCTGGGCCCCCTTGAGGGGTTGCCTATGTATCCTTCAATGGAATCAGGCCAAACGTAGCTCTAACGGGTCTTGAACCCATGCAATTAAGCATAAAATTTCTTGAGTTCATCCAAGTTGGTTAAATTATGGAAACTGTTGCCATCCATATCTACTAATTGTGCCGCTCCGCAAGACAAGATGGACTTGACTGAAAGGAATGGTGTCCTTCGAACAAGTGTATTATTCCAATAGAGGGTTCAGAGCTATTAGAAAGCTAATTATTCAGTAAGGTCAAGTGATCGTAATGCCTAGGTGGAGGCCGCTTCCGATCAGTAATATTAATGAATAATTAACATTACAGCTTAATCTTGACTAAACCTTTCGGGTCACACTCAAGAAACTAACGATCCGACACGACGAATTAATTCGGAAGGAATTTATGAGTCGCTCGAGTAATATGAATTTAGACGTCGGAAATCGAGCTAGGAGCGTCGAGACCGAGCGTCACAAGTCAAGTCGAATTAATAAAAGACGAGATGGTAAAATCAATAATTAATCAACAAGTTACCAAAATACCCCTAGCATCGGAATGCCCCGAGCAAACGAGTGCTAGGGGCACTTGGGATAAAATGGTGGCTAGCATGCGCACCGCACCAAGCCTAGGCTGGCTGGTGCGAGCTGGTTGGGGTGTGTGGCAATGTGAGAGCCGGTTTGGGGAAGCTTGGGGAGGATGGCATGGTCCCCTCCCCTTGTGGTCCTCACCTAACTTCTCCTTGTGTAATTACCACTTGTTGATTAATTAGTTGTTGGCTATTTTATTTTATTTTTGATTTAAAAATAAAAGGGAAAATTGATTTTACCAACTCTCCCACATTGATGGGAAAGTGGATTTCTCACTTGAGTTTCCCTATAAATATCTCACTTGGGATTTGGCAAAACTCACTTGAGTAAGATCTCAAAAAGGCATCTTCACTTGAGAGAAAACCTTTAAGCTCATTAATTACTCGAGTAGTGTTTTGGTCCGACTTGGCTAACCTCCAAGTAAGAGACCGGTCGGGGTCGTGTTGTGGGTGGATATCGTCGGAGTCCGTTGCGCTTGTGAGGTTTAGCTTTCTCAAGTAAGAGCTCCGTTGGTCGAGCGAAGCACGCTACAAGGGTAATTTAGTCTTTTCTCTAATCTTGTTATTTATGTCTTTTGGTTATATTAATTGTGAGTTTTTCCTCTAGGCTCGGGTTTTATTTCCGCGGTGAGTCGGACTCATCGAAACCCAACAGCGGTATCAGAGCCTTGCTCATTTATTTTTATAACTAAAAATTTTCAAGGTGTTTTTATGGCTTTATTTTTCTGGTTTTATGTTACTAATTAGATTAGTAGCTCGGTTTTATTAATTTTAATCCCGTTTTATGAGATTTTTTGGCCCCGAACCCAGATTTTCGCCCAAAAATAGTGAATTTTGGGTGGAAACAGCATTCTGGAAATTTTTCAACCCTCTAAGGACTGTGAAAAAGCCAAAATCCGACTAGAAATGCCTTTTTTCGAGGGTTTTTCATTTTTGACGAAAAATTTTAAGTTCTTTAACTTGAATCTTAATGGCATATTTATGGTGATTATGTATTTGGTTCTTTCCTTAATGTTTCTGCATTTTTGGACCTCTTTAAGCATGGTTACTTTGTAGTAATTAGTGCTTGAAAGATTAGTTAAATTTTCAAATAATTGCAAATCCATTGCATTAAGTGTGAAAAATTTATTATTTGAGGCTTCTAAGTACTAAAGATCCAATCTTTAATTGTTTTAAGTGGTTAATTACATAATCGGTTAAACAACTTTGACTAGTTTTAATTAGACGCGTTAATTGGATTAACCACCTAAATTAGTTACTAGTTTACGCGTGTTTGTGCATTGTTATTTGTTTATTGTTGTAAAATTCATGGGCCATTCACAAATAGTGAATGGATGAATGGAATATATATTCTCTCACAGGTTTTATAAAATGGCAACTAAAGTGGGGCTGATTAGGATAGAAAATACGGATTGCGTTCCGTCATGTATTTTTGTAAATTAAATACGGTCTGCGAACCGTTGAGTATTTTTGTACCTTAATATTTAGATTAGTCCTAATCGTAGATACTAGTATTTGCATTATTTTGGTCATGTCTTGAAGACGGAGGTTCTTGGAAGACGAAGCCATGAAGGTTCAAAAGAAGACCCTTGAAGAATTGAAGACTCAAGGGGTCATGCTAGTTACCAAATGCATCATTTACTTATGTTTTCGATATATATTTATGATTATATATATGAATAATATGTTAGATGCATGTTTAGGATTTCAAATGTTGCGATGATTAATTAAGTTCACTTAAATCAACCAACATAGAAACCCTAGGTCACTAGAATATTGAGTAAAATTTGCCATTCCAAAACAACACTCACCGACCTATTGAGAGTAGTGATTGGGCCAAAGCTAGGCACCACTATTACTCCTAGGATACGTAAGGCATACCGGGTATGCATGTTGGTTTTGGTTATACTCAATGATATGAGTGATGGAGTCCTAACATGTCGTGGCAAAGTGGATAAGTTGTTGAGAGAGCATTAGATGCGACGATTTATCTAACCAAGAGTGGATTGGAGCCATTAACAAAGAGTTGCTTACCTTAGAATATTAAGTGTTAGACAAGCCAAAGCATGCTTAACTACTCATTGATTCTTTGGATCTTGGAATCGACTTATTCTCATCAAATGGGGACAATTTAATGTGTGAATAAGACGTTTAAATAAGTTTGATGAATATGCATGATTTCAATCTTATTTAAGTATTATGAATGGTTTTTAATTTCAAATTCTTTCAATTGTAGAATCATGTCTTCAACTAACAACGACAACAACCTAATGAGCCCAGAACTTCCCGAAAAGTTACCATTTTCCTTGAACTTGGTGAACTTAAAGGAGCGGGAAGAAGAACTTCGAAAGACCCTCCGAAATTTCTACCTAGAGCACATTCTCGACATACCCATCTCGACTTTTTACTCAAAAGGGGTTATGAGCGATAAGGCTCACAAGGAATGGAGATGGGATTGCAAAAGAGTCTCACGACTTATGGCAAACTCCATCCCGGAACAATGGAAGGGGAAGTTCTCCAACTATTTTCCGGACATGCTCCTCAAAGATCTAAAGGATATAGTCAATTTAAGGGTCACCAAAAGCATCATAGGCAACTACGATGGTCTCGTGGAGGAAGTGACTAGGTCACTGTCCAACATGAAGATCAAGTCACCGCAAGAGGGGCGCCTTGCCAAGGAGAGGCAAGAGGTATGGGCACAAGTCTACAATGCTAGACTGAGACCCGGAATGCCACTTCGAGCCCACGTGCTCCGAATGACAAGGCTATTAACTCACTTGGCGCTCATTGGAAAGCCGGTGGAGGATGAGCGAGCGGCTCACATGCTATTAAGTTCTCTCCACTCGGGCTATGTCGCATTGAAGATGCGGCTAACTGCCAATCGGAACAAACTCTCTTTCATGGAGATTGTCCATGAGCTTCAATGTGCCGATTCTTGTGGAAGTGATAATCTCAAGCTTGCTCTAAGGGCAATGAAGAAGGAGTTCAAGAACAACGCAAAGATGCGATGCTTCTACTGTAGTTAGCGGGGCCACTACAAAAGAGAATGCAGCATGTACCTGGAAGATGAGGCAAAGGGAACATAAATCTATACCTCAGGTATCTTCTTTATAAACTACACTTGAATACAAGTAATTCATAAGGTAATAGATACCATTAATGACTCACTATACGCTCCTATTTCAGGAACCAAGTGAAAAGTGCTTACCAAGTGGATGTGGATATACAAGCAGAAGAAGAAGACAATCTTTCCGGAAGGCTTGTAATCACATAGTTTGTCTTGACATAAAACTTGTTTAATTTTTTGTTATCAACCATACATTGATCTTCCAACGTTGGACGTCATTTTGTTTTGATCACAAGACTATTGTTTCAAAAGTCTTGCTTATATGTTTATGGCTTGACACATTTATCTAAAATGTGTGCTTTCGTTAGACAAAAAAGTTTATAATGTTGATAATACCACCAAGAAAGCTAAGACCATTAAGTCAAATGAGACATACTTGTGGCATTGTCATCTTGGCCACATCAACATCAAACGCATCAAGAAACTTGTACAAGAAGGTATTCTTGACTCATTCGATTTACAATCGTTTGAGAATTGTGAAGGATGTTTATTAGGCAAGATGATAAAGCAGCCATTCTCCAAGTTAGGAGAAAGGGCAGGTGACTTGTTGGGCCTAATACACATCGATGTATGTGGACCAATGAGCACAACCACAAGAAACAACCATCGATATTTTTTCACCTTTACAGACAACTATAGTAGATATGGATATGTCTACCTTATGTCGCACAAATCTGAATCGTTTGAAAAGTTCAAAGAATTTCAGAGTGAATTTGAAAATTAGCTTGGCAAGAAAATCAAAGCCCTTCGATCGGATTAAGGTGGTGAATACTTGAGCCAAGAATTCGATGACCATCTGAAAGAAAAAGGGTATACTTTCAGAATTGACACCTCCAGGAACTCCACAATGGAACGGAGTATCTGAAAGGAGAAATTGAACCTTGTTGGACATGGTACGATAAAAAATGGATCTTAGTGATCTTTCTATCTCTTTTTAGGGACACGCACTTCTAACCGCGACACTAACACTGAACCATGCTCCATAAAAAGCTGTAGAAAAGACTCCATACGAGCTATAGATGAAGAAACCTCCAAGGTTGTCTTTTCTCAAGATATGGGGATGCGAATCATATGTCAAGAATTAATTTCTGACAAACTTCAACCCAAATCTGACAAGGTTTTCTTTGTGGGCTACCCAAAAGAAACCAAAGGGTATTACTTCTACAACAAATCCGAGAACAAAGTGTTTGTTTCTCGCGATGGTGTCTTTTTGGAGAAGGAACACCTTTCTAAAATGACAAGTGGAAGGAAAATCGAACTCGATGAAGTTCGAGAGGATGAGCAACAAAATCAAATTGACAGTCAAAGTGCTCAAACAGCATCTGTTGACGTTGGTCAAAATGTGCAAATTCAAACCGACAATGCAAATGCTCAGTCTGTTACCCTACGTAGGTCGCAAAGGCCGAGTTCTCAACCTGATAGGTATCTTGGTGTTGTGTTAATTGAGAATCAGGACATCCTGGTAGTGGATAGAGACGAACCGGCGACCTACAAGCAAGCGATGGCGAACACTAACTCTGCTAAATGGCAACAGGCCATGAGATCTAAAATGGATTCCGTGTTTGAAAATCAAGTCTGGGACTTGGTTGACTTACCCGAAGGTTACACACCTATCAGATGTAAGTGGATTTTCAAATTAAAAACTGACAAAGATGGAAATGTATTCATTTACAAAGCTAGACTGGTAGCAAAAGGTTACAGGCAAATTCATGGTATTGATTACGATGAAACTTTTTATCCAGTCGCAATGCTTAAATCCGTTCGGATCCTCCTAGCGGTTGTTGCACATTACAACTATGAAATATGGAAGATGGACGTCAAAACCGCCTTCCTCAATGGAATTTTGGAAGAAACTGTGTATATGACACAGCCTGAAGGTTTTTTCGACCAAAGCAATGTTGGGAAAGTATGCAAGCTTAAAAAGTCCACTTATGGGCTAAAGCAAGCTAGCAGAAGTTGGAATCTGCAATTCAATGAAGCCATTAGTAAGTTTGGTTTTATCAAGAATCCAGATGAATCTTGTGTTTACAAGAAGGTCAGTGGGAGTGACATTGCCTTCCTAGAGTCTGTAAAGGTCTGGCTTGGAAAATGTTTTTCAATGAAAGAATTAGGAAAGGCTCAGTACATATTAGGCATCAAGATCTATAGGGATAGATCTAAGGGGATGATTGGATTAAGCCAGAGTACTTACATCGATAAGGTACTGGCACGATTCAGTATGCAGGAGGCCAAAAGAGGTCACCTACCCATGTCACATGGCATAACCCTGAGCAAGAAGCAGTGTCCAAAGACACCTGATGAGCGAGAAAGGTTGAATCAGATTCCATATGCTTCGCTAATTAGATCGATCGTGTATGCCATGATATGTACTAGGCCAGATGTATCGTATGCCTAGAGTGCTACGAGCCGATACCAATCACACCCTGGAGAGGCACATTGAACTGCAGCCAAGAGTATCCTATAGTACTTGAAAAGGAACAAGGATAAATTCCTAGTATATGGTGGCTTAGAAGAATTAGTTGTTGAAGGTTATACTGACACAAGCTTCCAAACAGACAGAGATGATTTAAAATCACAGTCTGGATATGTGTTCTGTCTAAATGGAGGAGCATTTAGTTGGAAGAGTGCCAAGCAGAGCACAACCGCAGATTCTACAACTAAAGCCGAATACTTGGCAGCTGCTGAAGCGGCTAAGGAGGTAGTTTGGATTCGTAAGTTCGTTGGTGAACTTGATGTTGTACCCTCCATCAAGGGTCCAATAGCCATGTATTGTGACAACAATGGAGCTATTGCTTAGGCTAGAGAGCCAAGGGAACATCAGAAGATCAAACATGTCAAGCGGCGATTTCACATGATAAGGGAATGAAAATCAGAGGGTGAAATCAGAATTTGTAAAGTTGGAACGGACGACAATGTAGCCGATCCACTTACTAAACCTCTATCTCAAGTAAAGCACAACAAGCACGTTAAGGCAATGGGAATCAATCACGTTAGAGATTGGCTTTGATTTCCCTGTTTAGTGTTTTAATTAATTTTTGAACATTTTTATGTAAGACACTAAGATGAACCATTCAGGTTTTGGAGTAATTTAATTTCTTGCAATTTCATCACTCCGTTTCTATTTAATTGTGGTTTAGAATTAAATATTGAGTCCATTCGATTCTGAGGATATTCAAGACCAGTCTTGGATAAAGAAACACCTATTAAGTGAACAGTGAATATTATAATCGAAAATTATCCCTAATCGAGGTCATTTAAATGATGGACAACAAAAGAGCGTTTGAGATCAGTGTGTAGTTTGATTTATAGCACCGTTTCTTGTGCTACAAGTACATGATTGTCATAAATTATTTGCACAGTATTGGTTTAGAACCATATGGGATCAACCTATGAGAATACTTTAAGAGATTTATAAATCATCATAAGTATACTTCTCATTATGGCTATCGGAACCTCTTTCCTCGACCATGAGTATTGTGAGTTCTCTTGTTTGAGTACTAGTCCATTTTGATGTTAGTCAAACGTATGCCGTACATGGAGATTATAACGGCAACACTCGAGCGGCTAGGTCCTCTTAGTAAGAGAAGCTGACATTATAAGACTAGGAATGTCCCTCTACTAACAATAGGGAACATGTCTTTGTTGTTTTCAAGGCCTCTCGAAGAGCGAGATTATGAAAAAGCATGGTCGTGCTCGGATGGATTTTAGAAATCATCTGTTTATTGACAATCAAACTTGGATTTAGAGAAACACTTCTGGACGTAATAAGGATGACGAATAATCTTACCTTATAGTTCATGAAGAGACATTAAGTGACATAGGAAAAAGGTTGTACACTAAAAGCACATTTGTCCGGAAGGACAAGTGGGAGATTGAAAGGAATGGTGTCCTTCGAACAAGTGTATTATTCCGATAGAGGGTTCGGAGCTATTAGAAAGCTAATTATTCAGTAAGGTCAAGTGATCGGAATGCCTAGGTGGAGGCCGCTTCCGATCAGTAATATTAATGAATAGTTAATATTACAACTTAATCTTGACTGAACCCACCGGGTCACACCCAAGCAACTAACGATCTGACATGACGAATTAATTCGGAAGGAATTAATGAGTCGCTCGATTAATATGAATTTAGACGTCGGAAATCGAGCTAAGAGCGTCGAGACCGAGCGTCGCAAGTCGAGTCAAATTAATAAAAGACGAGATGGTAAAAATCAATAATTAATCAACAAGTTACCAAAATACCCCTAGCATCGAAATGCCCCGAGCAAACTGAGTGCTAGGGGCACTTGGGATAAAATGGTGGCTAGAGCCTAGGCTGGCTGGTGCATGGTGCAGCATGCTAGCGCACCATCGCTAGCAATTCTGCTAGCACATGGCTAGAAAGCATCGCTAGAATGCGCGAGCAAGCAGCAGCATCGAGCTAGCAGCGCTAGTGTACTAGCACTGCTAGCAATGCACACTAGCTGGTGCGGGAAGGGCTAGCAGCAGCGCCCAGCAATGCGAGGCTTGCCGGCGCTCGCTGCTAGCCCGTGCGACCAGCTGGCAGGCCCAGCCAAGGGGCCAGGCAGCCAGCTGGGCAGCCTTGGCGCCCAAGGCTGGCAGCGCGAGCTGGTTGGGGCGTGTAGCAATGTGAGAGCCGGTTTGGGGAAGCTTGGGGAGGAAGGCATGGTCCCCTCCCTTTGTGGTCCTCACCTAACCTCTCCTTGTGTAATTACCACTTGTTGATTAATTAGTTGTTGGCTATTTTATTTTATTTTTGATTTAAAAATAAAAAGGAAAATTGATTTTACCAACTCTCCCACATTGATAGGAGAGTGGATTTCTCACTTGAGTTTCCCTATAAATATCCCACTTGGGAATTGGGAAAACTCACTTGAGTAAGAGCTAAAAAAGGCATCTCTACTTGAGAGAAAACCTTTAAGCTCATTAATTACTCGAGTAGTTTTTTGGTCCGACTTGGCTAACCTCCAAGTAAGAGACCGGTCGGGGTAGTGTTGTGGGTGGATATCGTCTGAGGCCTTTGCGCTTGTGAGGCTTAGCTTTCTCAAGTAAGAGCTCCGTTGGTCAAGCTAAGCACGCTACAAGGGTAATTTAGTCTTTTCTCTAATCTTGTTATTTATGTCTTATGGTTATATTAATTGTGAGTTTTTCCTTTGGGCTCTGGTTTTATTTCCGCGGTGAGTCGGACTCATCGAAACCCAACATTGACAATGTATGGACCTGACCAGTTTGGTCTAAATTTTCCTCTTGGATCTAACACATTTTTACGAAGTGCCTTAAGCACTAAATCACCTTCTTTGATATTCCTAGTCTTGACTTTTTTATTGAAGTGTCGTGCCATATGCTGTTGGTAGGTTTGGACATGATGCAAAGCTGCAAAGCGTTTTTCGTTAAGTAAAACTAGCTCGTCATATCTTGCTCTAATCCAATCGACTTCATCTAGTTGGCTTTCCAACGCGATTCGTAGAGAAGGGATTTCCAGCTCTATTGGTTGTACGGCTTCAACTCCATAGCCTAAAGAGAAGGGGGTAGCCCCCGTTGATGTACGAACGGAAGTTCGATAACCCCAAAGGGAGAAATGTAGCTTGCTTGGCCAATCTTTGTAATTTTCCGTCATCTTTTCGATGATAGTTTTCACATTCTTATTGGCCGATTCAACCGCGCTATTCGTTTGTGGTCTGTAAGGTGATGATCTGTGATGTTTGATGTGATATTTCTATAATGGTTCTGCGCACTCATCTTGGAAATGCGTCCCATTATCACTGATCATTTCATGAGGTACACCATAGCGGCATATGATGTTTTTCTCGATGAATTGAGCTACATGTTTTTCCGTAAGCTTAGCATAGGAAGCGGCTTCGACCCATTTGTTGAAGTAGTCGATTGCTACAAGAATGAACTCATGTCCCCCTTGTCCTAGTGGTGTTATCTTCCCAATGATGTCAATTCCCCAAGTAGAGAAAGGCCATGGAGAAGTGTATGTGTAGAGAAGCGAAGGTTGAACATGTTGCAAATTTGCGTATACTTGACATTTCATACACTTCTTGACGTATTTGTGGTAATCTCTCTCCATGGTAGTCCAATAATAACCTTGGCGTTGAATCTTTTGGACTAACATCTTAGCGTTCATATGCGTTCCACATATTTCCGGCATGAAGTTTTTCCATGGTTCTGTATGCTTCCTTCTTAGCTATGCATAAGAGGTTTCTTCCTTGTGCGGTCCTTTTGTGGAGTTCTCCCCTGATGAGCACATACTGTGAGGCCAGGAGCCTCAAAACCCGGCATGCCCTTTTATCAGTGTTTGGAGGGTATTCTCCCTTCGTTACATAGTTAAGGATGTCTGTGTACCATGGCTCTTCGTCTTCTTCTTGTGAATCTTGTTCATCATCAAGTGCGTTAATATAAGCCGGCTCATACCTTCTTTCTATAGTCAATGGCATTCTGATTGTGTCTCTTGGAATTCGCACCATTGATGCCAACTTAACTAGTGCGTCGGCAAACTGATTCTCTTCTATAGGCAAGTATGTGTATTCCACTTCATCTAGTCGCTCCGTGAGAGTTTCTAGATGAGCTTGATACGTAGCGAGACTTTCACTTCTCACCTTCCATCTCTTAGAGTTTTGGTTGATGATGAGTGATGAGTCTCCATAGATTCTTAGCATCTTAATTCCCAAGGCCACATCTATTTCTAATCCCAAGATGCACGCCTCATATTCTGCGGCATTGTTGGTGACATCGAAATCAAGTTTCATGGAGATTGGAATGTGCTCTTCATTGGGTGATACGAGAAAAACTCCCACACCACATCCCTTTTGGTTTGAAGCTCCATCGAAATAGAGTGTCCAGCCATCATCTTCGCTCATGAGTAGATCTTCGTCCGGGAAATCGTACTCTTCTTCATCTTTCTCAACTTCTTCTAGTGGGAAGAAGTAAAAAACTACAGAACCTTTGATACCCTTTTGCGGTACAAATTTCAACTCAAACTGAGCCAGGTTGACTATACACCTTGACAATCTGCCATTGAGTGTTGCCTTCTCAAACAAGTACTTGAGAGGATCCATCTTTGATACAACATGCACTATATGAGTAAGCATGTAATGCCTTAATTTTTGTGCGGCCCACACAAGTGCAAGACACAATTTTTCGAGTGGTGTGTATCGAGTTTTATATCCTTGAAGTTTCTTTCTCAAATAATATATTGCATTTTCTTTGCTTTCGATCTCTTGTGCTAGCATTTCTCCCATCGTTTCTCTTGTGACCGTAAGGTAGAGTCGAAGAGGAAAGTCAGGTATTGCTGGTGCTAACACAGGCGGATTTGCTAGGTACTGTTTGATCTTGTCGAAAGCTTTTTGGAAATTATCATCCCATGTAACTGGAACATTTTTCTTTAATTTCTTGAATATAGGTTCACATATCGCAGTGAGTTTGGATATGAACCTACTTATATATTGCAACCTTTCGATAAAACCTCGAATCTCTTTCTCGGTCTACATATGTCATTTTGAAATAGATGGTGGGGAGCTATTCAAGGTAAGAGAGCCTTAAGATGAGTGATGTAGTAAAAGGAGAAGGTGATAGGGGGATCAAGTAGCCAAGTTGGATTTGAGAAAAAAAAAAGGAATTTGAAACCAATTTTAAAGTATATTTGACTAAAAAAATATTTAGCATTTTTTAAAAACAAAAAAAAAGGCATTATTATAGTATAGTTTGTTTCATGATTAAACAATGTCTCAAGAAAAAAGGCAATATAATGTTTTATGAAATATGTAAAACTATAAAGGATGGGTAAAAAAGAGAGTGCGGGGAAGAAAAAGAATCAAACTTAAAAGACTCAATAAAATTTGCAAAACAATAAAAAAAAATGATTGATTAAGTAGTTGAAGATGAAGGATAGCAATATGTTAAGCAAGTAGATGAGAGATGATGCAGGGCATGAATTGCACAAAAACCATCATATACAAGTGAGAGAGGATGAGAGATGAGTGAACAAGTAGTATATACATTTTTTTTTAATTCATGTATTATGTATCAATATGTACTCTAAAGTATTCGTTTGTTGGAAAAATACTCCGTATTTGATTTTTAAGTGACATCTCTATTTAATTTATACCATAGTTATTACAAACATATACAATATATTTGATAATAACACTAATAAATTCCTCGAAATCGTACATTATTGGGCTATGTTTCGCTATAGTGCAAACATTTTTAAAATCCAATAATAGAAGGTCACTTTTCCTATGTTTCTTGTATCTGCATGATATCTATACACATGTGTGTTGGGACGTTTTCTGATTTCCATCAACCACTTTTTGGTTTATCAACCATTTTAAATCGGATTATCTTTATGGTATGTTTGGGAATTGTCATTTCATCTCAAATGTTGGATTTGTGATAGGCTAAAGTCGTATCACCTAATCAAAAGTATTACCTAAGTCCCTAACTAATGTATATAGGGAAGTAAGGTCGAATCCACAGGAAAACAGCGTTCTTTTATTCCTAATTAATTAATATAATCTAAATTATCAAGTAACCAAATTACTTCTGTGAAAAGAATTAAACTAGGGAGATTAAGAATAGGGAGAAATCAATAAAAAAAAGCCTAGGGTCACAGGTTCACCAATAATTAATATTCCGGGATAAAACATAACAATCAATAATTAACAGTGCACATATAACATGATTAACAGTCTCTCGCAATTCATTAATCAACATAGATCTAACAGGCTCTCGCAATTTACTAGATCTAAGTTCCTATTGAAAATAGCCTTTAATATCAAATTAACATCTGCTCGATTCATCAATTTAATATTGCTATACTTTTACAATCAAATCACATCTTCTTGATTCATAATCCAATTGTAAAGAATTAAAACAATTCAATAAGAAATCATCATGCAATATCAATAATCAATAATAACAAATTATCCCTTCATATTAATTAGGAATCCCCCAAAAACCCTAGAATTAAACTACTCACACATAATTAAATCTAAACTAATCAAAGCATATGAAAAAGACGTGATTAAGAACAAAGCAAGAAAATAAACAATAAAGGAGAGAAGAAAGAATACCAAATGAAGGAAAATATGAAATTGCACTAAAAAGGGAAAACTTGAGTTCTACAGTAATCTCCAACTAGAAATCTCTCTAAAAGTTAAGTATGAAAAGAGAATAATGAAAGCGTGCTTAAAGAAGATTACGCCAAGAGTCTTAATACTAAACCCGAAGATTAGCCAAAATGGAAACTCCTAAGCCGACTAAAAATACATGCGCCCGATCGGGCGAAGGGCCACCTGATCAGGCCCGCCTTTATTTTCATCCTCCTTGTTTCTTGGCAACCGCTCGATCGAGCCATAGGCTGCCCGATTGGGCCCAGTTTCTTTCGGCCGTGGCTCTTCTCTTCTTTGTTTCTTTGGGCTTCAATTATCAATCGGCCCAACTTCTTCTCGGTTCATTACTCAGACCAATTCCACGAACCAAGCCCTTAGTCACTGATATGATCGGTCTTAGGCTACAATCAATAGTCATTAACGTGCTACAAACTCCAATACCTCGTAGTGGCTGGAAAACCATAGGAATCACCGATAAATCCGGGAAATTTCTACAAAACAAATGCCAACTCTACAAAACACTTGAAACCACACATTAGTGCTAAAAGTAGCTCCAACGAGCTCAAATATGCATATAAATGACTGTGGGACGGGGAATAAAATAGCATATAAAACACATATATCAATTTGTCCCAATTAAGCTATTTGGTAACTCATAGCATTTGGAATTGAATTTGGCTGAATTCCAGACACTTATCAAGAATAACCTACACCAAAGAATTTGAAATCCATCTTCAATATATGTCATTTCAATTCCAAGTGATGTGATCTATTCACCTTCAACTTCTCTCTCCTCTATTTTTACCAGGTAAGTTACTTATATTTTTTCTCTCCTCTCTTCTACCACATAAAATTTCTCTCTCATGGCTCCTTGCTTTAACCTTCATCGTCGGAAGAAACTAGGGATTCCACTTTCCGGCAAAGCACTGATGATGAACCTTAAACTTAATTTCGCCGAAGAAGAAAACGATGATTTTATAGAGAAGACCATGATCAAGAACAGGAGAGCTGCATTCCTGGACGCCATTGGAGTTATCGGCACTTTAATTTGTCGCCATTATTGAGCTAATTGGAGTCCTCAGTGTTGCGTCGCCATTGTTGAATCACCATTGGAGTTCGCAATGTTGCGTCGCCATTGATGAACTGCCATTGGAGTTCTCGGAACATCGAAAGGGACAACATGTTGACGCAGTGTTGTATGAAAATGTGATATTTGAATTTTATCTTACTTTTTTCAAAAAAAGCAATTAAAAAATACAATTGTGAAATTAAAATTCCAGTCTATCCAAACAACATGTAGAATTTGAAATCCTAGAATTTAAATTCTAGCAATTTCCCAAACACCATTTTTGGAATTAAAAATAAGAATTTCAATTTCAAGAATTGAAATGAATAATTTGAAATTAAATACTGATTCCCAAACACTGCCTTAAATCATTTAAAATGAATACAAGTTAATTATATTTCATACAATCGTATCACGTTTTAATAAAAAATTAGACAACATGATAGTATCATTTAGTTTATATAAAAAACAAGCATTCATTGTATTTTATTATAGCGATTTTAAATAGGAGATTAAATAATACAACAATATTAATAATTAAATAAAACAATTGTACCAAATTTACTTATAATTTCAAGTACTTACATTAAATAATAACACAACTCTTACATACTAACAACCACAACCATTTTTTGTGATAAGTAAAGCGAATTGTTATAGCACATCCATTAAACCTCAGATTTATCTCAATCCCGTTTTTGAAAATTGGGCTATCGCGCTCGATGGCTCAACTAGTTTCTAAAAAAGATTTTGAGCCTAAAAAACTCTTTTAATAAGATATTTACCAAAACATAAACAGTAGTAGCATCATCAAGCTTTTCTTGTGATAGGAAAGACTGGTGTTATGTCTAATAGCTTTTCCTCTTTTATTTCTTGCTTCTATGTACTGATGCTTAATGGCCTTTAGGCCTTATCTATAAATTCCTATCTTTGGTGTGTGTTAAAAAAAAAAAAGATATTTACCAAACACCTAAATTAGCTTATTTAATTGGTCAATCTCTAATATGGTAAAATAAGCTAAAAACTCTCTAAAAAGCTATTTACCAAACAACGCCTGAATCAGAATATGAAATTTTACCTCCATCTTGAATCCACGTAGCACTGGGCATGCCCCTAATAACCTTGTAATACTAGTAATGTTGAATGTCATATTCCACAAGCATGTCAACTCTAGGCATTTTAGGTTATTGAAACATGGAAGTCCTTTGGTGGGAATATTGACACAAATATTTTTCCTAAAAAGCTTCAAGCAAAGAAAGTCAAGGGGTAAGAGCTCAAGTTTGAATTAGATTAAGAAATTCAGAAAATAAAACAACTCATGACTCCATTGTGCACTAACCTCATCATAGCTCTCAAGGACGAGGACGAGGACAAGGACAAGGGAAAGTCTTGAGAGCTGCATAGCAAAGGAAGCAATTTTCTGACATATTAGAATTGAGGGAGTACAACAATCCCCAAATAAATTTGCTTCAACAAGTGCCGGGACACTCTTGAACTCAATATTTCCAAACCCAAAATAGTACAAATAGCTCAGATTCACAGCATCAATTTCAAGTTCTTCTAGCCAGGCACAACCATCTACTATTAGTGGCTTCACCTTGAAAGATGCGACCTTCAGTTTCACAAGAATCCTCGAACCCTTCACATAGAGCTTCTCTAAATGGGGGGACACTGACAAAAGAAATTCAAGAAACTCTCCACTAATTTGAACATCACTCAAATACAAAGATGCGAGAAAGCTGACGCCATTATCAAGCATTGAGGGTATTATGGCGTCAAAAACTAAAGTGCACATGGTTTCTTTAGAGTAAAGAGATAAAGGCGGCAAGACCAACTCCAAGTTCTTAACTCTTTTGGAAAAAGAAAATCTAACCCCTCTTTTGATATAAGGTGCAGTACATATAAGATGGTGAAATCGATAATATGCAATTTTAACACCCACTATGATTGCTATGGGTTGCCAGTTAATATGCTTCTAGGATTTCCCTAAGTTTGAGATCAATTAAAGCAATGTAATTGAACTTCCTAAGAACACTTGTAAGAACAATAAGAATAGATAATAAAGAAGAAAATAAAGTAAAAAAGATAAGTTATAATTTTGGAGCAATTAACTATATATAATGAACAGCCTATTTAATCTAAGAATCACTATTTCCAAAATATAGTTAATTATGATAATCTGACTTTTAATGAAAAGTCACTATTATCATAATCAACTTAACCGTAGAAAAGTAACTACTTACACTCGCCCGATCGGGCCAAGCCCGCCCGGTCGGGCAAATAAATGAACAAATCTTTTAACTAGGCTCGCGCCCGATCGGGCCATCTACACTTAGGAAAATAAGTTTGCTCTCGCGCCTGATCGGGCTAACTTAAACCTATTGGGAGAGCAAATATTATTTTCCTAATTTAATGATCGCGCCCGATCGGGCAAAGCCCGCCCGACCAGGCCCGTGGTCATAACTTAAAATTTTTGTTTTGCTCCAAATAATCAATTTATTGACTAGCTCCAAGCTAAACTTTTCTATTTAACCAATGTGGGAGTTTTCTTCCCAACATCAAGTTAAATAGAATAGAGTAACTTATATACTAGCTCCAAGCTATACTTTTCTATTTAACCAATGTGGGAGTTTCTTCCCAACTTCAAGTTAAATAGAATAGATTAAGCTATCATCTTCTATTCAACCAATGTAGGACTTTCTTCCCAATTAGAAATGAACAAGCCAACTTATTCTATTCTACCAATGTGGGACTTCCATCCCAACACTAGCTATATAGACTAACCTATATAACTAACTTCTATTCTACCAATGTGGGACTAATTTTCCATCATTCACAACACCTATTATGAAGACTACTCTAATAATCCCCCACTTAGTCTTCAAAATGAGTGTATGTTCTTAACCAACAAAATTATGCATCAATGAAGGTATCTTATCGATTTGAACCTCCACCTAGTGTAAACGTTCAAAGTAACAACAAAATTAATGGTAGCATGTAGCTTTGAACCATAATCTTACATATCATTACCGGAATTTCTACACACACAACTTTGTTAAACCAAATGTTCTTAGAAATGGTAGCACTATTATGGCCATGTGCTCATCCTGGTATTCATGAACATCTCCAAAAGTAAAACACACTTTTGCTAGGAACGACACCATTCCTATATGTTCATATAAGTGAAGTACAAAAATAACCTTTGAAACTTCATTAAGAGTCTAAAACTCACACTTACACATATATATTAATTATACTCAACAATAATCAATATATCATCAACAAACAACTTGTTTTTACCACATTGAACCTTTAATATAGGGGTAGTACTATAGGAAAGGTTGGGTTTCCGTTGTTCTTGATTAAATAATTGGTTTTAAACCAATTTCCTTGGACATTGTTTGCACTATGTCCCTTGGTAACCCTTTTGTAAAAGGATCCGCTAAATTATTGCAAGACCTTACATACACAACAGTTATTACCCCATCTGATATTAACTAACGTACATATGCATGTCTTAAACTTATATGTCTAGATTTTCCATTGTAAACCTTATTATACACTTTAGACAAAGTAGCTTCACTATCACAGTTCAAAGAAACGACTGACATCGGTCGTGGCCACACCTCTATATCTAATAACATGTTCCTTAGCCATTCTACTTCTTTCCCTCCCGTCGCCAAGGCTAAAAATTCAGCCTCCATGGTGGAATGAGTAATACAAGTCTTTTTCTTTGAAGCCCAAGAAACAACACCTCCACCAAGCATAAAAACCCACCCACTAGTGGATTTATTATCACCAGTGCTAGTAATCCAACTAGCATCTAAAAAACCCTCAAGAACAGATGGAAATCTATTATAATGCAAACCAAGATTTTTGGTTCTCCTTAAGAAACCAAAAACTCTACCAATAACTTTCCAATGTTCGACACTAGGGTTGCTAGTAAATCTAGAAAGTTTGCAAACTGCAAATGCAATATCGGGCCTAGTACAATGTGATGCATACATTAAACTACCTATTGCACTTGCATACTCAAGTTGAGTAAATGCTCTACCATTATTATTTTCAAGTTTACATGACGAATCATAAGGGGAATTGACTTCTTTGATATTCAAATGCTTAAACTTATCAAGCATTTTATCAACATAACGAGACTGACTCAAAGCCTAACCCCCACTATGTTTTATACCTTTGATTCCTAATATTGTATCCACTTCACCCAAATCTTTCATTTGGAAACAAGAAGATAAATATCCCTTAGTCTCATTAATGCCTTTTATATTCGTCCCAAAGATTAGCATATCATCAACATATAAACATACAATGATTCCATAATCTTTTCTAAACTTAGAATAAATGCATCTATCAGCAGAATTATGAGTAAAACCATGTGAAAAAATTGCAGAATCAAAATTTTCATGCCACTATTTTGGAGCCTGTTTTAATCTATACAAGGACTTAACCAACTTGCAAACTTTACTTTCATTGCCAGGAAGAACAAAACCCTTAGGCTACCTCATGTACACTTCCTCATCTAAATCACCATTTAGAAAAGCTATTTTTACATCCATTTGATGAACAAGCAAGCCATGAATAGAAGCTAAAGCCATAAGGACTCTAATGGATGTAATTCTAGCTACGGGTGCACAAGTATCAAAATAATCCACCCCTTCCTTCTGAGTAAAACCTTGTACTACCAACCAAGCCTTAAAATATATTATTTTCACATTTGTGTCCCTTTTAATTCTAAACACCCATTTACATCCAACAACTTTGGAACCGGGTGGAAAATCCGTGAGATACCAAGTATTATTTGAAATCAAGGAATCCATCTCATCATTTATTGCCTCCTTCCAAAAAGCTGTGTTTCTAGAAGACATTGCTTCTTTAAACGTTTTTGGATCATCCTCTACATTAACATCAACATTAAGTAGAATGGGTATCTTATTAGTAACTTCACATCTATTACCTTCTACAAGAAGTAGAATAGCTTGTGAATCAATAAAATCTGGACCCAAAATTTTCTCCTTCCTTGCCCGTACACTTCTTTTAGGTTTACTAGAGAAATCGGACAATTTTCTAACATTACTTGAGCTAGAAACATTATTAGGAGAAACTTGTGGTAGTGCCGAATCATCAATGTTTATGGAATCCCCACGAAATTTATTCTAAAAAAATGCAGCATCTCGTGATTCCACTGTAACATTAGAATCCAAATTCAAAAACCTATAGGCTTTTGAATTTTCAACATATCCCACAAAAACACTCTTTAAAGCTCTAGGACCTAATTTAGTTTTCTTAAGTTTGGGAACCTTATAATATGCAACACAACCCCAAACTCTAAAATAACTAATATTAGGTTTCTTTCCTTTCTACAACTCATATGGAGATACTTTATTTTTCTTAGAAGGAATTCTATTGTGTACATGACATGAGGTTAGTAAAGCTTCCCTCCACAAATTAAGTGACAAATTTGCATTAACAAGCATGGCATTTACCATATCACCTAATACACCATTCTTTCTTTAAGCCACTCCATTTTGTTAGGGTTTATATGGGGCACTAACCTGATGTATAATGCCATTAGATTCACAAAAATCAAAAAATTCCGTGGGAAAATATTCCTCTCCTCTATCACTTCCTAATATCTTAATTTTCTTATCCTTTTGTGTTTCTACCATGGCTTTATACACTTTAATCATATCAAACGCCTGATCTTTTGTCTTTAGCAAATAAACATAGGTAAAACGAGAACTATCATCAATGAAAGTTATGAAATACCTATTACTACCTCTAGTCAAATTTCCATTGAACTCACAAATATCAGAATGAACAAGTTCTAGTATTTCAGTATTTCTATCAACTTTAGGAAGGCTTTCTCTTCATTTTCGATTACACATAAACTTCACATTTATCATGACTATCATTGCCATAGAAATCATACCACTTTTTGACATAATTTTCATAGTCTTATAATTAGTATGTGCTAAACGATTATGCCATAAATTGAAAGAAACACATTCTACATTTTGCACAACAAAGTAAGCAGAATTTTCAACTTTGTTGATAGATAATTTGAACATTCCATCACAAGCATATCCCTTTCCAACAAAGGTTCCAACCTTAGATAGAATTACATTGTCAGATTCTATTACAACTTTCAAACCCTTCTTAGACAACATAAAACCAGAAATTAAATTCTTCCTAATTTAAGGCACATCAAGTACATTGGTGAGAATGACTTTCTTCCCAGAAGTAAATTTCACTTCAACTGTTCTAGAACCTTGGACCTTGGAAGAATGATGATCACCCATAAAAACTTCATGATCAGGGGAAGAATCGGTGTAGGTTTTGAAAAGAGCCTTGTTGTTGCACACATGTGCTGTAGCACCCGAATCTTACCACCAATCATCACTTGTAGTGAGCGAAGCCATATGCATTTCTTGAATCATACCAATGTTTAATTCAGAAATCATGGCAACAATATCATTGGTGTTATTCATTACAACATTTGCCTCACCACCTTCTTTCTGTTTTTAGTCTTCTTAGGGTTTTTGCAATATTTCTTAATGTGCCCTTTTTCGCCACACTTGTAACAAACAACATCAGAAAAATTCTTTCTAGGCTTCTTGTTGGAATTATTCAGCGTATTATGATTATTAGCCTTTCTTTTCTTGCCTCCCCCCTTCTGATCATTACTTACATAATTTACTTTGGAACTAGAACCACCATCAGATTCTTATCACGGTTTCGAGTTTCCTCTTCAATCCGTAAATGTTTCTGATTTGTTCCAAAGTAAAATCCTCAAAAGTATGCAAAATTTTCTTCCTATAATCATTCCAACTAGTGGGTAGTTTTGCAATTATTCCCCCCACAAGTAGTTTTTCCGGAATGGTTATAGCAAGATCCTTAAATTTAGAGGCCAAGATAAGAAATTCATGCACTTGGTCTAATATAGATGAAGAATCATTCATAGTAAATTCAAAAAATTGCATAGTAATAAACTTACCTACCCCTTGCTTTTCTGAATTGTACTTAGTTTCCAAAAAGTCCCAGATTTCCTTTGGATTCTTCATCGGTATGTAGAGATCATACAGGCGGTCTGAAAGATGATTCAGAATGTATCCTCTATTTGTCCTTAACACGCTTTTTGCTTTCAGCCTTCACAACATCAGTTTCATCTTCCTTCGGTTCGGGAATGGGCTTAAGATCAACATCAAGGATATAGAACAACTTCATTGTGATGAGAAAGAACTTCATGGTCTCCTTCTAATGAGTAAAATTGGAACCATCGAACCGATCAAGTTTCCTAGCGTCACCAACACTCTTCATGACATTCTCCATGACAGAAAATTAAAATTGCTTTAAGATTGTTAGGAAATAATTATGGGGATGAAGAATTAGGGACGTGTTTACACTATCCCTAAAGCATTTTTAACCTCCACTATGATTGCTATGGGTTATCGGTTAATATGCTTCCAGGATTTTCCTAAGTTTGAGATCAGTCATTACTACAAAAAACCCCTATCGAGTCGCTTGTAAATGACCTAATGAGTCGCCTCAAAGGCGACTCTACAGCCACCGACACGATAGCTTTTATATAAGTCGCCTATTAGTTGTTAGGCGACTCTATATGTTAAGGTATTGTGTCCCTTGTGTTGAAAGAGGCAACTCCATAGGTTAATCAATGGTGTCTCTTGTGTTGAAAGAGGCGACACGTAAAAAATCAACATTTTTTTCCATCTATTTTTATTAGCTTATATAATATCAATGTTTATGCTACTTAGCATGCTTGATCTCTGGTTCTTTGCCTGGAAGGTTGAAGTTCTTACCATTGTTCCAAAGATACTTTACATATATATATATATGATATTGTAACTATTTTAAATATATTGTAAGAATCAACCTATCGAGTCGCGTCTTACATATTAGGCGACATATTAGATAGTGGTCATATAATAAAGCACCTAACAAGTCGGACTTTTAATTTAGAGTCGCCTGCATATAAGGTGCGACTTGTAAATATATCGAGTCGCCTCATACTTATTAGGCGACTTGTTAAGTTGGAGTTAAAATCAACAAAGCACCTAACGAGTCACCTAATATACATAAGGTGACTTGATAGGTTTACAAGTCGCATCATATATGCATGTGACTTTATAACCTGACTTATTCGGTGGCTTAAATTAGATTTTCAAAGTCACCTGTATATGCAATGTAATTGAACTCCCTAAGAACACTTTTAAGAACAATAAGAATAGATAAGAAAGAAGAAGATAAAGTAAAAAAAAAAGGTAAGTTATAATTTTGGAGCAATTAATTATATATAATGAACAACCAATTTAATCCAAGAGTCACTATTTCCAAAATATAGTTAATTATGATAATCTGACTTTTAATGAAAAGTCACTATTATCATAATCAACTTAACCGTAAAAAAGTAACTAATTACACTCGCTCAATCGGGCCAAGCCCGCCTGTCGGGCAAATAAACGAACAAATCTTCTAACTAGGCTTGCGTCCGACCGGGCAAAGCCCGCCCGATTGGGCCATCTACACTTACAAAAATAAGTTTGCTCTCGCGCCCGATCGGGCGAGCAAATATTATTTTCCTAAGTTAATGCTCGCGCCTAATCGGGCAAAGCTCGCCCAACCAGGTCCGTGGTCATAATTATGACTCACATTAAAATTTTTGTTTCTCCAAATATTAAACTTATAGACTAGCTCCAAGCTAAACTTTTCTATTTAACCAATGTGGGAGTTTTCTTCCCAACATCAAGTTTAATAGAATAGAGTAACTTATGCACTAGCTCCAAGCTATACTTTTCTATTTAACCAATGTGGGAGTTTCTTCCCAACTTCAAGTTAAATAGAATAGAGTAAGCTATCATCCTCTATTCAACCAATGTAGGACTTTCTTCTCAATAACAAATTAAATAGAAATGAACAAGCTAACTTCTTCTATTCTACCAGTATGGGACTTCCATCCCAACACTAAGCTATGTAGACTAACCTATATAACTAACTTCTATTCTATCTATGTGGGACTAATTTCCCATCATTCACAACACCTATTATGAAGACTACTCTGAACAGTATGGGTGCTCCTGATCTTTACATATTGGGAGTATTATTGATTCATCAAAGTCAAGATTAGTCATTTTAGTCCACAGGTGCCTCCATCCTTTTAAAAGAACACTAGTTCTAGCTAGCTCTTTCATCTCTAGTTGAGACAAGATTGTCAACATAATTTCTTCCGGCAATTTGCTGATTTGTCCTCGTCCTCTACTTCATAATGGTCCTAAGATATAAGATAAGAAATAAAACAATGTTTGTATATATTTAGATAAAACAAACACAGAGGATAACAATCGACCAAATAACAAATTAGTACCATTGGGCTTCCAAGATGGTAGAGCGAGCATTCATTGTCGATTAAAGTATCGGATCAACATAAAGAACAAGGTTCAAGTTAAAATCATCACAAGTTCACAACAATTCCATCTAAGCTATCCTGTTTTTTAGGTGATTAAAATAAGCTAAGCCGCACACAATAACATTAGGCTGCACCTTCTTCCCCAGTCTGAAAATCCTTTTCTACGTCTCCCTAAACCATGATACATTTGTTTGGCATTAATAGAACATATGGTAGTTTTAGTACAAGTAAGTGTTGGTGAAAGATCAGGATGTGACAAGACAAGGGAAATAACAAATACGAACGTTTATATAGTCTAGTAGATGAAGCTAAAGAAACCAATTATACCATCAACAACATCAGGCATTAGCTTATTTTATTGTAATTGCAACTTATAGCTAACTAAGTCAATCTAATCATTTGCCTAAAAAAAAAGGTCAATCTAATCATTTAAAGAGCAAAAAAAATCATGTTTCAACCAACAATCAATTTTTTTTCCTGCATTTTAAAGGGAAGGATGACCATATCATTGGCATTGCAAGCAATATCCTTGAAATATTGCCTCCCCACATGAAATTGAAATATATTTCAACCAATGCAAATGCTCCACTCAAATCATCTCAGGCCATTATAACCAAATAAAAAGAATAATTTTCAAGTATACCTTATCTAATCGAATAACCATATCATTGGCATTGCAAGCTAAGTCTTGAAAACCCATGGTTGGAACTAGAACCTGTGATGGTTGTCATTGATACATACGTATGGATTAGCAATCAAGTTTCGAGTTTCGACCTTTTAACTCTAATGACAATGTAGGGAATATTTCAAGCATCCCACACTTGAGCCCCACTGTGATCATACACTTAAGCATGGTGGCGTCCAAAGGGAAGGAAGCTAGAGTAAAAGAGTCGCCAACAAGTTTTAGGAACTTGTAAACTGTTCACAGGGTGAAGGTTACACCCCTTCACGATCCATGCGATCGCTAACTCCATAGGTTTGGAACCATGACTGGATATTCGGGGATGAAGGTACAAATCCAACCTAAAAGAGATTGAACCTGCCCTAATAATAGGCCTCCACTTTATTCTTCTCGTATTCATGTGCGCTTTTCGACTAACATACAACCAATAGATTAACCTTAAACTTGTTTAATCTATGTTGGTTGAATATTAATGCACAAACAAACCTATTATTGGCGATCACTTGAATTATAATCATATTAGCCTAAACAAGATTATTAATTATCTTATTAAGCGTGATTTCAAATACAAATTCCCTTTAAACCTGTAAGAGAGGGCGTGATCAAGCAATAACAATAATAATATCAAGCAACATAATAACAACAATCATCATCATAATATTCTCAATAAAGCATAATAATAATAACAAGATCCTAGACATGATATTAACAAGATTAATAACAAACCCTAGCATGTCACTAAACAATAAAAATTAAAGCTTTATCCCTAACATGATACTAACATGATAAAAGAAAGAATAAGAAGCATCATAGAAACATACATGATATTAGAAAGCAATAAAAGCATCTTAACATGACATTAGGAATCAAAAATAATCAAAGCATGATTTCTATATCAAAAGAATAATTAAATTACTTACTTGGATGCCTCGTATCTTTTTCTAATAACAAAATACACGCGTTAGTAACTTCAAGGAAAATTATAAATCAAACAATAAAATCAAATAATTGAAATAAATATTTGGGACCAAACCCTCAGAAATTATCAACCTTTCACGTCTAGGGCGAAGGCAACTTCGAACTTGGCTAGGTGTGTCTAGGAACTTGTAAACGCGGTATGAGGTATTTTGAAAAGGGCTAGGCTTAGAAAAAGAATAGAGAGAGAATAAGGTTTAGCTTAGAGAGAGAAGAGAGATGATTGGTGATTGTTGATGATTGAAAAAGGGGTGATATGACCTCTATTTATAAGGAAAAAAGAGGGTCGAAGGAATAGAAAAGAATCCGAATTTGAATCGAAATAAAACTCGTCGGTCAGCAGTTTTTGCAGATTTTGTTTTTATCATATCTTTTGGTCCAGAAGTCCAAATAATTCATATAATATGTCGTTGGAAAGCTCTCGAAGTCTATTTTCCAACAAAATTAGAATCAGATTAAAATAATTTACAGATAAAGAGATATGGCCGAAATAGTGTGACGATGTCAGTTTTGGATAGAGTTTCGTATTTCTTTCATATCTTTTTCGTTATAGCTCGGAATTAATATTATAATATATAATTAGAAAGATAATTTAAAGATCTATCCAACCATATAAGATTTGGATAAAAATTATAAGGAACGAAAATAATATCTGACTGTCTTTGAACATCTTTAAATTCGAATAGAATTAGGACTTAAAAAAGGAAAGTTTTTATTCAATTTCAAATTCTTTAATTTTATCTTTTCAAAAAGGATAATTAAGATCTTTTAGAAACTCATAGAAGCTTCTAATTAAATCCTAATTAGTTTAGGAATAGGACTAAATCTTTGGACCCTCCACATGATCATTGAGTCGTAGGTAAAATCCGGTTTGGGCCTAGTTTAGTACTTTAACCATAACTTCCTCATTATTCATCGGAATTGGGTTTATAATATATCGTTGGAAAGGTCTTTTCAATCCCCATCCAACTACACCATTATTGGACCCTTATCATGGACCAAAATAAAATGGACTAGATGTTTTCATAAATAGAATAAGAAAAGAAATGTTTTCGAAAACAAAAAGAAATATTTTATTAAAACGACCGCATCTCAAGACTTTTCACAATTCACCTTGTTCAATAATCAAATGACGTGAAAGATATTCATCACTGGGTTTGGCTTTTGGGGAGACATATTTGGGTGTCTACAGACAATAAATGAATCATTATCATCTTTATCAGAGTTAAGAGAGCAAGAAAGCAAATTTATTAATTTTCTAATTCGTAGGATTAAATGCATCAAATCATCAAGCTTAAAAAAATAGAAAAACTATTAGTAGTGATATTAACCAAGAAATAATTTGTCTTTCCCCTGTAAAAAAACAGAAAGAAATAAATTACGAAAGTATAATCTTTAACCAAGAAAAGATTGTAGCTTTACAAACTATGGAGTATTCTCAAAGAAGAATTTAACATGAATAATGAGAAACTTTTTAAAAAAATTCAGTACAAAGTTGAAGTCTTTCCCAAGTAGGTAACCTATATACTGCGTAAAAAAATGGAACCAATTGAACAATTTTAATGTACTACATTAAACTCCCATCCTAACATTTAGAGGTAGCTAGTGGGCTGGGTCCACCTTGACCCGCACGGTTGGTGGGTCACGCGGGTCCTAGCCAGTTTCAACCCGGTACCAACCCGCCGGGTTGCTCGAGTTGTGTCGTGGGTCCAAAATTTTCGACACAACCTGTAGGGAATATTTCAAGCATCCCACACTTGAGCCCCATTGTGATCATACACTTAAGCATGGTGGCGTCCAAAGGGAAGGAAGCTAGAGTAAAAGAGTCGCCAACAAGTTGTAAACCGTTCACAGGGTGAAGGTTACACCCCTTCACGATCCATGAGATCGCAAACTCTATAGCGATCCTTAACCATGACTAGATATTCGGGGATGAAGGTACAAATGCAACCAAAAAGAGATTGAACCTGCCTTAAATAGGCCTCTAATTTATTCTTCACATATTCATGTGCGCTTTCTAACTAACATACAATCAATATATTAACCCTAAACCTGTTTAATCTATGTTGGTTGAATATTAATGCACAAACAAAAATATTATTTGCGATCACTTGAATTAAAATCACATTAGCCTAAATAAAATTATTAATTATCTTATTAAGCGTGATTTCAAGTACAAATTCCCTTTAAACCTGCAAGAGAGGGTGTGATCACGCAATAACAATAATATATCAAGCAACATAATAACAACAATCATCATAATAACATCTCAATAAAGCATAATAATATTAGCAAAATCCTAGGCATGATACTAACAAGATTAATAACAAATCCTAGCATGTCACTAAACAATAAAGATCAAAGCTTTAGCCCTAACATGATACTAGCATGATAGAAGAAAATAGGAAGCAACCTAAGCATGATACTAGAAAGCATTAAAAACATCCTAACATGATACTAGGAATTATAATAATCTAAACATGCTTTCTACAAAATAAAACAATAAAATTACTTACTTTGTTGCCTCGTATCTCTTTCTATCAAAACAATACACACGTTAATAACTTTAAGGAAAATATTAAATCAAACAATTAATTTAAATAATTGAAATAATGATTTGGGACCAAACCCTCAGAAATTATCAACCTTTCACATCTAGGGCGAAGGCAACTTTGAGCTTGGCTAGGGGCGTCTAAGACTCGTGAATGTGGTATTGTATTTTGAAAAGGGAAGACTTAGAAAGAGGGAGGGCTTCTAGCTTAAAGAGAGAAGAGAATAGAATTAGATGATTCTTGATGATTGAAAACGGGGAAATAACGCCCCTATTTATAGAGAAAACATCCGAAACTCTTAGAAAAGAGTCAGAATTTGACTCGAAATAAAACAGCCCCTATCGCAATGCGATAGAGCTATCGCAACGTGACAGACCGTATCGCGATGCGATAGGCTCCTCCCAGCGCGATAGCGCAATCAGGATAAAAATCTTGTACAGAGTCCTTTCCGTAATATAATTAGGTAATTAGAATCCGTAATTATCTTAATTAAAATCAGCTTTATCTTTTCAAAACACTTGTTTTATTTCAAATTTAATTCTTTATCTTTTCTAAATAATATAAAAATATAATTATTAATCCTAATTCCATTAGAATTTAAAATAACCTCCTAGATCATTCTAGAAAATTAAAGTAAATCCTAAAAAATTTAGGAATGATAATTAATGGGTCCTCCACTTGATCATTGTGCCATTTAAAATCATTTTGAGCCCAATTTAATATTTTGGCCATAACTTCCTCATTATTCATTGAAATTGGGCTTATAATATATCATTGGAAAGCTCTTCTCAAGCCCCATCCAACTACACTATTATTTGATCCATATCACGGACCAAACTAAATTGGACTGGACATTTTCCATAAATAAGGTATGAAAAGAAATATTTTCGAAAATAGAAAGAAATATTATTATTAAAATAGATGCATCACAAAACTCTTTCACATTTCACCTCGTTCGATAATCAATGATGTGAAAGGCATTCATCACTAGGTTTGACTATTGGGGAGACACAATCAGGTGTCTACAGAAGCGATAGGGACGGAGAATGATTCAGAATGTTTTGCGATCCTAAATCAATCTTGTAACGCCGATACCTGCAAACTAGCGTTAGTTCAACAGATAAAAGAGTTAAGAAATGCGTATCCTGCACCGTCGAGTACACGTCTCTAAAGTAACCGATTCTATTGTTGCATTTGTGATGACCTCCATAAGCTAGGGGAATATCGTCGAAGACCGCTCCGCTTGTAGCTGTCTTCAATTTTTGTTGCATTTTTGGTTGTAGCGATCTTCTGCTGTTTTGTGACCATCTTCCGTAATATAGGGAACATAGTCGGAGATAACTCTGCTTGTAGCCATCTCCCGTTTTCTTGACAATTCTCCACAAGCTAGGGAACATTGTCGAAGGCGACTCTGCTTATAGTCATCTTCAGTTGTTTGCGACAACCCTCCACATCCTAGGGAACGTCGTCGAAGGTGACTCTGCTTGTAGTAATATCTTGGTGCTTATGATGAGCCAATATTAGGCGCTTAAGCTAAGTGAGCCGATCATCATCAGGTCGATCACTTACCGCGATTGTAATCGAGCCAACTACTAATCATGTCAATTTGCTTATAGGGGCTAACTGGCGTACCAAGGAACCCAATTTGCTGAATAAGGTCCACATAAACCAATATGGAGCCTAAGGTGTTGCATCGCTGAGGAAAGCAGGCCATCGCTTGCTACCACGTGTCATCGCGACGCGCCAGGCTTATCGCGGCGCAATAACGTATCGTTTCGTGATGTAGTCGAGTTTTAAGAATAAAACCCCTTTTCTTCTCCATTTCCCCGCTGCACTTCATTTTTCGCACGAACTTGAAAATTTTCATTTTGCTCGTTCTCCTTCATTTCTCAACAAAACTCGCTCAAATTTTTTGCAAATCAAAGCTTGTGATCTCTAGTTTTCCAATCTATGTATGTTTTTCTCAAACTCACCGTATTTTTTTTTGAGAATTTGGTACGTTTTTGCTCGCGGATTTTCGAAATCAATTTTGCTTGTTTTGCTTTGTTTGTTGAATTTCTTGCCATGAAACCACTTATTTTAAAACTTGTATATTGCCTTGGGAGTATTTTAAAACTTGTTTGGGTCAATTTAGTGAAGAAACGAGCAAATTGCCATTGTTGAACACCTTGAGTTCGTGAACATAATGTGGCTTGTTCTTCATGTTTCTGCTTGCTTTTCATGCTTAATTTGTCATAATATTTGCCATAATATTGCAAGAAATTGCTTGATTGCTCAAAAATGCTTGTTATTGTCGAATGAAGAACATGCTCTGTTTTAGTACTACGCACTCTGTTTTTACGAACATAGTATCATGCGGCTAGGCGAACTTTAGACACTATAGAACCATCAATTTATTGTTTTTTATGTTCTTGAACATGATTATCATGACTCATTGTCGAAGTTCTGGCTCTTGTTCTCGCGGGGCTCACCGGGAGGACGAGCCTGTCGACACAGGCAAGGGGACTTCCACTAGTCTTGGGGAGTTCCCTGAGTGGGATGGGCTGACTTTGTACATCACGCCCAGGTTCTACATTTCGGAGCGTGTACGGCGCGGTATGACCAACGAGCGGGTTCGTTGCCATGGTTCGGGCAACGATACCATTGGTCACTTGTACGATACTTACTTCATCAACAACGCGGAGCTGCGCGCGTTGTGGGTTTCATGTGGCTTGACTCCTTTACTGCAGGCCACTAGGGCCCTCTACTCTTTACGGTCGAGCCGCTTCATTATTCGTGGTTCTTTTGGGACACCACCAACACGTTCCATTTTCCATGGGGTGAGATGACTGTCACTCCCCTCAACTTCTCTGTGATCACTAGACTAGAGTTCCAGTCGACGGTGTTCCTTTGGTAGAGATATTACCCTTACGTCACCAGAGGTGGATGAGATGCTAGGTCATATTGCTGTTCGGGCCCGTTCTGAGTCGAGGTTATTGCAGATGAGCGACCGGCCCATCCGTCGAGCTCTCTTCGTAGAGGCCTTTCGAGACTATGTGACCACCCCTGAGCAGCGGGTGCGCATCTTTGTTCTGATTCTGCTGTCAGGGTCTTTTCTCCTGACAAGGGTAGCCGAGCGCTACTCTACTATCTGCTTGCTCTTCGCGACATACGAGCAGTCGGGTCTTTTGACTGGGCTAGCTTGGCCTATGCTGACTTCCTGCTGGGATTGCGACTCGCATGTCGCCATCGCGACTATGGGGAGAAGGTCACACTTTCCAGCTTCTGGAGGATCGTAGAGGTATATTCTGTTTGCAGAAGTTTTCTTATAATGCACGTTAGCTTTTGTTGACCCTTCCCGTTAATATAGGTGTGGTTCTACAAGTATCTTCCATCTTTGTCGCCAGCCAGGCCTTCGCCATGAGGGCTGCCCGTTGCTGCTAGTTGGGGAGGCTGTTATCCTGGCCTGACCACTCCCAGACCCGTTCGAGAGGCACTTCTCTTGGTATGCATTGTCGCTTGTTATTTCAATTTTGTCCTGTTCAACAAGATTTTGACTCATGGATATCTTTTCACAGGAGCCTGAGCCTCTTTTCCGTCCATGGGCTGAGTTGGATGTTCCCGCGTGAGCAGCCGTGTATGCAGCTCAGCGTTGTTATTTCTAGGAAACGTACGACGTCGTGACGTACTTAGGTGAGAGAGTCGCGATTTACACTCTACGGAGTTTTTCGTAGTTCCGCGACATCCTCCGCCACATATGATGGATCAGGAGGCTCTTCGGAATCACATGGAGAGATCTGCGACTGGTGATGGTTGGCAGAGACATAGCCATCTGTCCTAGTATTATGCTAGGAAGCTCTTGCCGTGATTGGCTCCACCGCCTTGTATTTTGGAGGAGGAGGAGGTATATTTAATTTCTTTAGTTTGTTTATCTTTTGGTAACCGTTGATGACCTTAACCGTTAGAGTTTAATTCTGCAGGAGGCGGATGCTGTAGAGTTTGTACCTCCGCCTATGTCCATCACATATCAGGGGTCCTTTAGGCCTATAGAGGAGATGATTCCTCCAGCCCCCGAGGAGTGGCGTCTGGTGGAGATATTGATTCCCCGCCATCAGACTTCGGTAAGCTATCTCTGATTCTTTTTTATATGCATTTTTCGGCTGCTTTTAACCTCTTTTACTTTTGTAGTTTTCTCGTAAGGGGATGACGAGGATGGCGAGAGCTATGGACGCCTTCTGTTACCAGCTCGTGAGGCTGAGCCACCAGCTGTTATGTCGTCGTGATGGCGATGTGGCAGAGGTATGTCTCTTTGCTTGAATTTGATTACTTTAGTTTTTCCTCTGCATTTAACCTGGCTTACTTTTCTGTTTTAGCCTATCCCTCCGACGAGTACTCGCACGAGACCTGAGAGTAGGAGGGAGAGGTCTGGCTCTGGATCGAGACTTCGCCGCACCTAGGCTAAGGATCAGGGCGAACGAGAGGGGTCGAACCGCACTGTCGTCGTAGAGGGTTCTGGTTCCTCTACTAAGGAGGAGGTTAGGCAGCCCCGTGGTCAGGATGTTTCGGTGCCGATTCCCTTCACGGCTGGTGGGACGTATGAGGTTGGCTCATCATCGCAATAATTGCCTTATCAGGAGCCGTAACAGGGAGAGCCTGGTTGGAGTGGCCCTACTCTTTCTTTTCCTCCAACTGGAGAGACTGGTGCTTGGCAGGATGTGACTCCCTGGACTTTGTAATTTTACGACACCCTCGGGATTCTCCCTCCGGGACCATAGATGTACCTGTGTTTATTGATTGTTTGACTATATAGGACTTTGTTATTTGTATTATTGACACATGTTGTATATACATACTTTTATATGTCTATTCTATCTCTTGCATTTTGTTTTTCTTTATTTTATGTGCATGTGAGTGTGTGAAAAAATTGTGACAAATTTTTGCGTAGAAAATTCCATCATTTTTATTACTAATGGAATGGAGGGTATCCGACTTTCTCCCCCAAAAGAAAAAATGAAAAACTAAAATGAAGTTTGATTAAGAATAAGCTTAATTAATTAAACTTAAAAAAATAATCAATATGGGATATGTATTTGAAGGAAAGTTGCCAAAAATAGGGTTGGATAAGGTTTTGAAATAATCGAAAACCGTACAGTCAAAGTACAAATCAAGTCAAAGTTAAAAAAAACGCGGTCAGCATAACACGTGACGCTATCGTGGGCAAAAGCAGGCTATCGCATCGCGATAGCCTTATCGCATTGTGATAATTTTAATTTCCCGAATCCTTTCAGGATTCGGTTTGCATCAATCCCTGTTTATAAATAGCCCCCAAATCTGCTGATTTCAGCATAATTCAAGCAGATTAAGAATGCTTAGCTTATTAATTTTTAATCAAGTAGTCATGTCTAAGACTTTTAGTGATTTTACTCGTGAGTGATGCCGGTCTTTGACTGCTAAGGAGAGGAAAGAGCTTGACTTTTTTCACTTGGGGGGTTTATATGGTATTAAGGGGGTAGATCTTCATATAGAATTTATTAATACGCCTTAGAATAATGGGATTCAAATACCCATTGCTTTAGACTAGGTTATGATGAAATTTGCCCTTTACCGTAAGAATTTGGTGCCATTCTTGGCTTTCCTTCCTTAGATCTTGCGGTAATTCCTAAGGTGAGCGAATATTATTATAAAGATTTTGAGCGTTTCCTCAACCTTAGGGATAGGGACTTGAAGGGTATAGTGCATGGGAATGTGATCAATTTGAAAGAATTTGCACGTTTTATTTTGATAGACCACGATCTGAGTCTTTTCATGTTTATAAGAGGAGGGCTTTCCTCTTTTGCATGTTTAGCCAATACCTTCTCATTAGTGGAAATATTCATGAAGGTCAAGCAATTTTGGTATCTGTCATGGAGCAAGTTGACTCAGGGAGAAATCCAATGCCATTAATTGTTGGAGAAACTATGCTTAGTTTGGATGAATTAAAGAAGGACCCTAAAGCACCTCTTTGAGGTTCTCAAGTTTTATTACAGGTAGAAAATCAATACTTTTAATTATAGAAATAAAAAAATATTTAATTTTGTATAATAATACTAATTATTTGCATTGAATTTTTGCAAATTTGGCTAATGGAAAGGCTTGAATTAATTAGCCCTCCTGACAACATTGAAAAGTATACACTAAATTGTTTTGTAAGAAGAAAGAAACATCTTTCCATAAAGATGGATCCATTAAATGGGTTGTTCCATGGTGGAAAATTGAGAAGATGATCGGTGTCAATACTCAACCCTCTTGCCATCTTCCAAGCTTGTCCAAGTTAACTTTCTACTATCCTTGTAGAGTAAGGATACACTGTGGCCTTGCTCAAACCATTCCTTCCGGGGATCTTCGTCGTCCTTATGAATTTCCCGTTTCACAAGATGTAGAAAAATTTGACAACTATTGGTGTGCTAGGCCTTTGTGGGAAGTTTTTAACCATAAAGTTCGTCCTCCTTTGTCTAGAGATGTGAAGTAGTGGCTACTTGGTAGATCTCAAAAGGACAAAGTCCGGAACATGTACAAAACTAGTGTTAAAGATCGCTTAGGAGATAGGAAAATCCCTCCCAAAGATCGCCTAGGTGCAAGAGTTAAATTCAGGACTCCTATTATGCCTAAGAAAAAGAGTGCTGCAAAAGGCAAAGAGAAAAGGAAGGCTGACTCTACGGAAAAGAAAGTATGGGTTGAAAAGAAGCATGGTGTAATGGCTAAAGGAGAAACTATCTGTACAAAAATTGTATGCAGATCATCTAAGGGATCCCTATTGGTGCAAGAGATGGATGATGAAGAGGAAGCAGACAAAAATTGGAAGAGAGCTAGAAAAGAGAAGACTGATTAGAGCATTGCTTCACTTAGACATTTATTTTATTTTCAAGTCAATTTTATTTTTAAGCTTTTCTTTTAATTCCATCATAATGTAATTTTATTTTATTAGTTATTAATGCAATTTTTCAGCTTTTCAAATTAAATTAACTCTTTTATATTAAATAAAAATTTATTTTATTAAAGCAATGAAAACGTCTTTCGAAAATAGTTCAAGTACGGAAGTCAAAAATTCCCAAAATAGACCGAAATTTGCCTAAATCGACAAAAATAAACTGGCACTGGAATTCTGAAACTTTCGCGGTGCGATAACTTTGTCGTGGCCGCTGGTCTTGAATTTCGTGCTTCATTCTTTCTACTTCGGCGGATTGATGCTGGTGTGCGAGATTATTAAAAATTAAATTATCCGCGCTCCATAAAGGGTTGCCTACTGTAGGGAATATTTCAAGCATCCCACACTCGATCCCCACTGTGATCATACACTTAAGCATGGTGGCGTCCAAAGGGAAGGAAGCTAGAGTAAAAGAGACATCAACAAGTTTTAGGAACTTGTAAACCATTCACAGGGTGAAGGTTACACCCCTTCACGATCCATGAGATCGCTAACTCCATAGTGGTCTGGAACCATGACTGGATATAAGGGGATGAAGATACAAATCCAACCAAAAAGAGATTGAACCTACCCTAAAAATAGGCCTCTACTTTATTCTTCTCATATTCATGTGCGCTTTCTGACTAACATACAATCAATAGGTCAACCCTAAAACCTGTTTAATCTATGTTGGTTGAATATTAATGCACAAACAAATCTATTATTGGCTCTCACTTGAATTAAAATCATATTAGCCTAAATAAAATTATTAATTATCTTATTAAACTTGATTACAAGTACAAATTCCCTTTAAACCTGCAAGAGAGGGCGTGATAAAGCAATAACAATAATATCAAGCAACATAATAATATTAAAAACAAATCATTATCATAATATTCTCAATCTCAAAACATAATAATATTAGCAAGATCCTAGGCATGATACTAACGAGATTAATAACAAACCCTAGCATGTCACTAAACATTAAAAATCAAAGCTTTAACCCTAACATGATACTAACATGATAGAAAAAAGAATAAAAAGCAACCTAAACATGATACTAGAAAGCAATAAAAACATCCTAACATGATACTAGGAATTAAAAAAATATAAACATGCTTTCTATAAAAATATAGCAATAAAACAACTTACTTTGTTGCCTCGTATCTCTTTCTATCAAAACAATACACACGTTAGTAACTTCAAGGAAAATATTAAATCTAACAATTAATTTAAATAATTGAAATGGGAATTTAGGACCAAACCTTCAGAAATTATCAATCTTTCATGTCTAGGGCGTAAGCAACTTCGAGCTTGGCTAGGTGTGTCTAGAACTCGTGAATGCGGAATGTTGTATTTGAAAAAGGCTAGGCTTAGAAAGAGAGAGAAAGAATAAGCTATTAGCTTTTAGAAAGAGAAGAGAATAGAATTAGATGATTGTTGACGATTGTTGGTTATTTAAAACGGGGAATAACGACCCTATTTATAGAGAAAATAGTCCATAAACGATCAGAAAAAGGCCGAATCCAATCTGGAATAAAACTACTTCTGTTGCGGCGCGACAACGTCCAGCGCGGAGCGACAGCTTTGTCGTTTCGCGATGTTTCACGCGTTTTCTAAAATCCGTACAGATTCCTTAATCTAATTAAATTCGACTAAGTAACGTCTGTACTTATCTTTTAAAATCAGATTTAGTTCTTTTTAAAAAAACACTTGTTTTATTTCAAATAAAATTATTTATTTTTTTAAAAAATATAATTATGAATCCTAATTCCACTATAATTCAAAATAACCTTCTAGATTATTATAGAAAATTAAAATCAATCTTAATAACTTTAGGTATAATAATTAATTGGCTCTTGACTAGATCATTGGGCTATTTCAGACCCAATTTAGTATTTTTGCCACAACTTCCTTATTATTCATCGAAATTGGGCTTGTAATATATCTTTGGAAAGCTTTTTTCTAGCCCAATCCAAATACACTATTATTGGACCCTTATCATGGACCAAACTAAATTGGACTGGACATTTTCATAAATAGAGCTCATTTTGGAAAACTGAAGGAAGTATTTTTTATTAAAACAACCGCATCACAAGACTTTTCACACTTTCACTTCGTTCGATAATCAATGACGTGAAAGGTATTCATAACTGGGTTTGGTTTTTGGGGAGACACAATTAGGTGTCTACACCTATGTATCCTTTCCTTAGGAATCAGGCCAAATGTAGCTCTTTTGAGTATACTATTCAAGTTTTCATGGGTAGAACTTCTTAAGTTGGTCAAGATTCGTCATGTTTGAAAACTCATTACCATCCATATCAATTAGTTTTGCGGCACCTCCTGATAGGATAGTTTTGACGATGTATGGTCCAGACTAATTAGGCCTAAATTTGCCTCTTGGATCTAGAACATTTTTCCTTAATGCTTTTAATACCAAGTGTCCAACTTTGATGTTTCTTGTATTGACCTTCTTGTTAAAGTGTCTAGCCATGCGAGTTTGATAGCATTGAGTATGATGTAGAGCTTCTAGTCGTTTTTCATTAAGTAGAATTAGCTCCTCATATCTCGCTCTAGTCCATTCAACTTCATCGAGTTTACTTTCCAAAGCGATGCGTAAGGAAGGTATTTCCAGTTCTACAGGTTGTACGACATCCATTCCATAGACTAAGGAAAATGGCGTATTTCCTGTGGATGAATGAATTGACGTGCGATAAACCCAAAGAGCGAAATGGAGTTTATTAGGCCAATCCTTGTAGTTTTCTATCATTTTTTCAATTATAGTTTTCAAGTTTTTTATTGGCCGCTTCTACGCATACTGCGCCATTTGCTTGAGGCCTATATGGGGAAGAGTGATGGTGTTGAATGCCATATTTTTGAAGCAATTCTTCACATTCCGCTTGGAAGTGAGTTCCATTGTCACTTGTCATTTCATGTGGGACTCCATATCGACATATAATGTTTCTTTCGAAGAAGAGTGCTACATGTTTTGCGGTGAGTTTTACATATGACGCTGCTTCAACCCATTTCATGAAGTAATCAATTGCCACGATAATGTATTTATGGCCTCCCGTTCCAAGAGGGGTGATTTTTCCAATAATGTCTATTTCCCATGTTGAGAAGGGTCACGGTGATGTATAAGTATAGAGGAGCGATGGAGGAACGTGTTGTAGGTTAGCGTATATTTGGTATTTAGGGCACCTTTTTACATATTGATGGCAATCCCTATTCATGGTTCCACATCCTTTTTGGTTGGAGGCTCCGTCGAAGTATAATGTCCAAGTATCATCCTCTGTAACCATCAAATCTTCGTCTGGAAAATTATTCTCATGTATTGGTGTTGAATCTTCTATTGGAAAGTTCGCTAAGAAGTCTGAGACCACTGATCCTTTGATGGCCTTTGGAGGTATAAACCTTACATCGAATTGGGCTAAGTTGACTATCCATCTAGATATTCGCTCGTTGAGTGTAGATTTCTCGAATAGATACTTAAGTGGATCCATTCGGGATACCACGTAAACCGTATGGATGAGCATGTAGTGTCTTAATTTGGTTGTGGGCCACACTAATGAGAGGCACAATTTCTCAAGCGGTTTGTAGCGTACTTCATACTCGAGCATCTTTTTACTTAAGTAGTAGATGGGTTTTCTTTTCCTTCTACTTCTTGTACAAGCATGGCTCCCATTGTTTCTTTAGTGATTGTTAAGTAAAGTCGACGAGGGATTCATGGAAGCACTGGTGCTAATATAGGAGGATTAGCGAGATAGGCTTTGATCTTATCAAAGGCTTTTTGACATTCATCGTCCTATATTACTGGCACATTCTTCTTAAGTTTCTTAAATATTGGTTCACAATTGTGGTTAGCTTAGATATGAACCTACTTATATATTGCAACCGGCCAATAAATCCTCGAATTTGTTTCTCGATCTTGGGCGGTGGCATTAACATGATTGCTTTGATCTTGGTTGGATCTATCTCTATTCCTCTAGAGCTAATAACATAGCTTAAGAGTTTTTCTGAGGTGACTCCAAAGGCACACTTAGCTAGATTTAACCTTGTTTTGTATTTCCTTAGCCTTTCGAAGAATTTTCTTAAGGCTATTTGATGTCCTAGAAGGTCCTTTGATTTTACAATCATATCGTCCACATACACTTCAACCTCTTTGTGCATCATGTCGTGGAGCAAGGCAGTCGCTGCTCTTTGGTAAGTGGCACTCGCATTTTTCAACCCGAATGTCATCACCGTGTAACAATAAATGCCCTAAGGTGTTATGAATGAATTGTTTTCCATGTCTTCTTCAGCCATGAGAATCTGGTTGTACCCTGCGTACCCATTCATGAACGAGAGGAGTGTGTGATTTGCAGTATTATCTACTAGATGTCGATGTGTGGTAAAGGGAAGTCGTCCTTTGGACTTGTGTTATTTAGATCTCTGTAGTCGACACACATTCTTACCCTTCCATCTTTCTTGGGAACTGGTACCACATTTGCGACCCATTCAAGGTATTTAGATACCTTGATAAAACCTGCAGTTATTTGTTTTTGAACTTCTTCTTTTATCTTAAGAGCTATGTCGGGTTTCATTCGACGTAACTTTTGTTTTACAGGTTTCATTCCTGGAATTAGTGGTATTGTGTGTTGAGCTATTTCTCTATTTATTCCTGGCATATCTTCGTATGACCAAGCAAACACATTTACACATCAATGAATTATTTTAGTAGATTAATTAAATCGGTTCTTTCTTCTTTATTAAGAGTTAAACCAATTTTAACCTCTCTTTTAATAGTGGGATCTTTTGAGATATCAACCGTTTCGGTGTCTTCAATTACTGGTGTTTTATTTTCAAGCGTTTCCACTGCTTTAATTATTTCTTTGTCGCTTTCATTGTTAGTTAAGTAATGCTCGTCATCTTGTGTAAGAGAATGACACGAGGAGTAAGCAAATGAAGACATGTTATTGAACTCGGAAACCATTACATCGAATAAAGAAATGTTCGTTGGGACCCGACTACTAACTATCCTAGGAGTGG